>NC_071569.1:842724-1150614 GCF_026979565.1 Vidua chalybeata
GGCACCAATAAGTCGCAAAAAGACGTTTTTGCGCGCAGATTTCCCCAGGGGCTTGCAAGCAGACCGCCACCGGGGGAGAGGCCGGCAGCGGGAGGACCTCCCCAGCTGATAGCGCAGCTCGGGGAGGGAGAAATCGCAATTTCAGTGTGTTGTGCCTGTCCCGATTACAGTGTGGTGTGTCCCAATTTCGGTGTGGTGTGTCTGTTACGTCCGGACGTGCGTGCTTCATCCATCAGGGGACTCGGTAGTCATAGAGCGGGAGGACAGAGAGAGAGACAGAGTGTTCTTGGGAGCGATATACCAAAGTTCAACAAGTTGCTATCTAGCCTTTGACTGGGAACAACCGCCAGTTGAACGGGTACTGAGAAACCCCTTGAGGTGGGGTCTAGAAGGGGTAATCCCCTGCTTCGTGTGTGGATTGACAACCTTTTGCTGGAAGCCGGACTGGCACACAGCTTGAGTTCTCCTCTGATGCTTGAAGTGTCAGAAGAGGTGGTATTGTATTTCATATAGACAGAGATCCACATGCTGTGCATGTACCCCTGAAGTACCGAGATACTATAACCCAGGGGTTGAACAAGCAAAGTGTAAAATAGTGAATTTAATCTGTGAGAAAAGCCACCTAGTCCCTAAAACCTGGGACGTGTTTGAAGAAGATTGGGAAAAGATAAAGGAGTGGCACAGCCTTAGTATTAAAAGGAAGAACTAAAGAAATTTTTTCCTCCTTTTCTTTCCTTCCCAGTAATTTAGATTAAACCCTTAAGAGTTCGTAAATTTATGTGGGACTGGGCAAACAACAAATTAACAACAATTGATTGTTAATTCATTAATACCATAATATTTCAATATTAGAAGTACTATTGATTATTAATTTGGCTATTAATATTTTAAATCGGTTATTTGAATAACTATAAATTTTATTAATATTTTAATTTAAATAATTATTAATTTTTTTAAAAAAGTGTTTTAGCACACTATAAAGAAATAGTAAACAAAGGGGGATGAATGTGTGTGAATGAGAGGCGGGCTGATTACCCCGGACCTGCTAAGCGAGAGCGGTAGTCTCCCATGCTGCGTTTCCGTCTTTTTCGCGAGAAAAGCGGCCAGAGACGGGATGGCCGGGACCGACGGGAGCCCGCCGGACGCGGCTGGAGGACCAGCCGCGGACCAGTCGGGCAGGATGGGGGCAGGGGCCGGTCGGGCAGCCGCGAGCAGCGAGGCGGGGGCCGGTACCGAAGCGGCGGGCGGCGAAAGAGAGAGCGGGGGGGCTACTGCGGGCAGCGGGGCGGGAATCTGCAGAGCCGCCGCCGCGGGCAGCGAACTCGCGCCTGGGACGGAAACCGGGGCAGGAACACGCGGCAAGCCAGGACCCGGGGTAGGCGCTGGGACCGGGACAGACACTGACACCGGGGCCGGCGGAGCTGAAGGGAGCAGCTCGCTGGGACCTAAAACCGGCGCTCGGCCCCATCCCCAGCGGCTTTGCCCATTCCGGCTACGCTGAGTGCTGCCGCCGCTGCCTTGCCTCTGCTGGGAGCGGCTGGCTCTGCCGCCATTAGCCACGTGGAGGCTGACCGCGCTAACGCCCAGCACCTCCCAGAAATGCTCTCCACTTCAGCAGTTCCAGCAGCAAACCCCGCCCATGCCCCGCCTCTGGAGGACCAAGTCTCGATGGTGTGCCCTTCTCACACCCCTCTCCCTGCCCGGAGTTCCGTTCCCTTGGAAACCGCAGCTCCGGCTCAAAGGAACTCCCTGTCCCTAGAAGATGCTCCTTATAAAAATACTAGAAGTACAGTTAAGAGACAACTTCCTCCTGATTCTTCCTCACCACACGAAAATAAGGCTACAGAAAAAGACAGGGGTAAAGAAATTGGTCTATTTCCACTGAGAGAGGTCCCGATGGGAGGGGGTGGGACTGGATTTGTGAATGCTCCCCTGACTTCTTCTGAGGTCAGGAATTTTAAAAAGGAAATCAAAGGGATTCTGGAGGACCCCATAGGCACAGCTGAACAACTTGACCAATTTTTAGGTACAAACATCTTTACCTGGGAAGAAATGCAGTCTATACTAAAGATACTATTTTCTCAGGAGGAAAGGGAATTTATCAGAATTGCAGGCATAAAAGCCTGGAATAAAGAAAATCCACAGGGGCCTCCTGGAGAGGAGAAAATGCCCACTGCACCTCCTGAGTGGGGTCAAAACAATGAGGAGGGGAGAAAACATATGAATGAGTATCGTAATTTGATAATTAAGGGATTAAATGGGGCAGCACCTCGAGGGCAAAATGCTAAAAAGGCTTTTGAGACACAGCAGGGGAAAGAAGAGACCTCAACCGAATGGTTAGACAGACTCAGGAGAAATATAAAACAATATTCTGGAATAGATCCTGAAAATGATGTGGGAAAAGCTTTGTTAAGAATTAACTTTGTTACAAATGCTTGGCCAGATATTAGAAAGAAATTAGAAAAAAATTGAGGCTTGGCATGATAAACCATTAGAGGACTTATTGAAGGAAGCTCAGAAAGTTTATGTCCGGAGGGATGAAGAAAAAGCTAAACTGAAGGCAAAAATTATGGCAGTCACCATGAGAGAAAACAATTACAAGAAAAATCAAAACCACACAGGCATTACTCCTAAATATGATGGTTGTAGAGACAGGGGAACAGAAAAGAGTAAAACCCCAATACAAACCAAGCCTCAGGAGCATTCCAGGAATGTCTGTTTTTACTGTCGGGGCGAAGGACATTTTAAGAGGGACTGTCCTAAATGGGCAAAAGATCTGAAAATCTTCAAAGAGATGAACACTAAGGAAGAATAGGGGTGTCAAAGGCTCTATTTTCTAGGGGACAAATACCATCTGGAGCCTATGATAACTTTAAAAATAGGTCCCCAAGAAGAAGAATTGGAATTTGTGGTAGATACAGGAGCAGAAAGAACCTGTTTGTTAAATATTCCAAAAGGTTATAGTATAAGTAAAGATACTGTAAAAGTAACAGGAGCAAAAGGAGAGAGTTTCACTGTTCCTGTCATCAAAGATGTGGTAATGGAGGGAGAAACTAGTTTTTGGATGGGGGATGTTTTATTAGTCCCGGGAGCAGGTAGTAATTTCTTGGGACGAGATTTTCAAGTGAAATTAGGAATAGGAGTTATACCAGAAGATGGGAAGATGACAGCTAAAGTGCTAAAATTAAACCAAGAAGATGAAAACAAAATTAAAAAGGAAGTTTGGGCTTGTGAAGGAAATAGGGGAGGATTAAATATTGATCCCATAAGGGTTACAATTGAGAGAGAAGATTGTCCCATACGTGTGTGTCAGTATTCTATTTCATTAGAAGGACGGGAGGGTTTGAAGCCAGTAATAGAAGGGCTAATAAAGGATGGGACATTAGAATCTTGTATGTCTCCCCATAATACTCCTATTCTCCCAGTAAAGAAGCCTGATGGGAGTTACAGACTGGTACAAGATTTAAGGGAGGTAAACAAAAGAACTCGGACTCGCTACCCAGTGGTACCAAATCGCTATACTCTCCTAAGTAAGGTCCCTCCCCAGCATCAGTGGTTTAGTGTAGTGGATCTTAAAGATGCTTTTTGGGCTTGCCCATTAGCCAAGGAGAGCCGAGATATCTTTGCCTTTGAATGGGAGGATCCACAAACTGGAAGAAAGCAGCAATTAAGATGGACGAAATTACCACAAGGCTTCACAGAGTCCCCAAACTTACTTGGACAAGCTTTAGAAACAATATTACAAGCTTTCCCCACTCCTCCCAGGATACAAATTATACAATATGTGGATGATCTTTTACTATCAGGAGAAGTTGAAGCTGAAGTCAGAGACGCTACTATAAAACTTTTGAATTTTCTTGGGGAAAAAGGATTAAGGGTATCAAAAGAGAAGCTGCAATTTGTGGAACCAGAGGTAAAATATCTTGGACACTTAATAAGTAAGGGTAGTCGGAAGCTCAACCCAGAGAGAATTGCAGGAATTTTATCCCTTCCCCCTCCCTCTTCTAAGAGGGAGATTAGAAAACTACTCGGGTTATTGGGATATTGTAGATTATGGATTGAGGGATACACACAGGCAGTAAAATTTTTGTATGAAAAATTGACAGAGGGAGATGATATCAAATGGACCAAGGAAGATGATGATAAATTAGGAGAACTGAAGTTAAAACTGGCCTCAATACCAGCTTTAAGCTTACCTTCACTAGCGAAACCCTTTCATTTGTATGTGAATGCAGAAAAGGGGGTGGCTCATGGAGTTTTGGTTCAGGAGTGGGGAGGAGTAAAGAGACCAGTGGCTTATTTATCAAAGATGTTGGATCCAGTGAGCCATGGCTGGCCAGTATGTATTCAAGCTATAGCAGCTACTGCAGTCCTGGTGGAAGAAAGTCGTAAACTGACTTTTGGAGGTAAACTAATTGTGTGCACACCTAATGCAGTAAAAAATGTGTTGAATCAAAAGGCTGAAAAATGGTTGACAGACTCTAGGATGTTAAAATATGAAGCAATCTTGATAGACAGTGATGACTTGACACTAGAAGTAAATAGAAGTTTAAATCCAGCTCAATTTTTATATGGGGAACCAACAGATAATCTAATACATGATTGTCTAGAAATTATCCAATACCAAACAAAAGTTCAAGAAGACCTTGAAGAACAAGCCCTTTCAGAAGGGGAAATAATTTATGTGGATGTTTCCTCCAGGTGTCTACAAGGAAAAAGAATGTCAGGGTATGCAGTAGTTGATGGGAAAAACATGCAAACTATTGAAAAGGGGAAATTACCTTCAAACTGGTCAGCTCAAACCTGTGAATTATATGCTCTAAAAAGGGCACTGGAATATTTAGCACACAAAAAGGGAACTATATATACTGATTCATGGTATGCCTTTGGACTAGTACATACCTTTGGGAAAAATTGGGAAGAAAGAGGATTGCTTAATTCAAGAGGAAAAGAATTAGTACATGAGGGGCTCATTTTAGAGGTTTTAGAAGCATTAAAATTACCAGAAGAGATAGCTGTAGTACATATTAAGGGTCACCAAAAGGGAGTGACTCCAGATGTAAGAGGAAATAATTTGGCAGACAAGGAAGCTAAGGATGCAGCAGAAACTGGAGCTGAAAGAGTTATGCTAATATTAACTCCAAATGAGGAGAAATTGGAAATTCCAAAATTTAGTGAAGCAGAGGAAAAAGAATTAAACAAGATAGGAGGTGAACAAGATGAATCAGGGAAATGGAAACTTCCTGATGGAAGACAATTACTTAATAAAATACTTACTAGAAGAATATTAGAAGACATGCATCAGAAAACTCACTGGGGTACTCAGGCCTTGTGTGACCATTTTCTAAGGTACTATGGGTGTATTGGGATTTTTGGGATAGCAAAGAAAGTAACTGAAAAATGTATAACATGCCAAAGGATAAATAAAAAGGTAATGAGGAAAACCACATTGGTAGGTCGAGAATTAGCTCCTAGACCGTTTCAAAGTATCCAAGTAGATTTTACTGAACTTCCTCAAGTTCAAAGATGGAAGTATTTATTGGTAATAACAGACCATCTAACTCATTGGGTGGAAGTGGTTCCCACTGCCAAGGCCACAGCCAATGTGGTAAGTAAAACCCTTTTGGAACAGATTATTCCAAGATATGGAATGGTTAATAGGATAGACTCGGACAGAGGAACACATTTTACGTCAAAAGTGTTACAACAATTAATTCAGACCTTGGGGATAAAATGGGAGTTGCACACCCCATGGCATCCACAAAGTTCTGGCCGAGTAGAGAGGATGAACCAGACTCTAAAAAGAACTTGAACTAAATTAATAGTTGAAACCCAAATGTTGTGGGTACAATGCCTACTTTTAGCCTTACTGAGGATCCGAACACAACCTAGGTCAGACCTGGGAGTGTCACCTTATGAAATGATATTTGGATTACCGTTTTTGACCACTCAACATGAAGATGCTACCTATGAGGTAGGGGAAATGAGTGTTAAGAGATATATTAACACCATTGCAAAAACTCTTGAAAATTTGAGGTTAAAATGAATAATCCCTCAAACCACACCTTTAGACCTTAAAATCCATAATATTCACCCAGGGGAATGGGTATTGGTAAAAACATGGAATGAACAATCTTTAACTCCACAATGGGAAGGTCCTTTTCAGGTATTGCTGATGACAGAGGCTACGATCCGGACCAGGGAACGAGGGTGTGTAGCAGTCAGAGGCCCTGCAAGGCCTCCATGGCGGTCACTAGCCTAAGATAAGAAATGCAGAGTCATGATGAGTGGAGCAGAGCTACCCCTCTTCCGCACATCAGACCCTTGTTATCTCTCTGTTAGGCTATAGGTCGTATGCTCCTCGACCTCAGCCATAGGACAAATCCTGATCCCTCAATAGCCTATATAAACCCATACCATTGCCCAGTTCATACGGAAGAGCTGTCACTGATACCCTTTGCAGAAGCTGCCAATAAAGACATCTCCGCAGAACTCCACACAGCCTTCACCTCTCTCCTTCCCTGCGTCTGCTGAGGCACTTTGCGAGCACAGAGCTGAAATCACTAAGAGCTGAAATCACTAAGAGCTGAAATCACTCCACGAGTGCTCGCAAGGTAGCCAGCGGCTCAGAGCTAGCCGAGGAGGAGCCTGACAGGCTGCGCCTCATCAGCACAGTGCTATCCGGGACACCTACGGCGGTTGCTGCCCCGGGGGCCAGACGGACCCCCGGGGACCGCCAAGCCGTAATACATGGCAGCCCGAACGGGAGAACAGACATCCTGGTACTCCTGAGAGCAGCATCCTTCGTGGATCGTTATTGCCTCGGCCCGCCACAACCCTCTGAGGGTAACTTCTCCGTTATAGAAGAAGATATCTGGAAGAGGCGTCCAACGAACTTGAACATCACCATCTGGGACGAAAGTCCTCAGGAGTTGGACAGAGCAGACCACCCAGCCAGCAGTTTCTGACCCAGTTTCGGCTGAAAGAAGTGTAAGTTTAAAACAGCCTTTCTGCGCGCTTTTTACTTGGGTCTCCGCGTGTTGTTTTTTTTCCTTTTTTTCTCTTTTTACTGCTGGGGGGGGGCAAGGGAACTTACAGCAATGGGATCAAACTCTAGTAAATTAAAACAATCCCAGAACGAGAGAGATATATATTTACAAATCCTAGAAATCCTAAATGCTAACAACTTTTCTTTCTCTAAAGGCAATCTTTCAAAAACTAACTTGAAAAATTTATAACATGGATCCTTTCTCAGTTTCCAGACACTAACATAAAAATGATTAATTCAGACTCCTTTTGGGACTCCCTAGGGACAAGAATATATCTTTTCCAAACCAAAGAAGACTTTTCTGTTACTAAATTTCTGCCTCTCTTTCACTACATTGCAAAAGCGGTGGAAAAAGCTAACACAAGCAGCTTAACAGCAGCTGAGGAAATTCCAAACTTATCTCCTATAGCAGATCCTCCAAATGCTAATCTCTCAGATAACAGTCCTGTCTCTGTCGACTCCCTCTTTCCTGGTGGGGGGATCAGGGGAACCGCGCCGCCCCCACCCACCCTTCCTGCACCCGTGGGGTCCGTGGAGCCCGCCTGTCCCTCCACCTCCCCCCATCCCTCCGCCCCCATTCTGGACGTGGCAAGCCAGAACTCAGCTCCTTCAGTTACACAATGCACAGCACGGTGCAGGCACTGCACCTCCTCCTCGCATTCGAGAATAATCGCGTCGGTTTCGGTCGTGTCCGTCCCGCCCTGCTGCAACACTGCCCTGCAGCCCGCCGCGTACCTACCTCCCCCGCCCGCCGCCGCGACTCTCCCCACCCCCGTTACCACCCCTACCTGCCTGTCTGCCGTGGTGCCAGTGGCAGCAGCAGCCCCTAACCCCACCACCTCCTCTCCCTCCCTTCTCCCCTGCCTGCATTCCGAAGCGATGCATCCATGCACCCGCCCTCAATGCCCACCTAACGGCAACCCCCCACACTCTGTCCAGTCTCCCACACCCCTGCAAAAGGTCGCGACAACATGCCCAAAGAAGCATAGAGCACCTCCTGACCACACCTCATCAGAGGATAGTGAGTCTGAATCTGACACAGACAAAATTGATCCATGGGCTTTAATTAAAATGGAAGCAACTCAGGCAGGAGATTGGGAACTAGCTCAGAGAATTTCTGCCTTCCCAGTAAATTATATAAAGGGGAAAAGAGGGGGGGCCACTACTAGAAAAATGTGGGAACCTAACACAAATAAAGAATTGATACAACTATGAAATATAGCCTAAGAACATGGCAGAAGTTCACATATTTTCAGAAACTTCCTCGAAGTGCTTTTTTCGGCACATATTCTGGTCCCTCATGACCTTAAAAACATTGCCAACTGCCTTCTTTCCCCGGCAGAATATAGGCTATGGGAAAGACAGTGGAAAAGGCAATTAAAAACATTATCAGACACCTATGCTCAAGATGCAAATAAGCCAGATTTTACAGTCCAACAGCTGTCCGGAGAAGGGGATTTACAGAAACCCTCTGACCAAGCTAACACCTTACCTAAGGCAGCACTACAAGATTTGGCTATTGCAGCAAAAACCTCATTGCTTCTTACCCCAGATGACTCTATCCCTACCCAACACTTCTCTAGTATTAAACAAGGAATAGATGAAAGTTTTATCAAGCTTGTAGACAGAATTAAAGATGCTCTGGAAAAACAGATAGGGAGCACAGAAGCAAGAAAAGAACTGTTGTGCAAGCTTGCTTTGTCAAATGCAAACGAACAATGTAAAACAATTCTGAGGGCTTTACCCTTGGATACAGAACCCACCATAGAGCAAATGGTGGAAAGCTGCACACGTCATCTGTCCGCTGAAAACACAGTGGCTCAAGCAGTCTCTAAGGGAATTGCAGAAGGAGTTTCTGGTGTGTATGCAGTAGTAACTTCCAAAGACCAGGACCGCTGCTATTACTGTGGGGAATTTGGACATTTCATGAAGGACTGTCCAGACAGGTCACCTACCCGAAACCCCCGTAACACCTCCCAAAGATCCCAGAACCAGCAGCAATACCAGCAGCGTTCGGGAAACTTCCAGCGGAGCACGGTCAGGTCCCGCGCAAAGACAGCAAATCAAAAGCCACCCAGATCCAGTCACACAACAGCCAAGCAGATTCCAGGCCAAGTGGAGAAGATCCAACCCACGGAGAGATGCCGATGGGAACACGGCGCCAGTTGGCAACTGCTTTATCCATTGACTTTAATAATAAGGATGTCTATCGTGTTCCCACAGGCAAGCATGGGCCAAAAGGTGGTCCTTTTAACATCTTAATTATAGGGGACACTCTCCACGGCCCAGAGGAAATCTTGGTCATTCCAGAGGTACAAACAGTGCACCCAGGACAAGAAATCTCTGTGCAGCTGTGTTTCACGGACTTACCATTTTTTCTTTCAAAGGGAACTCCTATGGCACAAGCCTTTCTACTCCCAAAGAATCACAGGGAGCAGCTTCCTCTCAATCCGACAGTAATGTGGGCACAAGTTGTGGGATCAAATAAGCCTACCATCCAGTGCGGCCTATGCTACAGAGGAGAAAAGTTCCACCTACCAGGGATGTTGGACACCGGTGCGGACGTGACCATCATCGCTCGCTCGGAATGGCCAGCACACTGGGAACTACAACCGGTAGCAGGAATGATTTCAGGGATCGATGGAGCCACAGTGTCCATGCGAAGCAAGCACAACATCCTCGTCAAAGGGCCGGAAGGCAAGCTGACAACCATCCGCCCATTTGTGGTAAGAGCCCCCATCACCCTTTGGGGAAGGGATGTTCTATCCCAGTGGGGGGCCTCCCTATGTATTCCCAGTCAGGATTTCTGACTGGGGCCACTGAGGAGTGCATACTACCAGATACACCTCGGCTCACCTGGAAATGCCAAGACCCAATCTGGACTGACCAGTGGCCCCTCTCTAAAGTAAAACTGCGCACACTACAAGCCCTTGTGGAAGAACAGCTCTCCAAAGGTCACATCGTCGAGACCACCAGCCCTTGGAATTCTCCAGTCTTCGTACTGCAAAAACCTGGGACGGACAGGTGGAGGCTCCTCCATGACCTTCGCAAAACTAATGCGGTACTCGAGGACATGGGTGCCCTCCAGCCTGGACTGCCTTCACCATCGATGCTGCCCCAAGACTGGACACTTGCCATCACAGACATTAAGGACTGCTTCTTCAGCATTCCGCTGCACCCCCAGGACGCTCCACGGTTCGCTTTTTCCGTTCCCTCTCTTAACACAGAGGCTCCACTCAAAAGATACCAGTGGTTGTATCTCCCCCAAGGACTAAAAGTCTCACCCACCATATGCCAGTGGTACGTCGCTCACATCCTGTCTCCTGTTCGGAACCTATTTCCAGATGCAATCATCTACCACTATATGGATGGTATCCTCGTCTGTGCATCAGAAAAAACTTACTTAGAAAAAGCAGTTAAAGGGACAATCGAAACCATAGAAAAAGCAGGGTTCGAGATCCGTGAGGACAAAATACAGTGCATCAACCCATGGACTTATCTTGGATTCCTGATCCGAGAAAGGACAAGCGTACCCCAGCAACTTGCTATCCGAGACGACCCAAAAACCTTGAGAGACTTACACAGTCTGTGCGGATCCATCAACTGGGTACACCCCTTGCTAGGAATTACAACAGAGGACCTCGCTCCCCTGTTCAACCTTCTTCGTGGCAACGAAGATCTAGACTCTCCACGCACGCTCACAACAGAAGCCCGAGACACCATCGCCAAGGTCCAAGAAGCCCTGTCTTCACGCCAAGCCCATGGCTTCGAGCCCAAGCTGCCTTTCCAATTCGTCATCCTCGGAAAAGCACCTCGGTTCTATGGACTGATCTTCCAATGGGATCTTGAATTCCGAGACCCTTTATTGATACTGGAATGGATCTTTACAAATAACCAACCTTCCAAGACAATTACCACCTTCCAGGAAATAATGGGACATTTAATAAAAAAGGCCAGAACTCGTCTCCGCTCCCTTGCTGGGTGTGAGTTCACATGCATATATTTGCCACTAACCACTGGGGATCTGGAACATTTGCTCCAGACCAATGAAAACCTCCAATTTGCCCTAGACAGCTATACAGGCCAAACTTCCATTCATATCCCAAAACACAAACGTTTTAATGCAGTCTTTAATCTGACCCCAAAATTAGTCCAAATTAAAACACCTCTCAAAGCTCTAACAATCTTTACAGATGGCTCAGGGTCATCCCATAAATCTGTAATGACTTCGAAGGACCCTAAGACTCAAAATTGGGAGTCTGATATCCAAATAGTCGAGGGATCTCCACAGATTGCAGAATTAGCAGCAGTTGTCAGAGCCTTTGAGAAATTCAAAGACGAACCTTTTAATCTGGTCACAGATTCTGCATATGTTGCAGGTATAGCTATGAGAGCAGAACACGCTCTTCTCAAAGAGGTTTCCAATCCAAAGTTACATCAATTGATTTCAGCATTAACACGCTTAATCTCTCACAGAAAGAAACCTTACCATATAATGCATGTGAGGTCGCACACTGATCTCCCAGGTTTCATCACAGAAGGGAATAGGAAAGCGGACGCATTGGCCATGGCAATAGAAACTGCTAACGTTCCTGACATCTTTGCCCAGGCAAAGTTGTCACACGCATTCTACCATCAAAATGTACCTGCCCTTATTAGAATATTCAAGCTTTCAAAAGATCAAGCAAAAGCTATAGTCGCCACATGTCCAAACTGTCAAAATTACCAGATACCCTCGATGGGGACAGGAGTCAACCCCCGAGGACTGAACAGCTGCCAGCTGTGGCAGACAGACGTCACTCACTTCACACCTTTTGGAAGGTCAAAATACGTGCATGTATCAGTCGACATGTTTTCGGGAGCAATATTTGCATCAGCTCATCCAGGAGAAACTACACAGCACACCATAAAGCACTTCCTCCTTGCATTCGCCACCCTGGGAGTACCGAAACAAATCAAAACAGACAATGGACCTGCCTATACATCTTGAAAATTAAGAGAGTTCTTCAGTGAATGCGGAATAGAACAGAAGAGAGGTATACCAGCAAATCCCACAGGACAATCAGTCATGGAAAGGACACATCAAACCCTCAAAAGAGTCCTCAATCAGCAGCGAAGAGAGACAAAAATCATATCTCCAGTTGAGAGACTTTGCAAGCCTCTCTACGTCATCAATTTCCTAAATGGTACAACATCAGAGCCTGACCCGCCAATACTTCGCCACATTGCAAATACCACCCAAGCAAAGCTCACTGAGAAACCACCAGTGCTAGTGAAGGACCCGGAAACACATCAGATTTCTGGGCCTTTCCAGTTGATTGCTTGGGGTAGAGGGTATGCGTGTGTTCTACTACCATCGGGTCCAAGATGGTACCGAGGAAAAAACATAAAGCCATACCTAGGCAATGCAAACACTACTCCCACAAACAGTGACAAGAATTCTCCGGAGTCAAATACAAGACCTCCTCAAAATCAGACAAGTTCTGCCTGGAGACGAAGACATCGCCGAATGTCCACATACAGAAGAAAAGACCATCCCATCACGTGACAGCAGACAAAACAGAAAGTGGAACAACATTCTGCTGTAGCAGTTAAGCCATAAGCTAGAAACAGCCTGAACACAAATTGTTCTCTGAATGATATGCTATTAACTTTGTCTACCCTAAAAAACCCTGTTGCTTGCCCTTCCTAACTTGTTAACTCTTGCCAAAAACCTCTAACCTTACACCCACTCCCCCATCCTTAGCTTATAGAATAAAAAAAAAAAACAAAAAAAGAAAAGGGGGAGGGAAGGGAAGGAAAGGAACAAGGGAGAAAACCCTCTCCTACCACCGTAAAGATAACAAATGTTGCTTATATTCCCTATCAGAAGCCCCATCCTTATCCATAGATGAAAATTATCTCCATCGGTGCTGTCCTCACCGCTGCCTGGATGTTCTCCAACATACAGTATGCCTGCAGTTGGATTAGCCCACAGCCTGGCCACAATGTTTGGGTAACCTTAGCAAAAACATTAAAACAGGATAACATGTGCTTATCCATGGGAAGCATTGATAACCCACTTTCCACATGTTTAGTAGGGATTCCATTCGTAGCAGACGATTGGCCCACCTACAATTCAGAGCTTCTCCGCACCACAGGTAAGAGACCCAACGTGGTAGATACTTGGGACGAGTGGACAAAAATGTTGCCCAATGCTCAAGAGGAACCCCAAGAATTGGACCTGTTGGGGTCCTCCAAGGCAACATACTGTGTTGCAGTGTACAGCTACGCAAACGGAGCAAAAAGGCTTTGTGAATTTGAGATGGGAGTTTCTGTTTCCTAAACCTAAAGCTGGAGTTTCTATTCTGTATTTTTACGTGTATTCATCCTTCCCCCTGGAGTTATTCCCATTGGATTTTACCTATAATGTATTCACACTGGGCATTGTTCTATTGGTTTCACCTTATCTCTTATTTTCCCCTATAAAACCTGTGTCTGGACCCCAGATCATTGTCACTTGTACGTGCGGCATTCGAGCAAATACAACCTACTTTGGACTGCACAACAAGTGTGCAATCTCTTGAGTCTCTTTATCCCGGTCTTGATCGCGCTCTCTAAACAGCTCTGCCTGTATCAAACGAACCCACAAAGGTGTTTGTTGCCTCTCTCTCTCTCCGGCTGCTCCCGGAAGCGCCTGGCCAGCACCCCGGGAAAGTGGAGCCGGGCAAAAACAAGGAAGTCGGAGAGAGACGAAAAGAAAAAAGCAACAATACTGCGTCAAATTTTGTTTTAGACGTCCAAAGAACAATTGGACAGAAATTGACCAGACAAAAAACACATACAGAAAGGATGTATCACCCATTAATAAAGCCTATAACTCTCCGGATTGGTGCAATTACACCGCTCGGGTGCTCTCTGTATCCTCTCTCCACCCCAAAGTATTACCCAAGGGAACGTTTCTCATCTGTGGTGACAGAGTATGGGCTGGGATCCCCTCCCACCTCCATAGATGTCCCTGTAGCCTTGGAAAACTTTCCACCCTCACTCCAAATATTAGCTTGTTACCTAATTGGGAAAAAGAAAGCGAATTAAAACGCCACAAAAGATCCTACACAGAATTTGATGAAAATTGCGATCCAAAATTATATGATTGGAATAAAACAAAAAGGATTGCAGTCTCCCTATTCCTACCCTGGGTAGCTGCAGCTAAAGCTCTTGGGGAAATAAATCACTTAGGGTGCTGGCTCAGCAAGCAAGCCAATGCTACCTCTGCCGCCCTAAGCGATCTTTTAAAGGAAGAAGAAACCACGAGACATGCATCACTTCAAAATCGAGCAGCGATCGACTTCCTACTGCTAGCCCACGGACATGGCTGCCATGACTTTGAAGGGATGTGTTGCTTCAACCTCTCTTCACGTTCAGAGTTCATCCACACAAACATCCAGAACCTGAAGGAACTTGTGAAGGACTTAAAAGTAGAAAACAACCCAGACTGGGTTAATGACCTTTTCGGTCAATGGGGATTAACGGGATGGGTTGCATGGTTGGTTAAGGGAATTTTGTGGATTTTCATTGTAATTGTCATTGTGTTAACTATGTTCTCATGCCTTGTCCACTGTTTCAAAAGAACTATAGGACATGCATTTTTACTAAATACAGAAAGTGGAGTTGTAGCAGTCAGAGGCCCTGCAAGGCCTCCATGGCGGTCACTAGCCTAAGATAAGAAATGCAGAATCATGATGAGTGGAACAGAGCTACCCCTCTTCCACACATCAGACCCTTGTTATCTCTCTGTAAGGCTATAGGTCGTATGCTCCTCGACCTCAGCCATAGGACAAATCCTGATCCCTCAATAGCCTATATAAACCCATACCATTGCCCAGTTCAGATGGAAGAGCTGTCACTGGCACCCTTTGCAGAAGCTGCCAATAAAGACATCTCCGCAGAACTCCACACAGCCTTCACCTCTCTCCTTCCCTGCGTCTGCTGAGGCACTTTGCGAGCACAGAGCTGAAATCACTAAGAGCTGAAATCACTAAGAGCTGAAATCACTCCACGAGTGCTCGCAAGGTAGCCAGCGGCTCGGAGCTAGCCGAGGAGGAGCCTGACAGGCTGCGCCTCATCAGCACAGTGCTATCCGGGACACCTACGGCAGTTGCTGCCCCGGGGGCCAGACGGACCCCCGGGGACCACCAAGCCGTAATAAGGGTGGATCCACGCCAGCAGAATCAAAGGACCGGTGGAAGAACCTAAGGAGTGGACAATAACATCTAAACCGGGTGATACAAAGTTAACTCTTAAACGGGGAATGGGTGGTAATGAACTGGGAAGACCCGAATGATCCAAGAAATATACGCAGGATCACACCTGACTGGGAAGTTAGACCGAGCTTACATCAGTGGTTTCAAATACCGCCTGGACAAACTTTGAGGCGCCTCCAGTACCCTCCTTGGGAAGGAATACTGCCACCACAGACAGGAGGATCGGGACTGTTTCACATAGAAAACTCCTGTATTTTGGCCTTAGCCTGTGATTTATACAAAGAGGAGGGCAAATTACAACCTCTATCAGTGCCACGTAATATACCGTTTGATTCACCCAAATACCGGGCACGTTAGTTGGGTTAAATGTAAATGTTTGACTTGTGGGAAAATTTGGTATTGTAGTTCACACAATTGACGGCCTCATTGCAAGAAGTGTCGAGTGCCAACTAGACCCCCTATCCAAGTAGAACTCGAAGCAACTGAAATAATAACTTTGTTTTGTGGATGGGAATTATTAGTGCCTGTTGAATGGGAAATAGCTGAGGAACAGTGGGAAACCACCGTTAAGGAATGTCAAAAACAATTTGCCTGGAAATTAGCCAAGAGGAAGTGACAAGAGAAGAGAGGGCAAGACCAGATTGGCCTCTATAATCGCCACCAAGAAGATCACATACACCTGCTGTGGGTTGCAACCCCATAGGCGTGGGAGGTGGGAGTATAAGCCATACTGGACCTCTCCTTTTTCTGTCACTAATTTTCTGTCTTTTCCCTTTTGGGATGTTGACAAGGCCATGCTACAGGTGTTACTGGAAGCTGTATATGGAAAGACACCGAGGCTCCTTTTTTATCTCTCACACTCATGTCAACAGTCACTGTTATAACCTATCCAAATTAGGAAACTGCATGCACAATGGACAAAAGTACTGGATTACGGAGAATTTAGGAATAAGTGGTAACAGGATGGGAAGTGAATGCCCAAAAGGGGAGAAATGGATTTGTTTCACATACGCTATTGGGAATAAAGCACAGGATTTGGTAAAAGAGCAATTGATAAACAAAAAGGCTAAGCCAGCACCACCACCTAAACCTGTACCAATCTCACTTGAAGATTTGTATACAAAACTGGAATAACAATTAGAAAAAGAAATATATATTTCAAGGATGGGTAAAAATCAGTTTGTGGAATTGGGAGAAAGAATAAGTAAGGAACTTAACCAATTGTTGGGTCTGTGGAGGGGCCTTGATGTCAGAAGAATGGTCATGGAAAGGCAGCAGCTTAGGCCCAATTGAGCTCCTTAAGTGGAACCAGACAAGTATAAGGGGAGAAAACCAACCAGAGGGGTGGATTTTGAGTTCAGTAGTCATAGGGGAAGAATGTCTTTGGTGCAATGGGAAAAAGTTCCTTCATGAAGTAGGAAAAACTCCCTGTAAAAGATATAAGGTTAGTAATGGAACTTCTGTATGGTGGGTCCTAGAAGAACCTACCATGTATTGGACCCAAGAAAAAGTAAAAAAAAGGAAATTGTAAGTATAATAATAGAATCAGACTTTTTCAATGTAATGACACAGGCAAAAATCCTTACATTGGCATCCCAGAGATTTCTAAATTTTGGGAGACTATAGATGAGCAAAAATTTGATTATTGGAAAGCTCCAGATGGCTTATTCTGGATATGTGGAAAAAGAGCATACCCAAAACTTCCCTCTCAGTGGAAAGGGAGCTGTACTCTGGGAGTCATACAGCCAGGATTTTTTCTTTTGCCAGGGCCTGAAGGGGATCACTTAGGGATACCAGTTTATGAGGATCTAAAAAGAAACAAGAGAGACTTAACTGGAGGATTCCAAAAATGGGGAGACGAGGAGTGGCCCCCTGAACATATATTGGAAACATATGGGCCAACCACCTGGGCACAAGATGGGAGTTGGGGATATCAAACTCCAATTTATATATTAAATCGTATTATAAGACTCCAAGCAGCTGTAGAGATAATAACAAACAAAACTGGTCGGGCAATGGCATTAATATCAAGACAACAAACCCAAACCAGAGCAGCCATGTATCAGAATAGGTTGGCTTTAGATTATCTATTAGCTGAAGAAGGGGGTTGTCCTAGTTTAGGGCAAAATTTGGGAGAAGACCTCCAGAAGGAGCCCCCAGAAAGCAAACCTCCCACGGCCCCTCCCCCACCTGGTTCGGGAAGGATTTCCTCAGAGAGAAATGGAAAAAACCTGTTTATTTAACAAGCAAAAACACTCCCCAATACAAAAAAAAAAAAAAAAAGAATCAACACCAGATGACAAAACCCTTTCACTGTTCTGAAGAGATGACAAATTCAGAAAGTCTCTCCTGGAAGTGATCGCCTAGCTATCAGTCTCTGGCGCTGGGGATGTCTGCTGCAGGTCACAAAATGCAGACTCTCGGTGTTTCTTGATGTTTCCCAGGTCCAGGTCCAGAGCAGGTTCAGATGGTATTCAGGAAAAGGAAAGGGAAGGGAAAAAAGAAACAGTCCAGGGTAAAAATTGGACTGCCTAGCTAAACTAACTAATAAGCAAAAGCAAAAGCAAAGCGAAAGCAAGCAAGCCAGCAAGCAAGCAAGCAAGCAAGCCAGCGAGCAAGCTAGCCAAACCCCAGCCAGCCAAGCCTCTCCTAGACACAGACCATGGCGGGAGGTGAGCCGGCTGATAACAAGACAAAACTATCCTTTACTTTCAGAGTCAGTCCTGAAGGCACAGAACATAATATCAGGCATAAACAGAACACACGATTTGGGATACAAGCACCATACCATCACCCTAGGACATTCCACCCCTTATCTCCAAATCGTCAGCATAACTACGAAACATCATGTAGACTTCATCAAGTAAGACTTCCCTCTTTCACTTACTCAGACCTTCGACACTTAGATATTTCCTTCTATCTCACTTGCTCAAACCTTCGACACTTACACATTTCCTTCTGTCTCATGTCTGTGTGGTTTAATGTACAAACAATGGCAGTAGCATCCAGCAAATTGAGATATTTGCATATGAGTCTCACCCCACAATCAGGTCTCCCTGAGGTACACATCATGTTCTTCCATCTTTCTGCATTATCCACCATGTACAACCTGGTCCCTGAGCAAAGACAATCCCACGAATGGGTTTGTCTGTACTCGAGGCAGAATTGATCCACACTGTCTTCCCTAACAAACCTCTGCTATGTGCCACTGGGACTTTATCTCCGTCTACTATATTCAGGGACTCAGACTGGGCAGGACCTGCTCGATTGGTGGAACCTCGGGTGTTAACTAACCAGGTGGCCTTTGCCAAATACTGCTCCCAGTTTTTGAAAGATCCCCCACCCAATGATTTCAAGGTGGTTTTTAACAGTCCATTGTACCTCTCCACCTTGCCTGCAGCTGGTTCATAGTAGGGGATATGGTACACCCACTCAATGCCATGTTCCCTAGCCCAGGAGTTGATAAGGCTGTTCTTAAAATGAGTCCCATTGTCTGACTCAATCCTTTCAGGGGTACCATGCCTCCAAAGGACCTGCTTTTCGAGGCCCAGGATGGTGTTACGGGCTGTAGCATGAGACACAGGGTAGGTTTCCAACCATCCCGTGGTGGCTTCCACCATTGTGAGCACGTAGTGCTTGCCTTGGCGCGTCTGGGGCAGTGTGATGTAGTCAATCTGCCAGGCCTCCCCATACCTGTACTTGGACCACCGTCCCCCATACCATAGGGGCTTCACTCACTTGGCCTGTTTGATGGCAGCACACGTCTCACAGTCATGGATAACCTGAGAAATACTGTCCATGGTTAAATCCACCCCTCGGTCTCGTGCCCACTTATAGGTGGCATCTCTACCCTGATGGCCTGAGGCATCATGGGCCCATCGTGCTAGGAACAACTCCCCCTTGTATTGCCAATCTAAATCTATCTTTGACACCCCTATCTTTGCAGCCTGATCTACCTGCTGATTGTTTTGCTGCTCTTCATTAGCTCTACTCTTGGGGACATGAGCATCTACATGGCAAACCTTCACAGGTAGTTTCTCTACCCAGGTAGTAATGTCTTTCCATTCTTCAGCAGCCCAAATTGGTTTTCCTCGATGCTGCCAGTTAGCCCCTTTCCATCTCTCCAGCCATCCCCACAGAGCATTGGCTACCATCCATGAATCAGTGTAGAGGTAGAGCTTTGGCCACTTCTCCCTTTCTGCAATGTCTAGGGCCAGTTGAACGGCTTTGAGTTCAGCAAGTTGACTTGATCCACCTTCTCCTTCAGTGGCCTCTGCGACCCGTCATGTGGGGCTCCATACAGCTGCTTTCCACTTCCGATTCATCCCTATGACGCGACAGGAACCGTCAGTGAAAAGAGCATAGCGTGTTTCCTCTGCTGGCAATTGGTTGTAGGGTGGAGCTTCTTCAGCCCGTGTCACTGGTTCCTGTTCTTCATCTGTGACACCAAAGTTTTCACCTTCAGGCCAATTTGTAATTACTTCCAAAATCCCAGGGCGATTCAGTTTACCAATACGGGTGCGCTGCGTGATGAGGGCAATCCACTTGCTCCATGTAGCACTGGTGGCATGGTGGGTAGTAGGAACCTTTCCTCTGAACATCCACCCCAGCACCGGTAGTCGGGGTGCCAGGAGGAGTTGCGCTTCTGTACCAATCACCTCTGAGGAGGCTTGGACTCCTTCGTAGGCAGCCAAAACTTCCTTCTCTGTTGGGGTGTAGTTGGCTTCAGACCCTCTGTAGCTCCGACTCCAAAATCCTAGCGGTCGGCCTCGAGTCTCATCAGGCACTTTCTGCCAAAGGCTCCAGGACAGACCATGGTTCCCGGCTGCAGAGTAGAGCACATTCTTGACCTCTGGTCCCGTCCTGACTGGGCCAAGGGCTACTGCATGAGCAATTTCCTGCTTAATCTGGGCAAAAGCTTGTTGCTGCTCAGGGCCCCAATGTAAATTGTTCTTCTTGCGGGTGACCAGGTAATGAGGGCTCACGATCTGACTGTACTCAGGAATGTGCATTCTCCAAAAGCCTATGGCGCCTAAGAAAGCTTGCGTTTCCCTCTTGTTGGTTGGTGGGGACATAGCTGTGATCTTGTTGATGACATCTGTAGGAATCTGACGCCGCCCATCTTGCCACTTCACTCCCAAGAACTGGATCTCTTGAGCAGGTCCCTTAACTTTACTCTTCTTGATGGCGAAACCAGCTTCCAGGAGGATTCGGATGATTTCCTCTCCTTTCTCAAACACTTCTGCTGCTGTGTTCCCCCACACAATGATATCATCAATATACTGTAAATGTTCTGGAGCCTCACCCTTTTCTAGTGCAGCCTGGATCAGTCCATGGCAGATGGTAGGACTGTGCTTCCACCCCAGGGCAGTCGATTCCAGGTATATTGCACTCCCTTCCACGTAAAGGTAAACTGAGGCCTGCATTCTGCTGCCAGAGGAATGGAGAAAAACGCGTTAGCAATGTCAATAGTGGCGTACCACTTTGCTGCCTTGGACTCCAGCTCGTACTGGAGTTCCAGCATGTCCGGCACAGCAGCGCTCAGTGGTGGAGTCACTTCATTCAATGCTCGGTAGTCCACAGTCAATCTCCATTCTCCTTCAGATTTACGCACAGGCCAAATAGGGCTGTTGAAGGGTGAGTGGGTTTTGCTGACCACCCCTTGGCTCTCCAGCTCTCGAATCATCTTATGGATGGGAACCACAGCATCTCGAGTTGTTCTGTATTGCCGGCGATGCACTGTTGAAGTGGCAATTGGTACCTTTTGCTCTTCTCCCTTCAGAAGTCCTACTGTAGTTGGATTCTCAGACAGACCAGGCAAGGTGTTCAATTGCTGGATGCCCTCTGTCACTGCAGCTGCTATCCCAAATGCCCACCTGAATCCTTTTGGGTCTTTAAAATACCCCCTTCGGAGGTAATCTATACCCAAAATGCATGGGGCCTCTGGGCCAGTCACAATAGGGTGTTTCTTCCACTCATTACCGGTCAGGCTCACTTCAGCTTCCACCAAGGTAAAGTCCTGTGATCCCCCTGTCACACCAGCGATGGAGACAGATTCTGCCCCCACATGTCTTGATGGAAGCAATGTGCATTGCGCACCAGTATCAACCAAAGCCTTATATTTCTGTGGTTCTGATGTGCCAGGCCAACGGATCCACACAGTCCAGAAAACTCGGTTTTCCCTTACCTCTACCTGGCTAGAGGCAGGGCCCCTCTAAGCCTGGTTATCCTTCTTTCCTTGGGCATATGTCTTAGAGGGTCCTTCCAGGGGATCAGACATGTCATCATCATACCTGGAGGCTTGGCTACGGGCAATTGGGGCTGCTTTCCTTTTGGTGGAACTTCCTCTTTGAGTCTTACCTTCCTTCAATTCACGCACCCGTTGTGTCAGAGCAGCAGTAGATTTTCCATCCCATCTCCTCATGTTTTCTCCGCAATCACGCAAGAAGAACCACAGCTCATCTCGTGGTGTGTACCTTCTCTCCCCATCTGGGGAACGCCTGCGTTGAATACCAGGGCCTCTAGTTTGTACTGCCGATATTTGGAGAAGGTCCTCTTTAATCTCCTCCCTGAGTTTCTGGTGATTCTCCTCTATCTTGTCTTCTAATTTCTGTAGACGTGTTTCCACTGCTGCGATTCTGGCATGTGTCGGGCCATGCACAGCATCTGCATATGCTCGGAGCTTCTTTGCCATATCGAGCACGGTCTCATCCCTGTCATCCCGCTTCATTATTGCTAAAGCAGAAGCGTATTCATGTGGCCCAAGCCGTACAAGTTTTCGCCACATCACAGATGTACATGGTACCATGTCTGGATTCCTAGTTGTTATTTCATCAGAGAAGATAATCTCTGCCACTGCCATTTCTCTCAGGCGTTGGATCCCTTGTTCTATAGTCTTCCACTGGGTCTGCTGCATGTAAAGATCATCTGCACACAGGTATCTTTGTGCTACACTTTCCAGGACCCGTGCCCAGAGGCTGTGAGGGTTAGCTCCCCTCATCATCCCTTGGTCGATGACAGGATCATGTGACAGGGATCCCAAATGCCTCGCTTCAGTGCCATCCAGGATTGTGGCTTCACCTGCAGCATCCCAAAGACGGACCAACCAACTAATTATAGACTCATCAGGTCGTCGAGTGTAATCCTTTCTCAGGCCATGGAGGTCCTTTAGGGAAAAGGACTCAATATTGGCCTCTGATCTTGTACCAGTTGCTCTGACTCCTGATTTTATGTCAGGAGGCGTTGAGGGTCCTTCTCCTGCATCATAATCATCATTGTCATCCACTGGTCAATCAGTCTTCTCTGTGCACTTTCCACTTCTCGTGCTAGTAGCAACAGCCATTGGTTGAGGCTTACAGTCTGGTTTAGCTGCTGGCTTCGAGCCTGGGCTGTTGGCTGCAGCCTGAGTGACTGGGATAGCTGCTGGTTTATCTCCCTGCCCCCCTTCCTCCGTCTGCTGCCCTACAGTATCAAGCAGAGTGCAATAAGCATATGCCAGGGCCCAGCTCACTGCAATGATCTTTTTCTCCTTAGGGGTATCATGGCACTTCTCTTTCAGGTACTTTGCCACCTCTGCTGGGTTCTGAATTTGTTCACATGAAAAGTCCCAGACTATAGGGTCAGAAAACTCCTTTAAGATTTGGCCCATATCCTCCCATTTCCCACACCACTCAGGATTTCTCACACCTGGGTCTACTCCTGGGTCAGGGGTCTCATCAGCCCTTCTAGAAATCTCAGCCCTCATCCTAGAGAAGCTGCAGACTGTATAGAGAAAGCTTACCAAATTAAATACCAGAAAGATGGTCTCTTTAACATTCAGGGGAAAGTGAACATTCTTCAATAGGGATGTAACAGATTCAGAGGAGAAGAAGGAAAGCAAAGGCTGAAAAGCCTCATCTCCTGCTTCTCCTCTAACAAACTGGGTGCACAACCATAACCAGGAACCATACATTCCTGGAACAGACTCCAGCACCTTTATAAACCTCCTGCAAGCCATTACAACCAAACCCAGCCCGATGGATATTCTGGTCAGTGCCCCTCTACTGCAAAAACTACGTATTAGGGACAATACTGAAGCTACTTCTGGATAAGAAAATAAACCTAAGGACCATAGAGGTATTAATACCTCAAAAAACCATAGGGACCAGAAACACATGCAGGCCTGCACCCCAAGAGACATTATGAATTCAAACAACATAGCCAGTAACTGCTCTATACCAGCCCAGAGTAACTGCAACCAAAATATGATCAGAACAGGGTTTTTTCCACTCTCTCGAGCCCCACATTGGGCGCCAAAATATTTGTCCTAGTTTAGGGCAAAATTTGGGAGAAGACCTCCGGAAGGAGCCCCCAGAAAGCAAACCTCCCACGGCCCCTCCCCCACCTGGTTCGGGAAGGATTTCCTCAGAGAGAAATGGAAAAAACCTGTTTATTTAACAAGCAAAAACACTCCCCAATACAAAAAAAAAGAATCAACACCAGATGACAAAACCCTTTCACTGTTCTGAAGAGATGACAAATTCAGAAAGTCTCTCCTGGAAGTGATCGCCTAGCTATCAGTCTCTGGCGCTGGGGATGTCTGCTGCAGGTCACAAAATGCAGACTCTCGGTGTTTCTTGATGTTTCCCAGGTCCAGGTCCAGAGCAGGTTCAGATGGTATTCAGGAAAAGGAAAGGGAAGGGAAAAAAGAAACAGTCCAGGGTAAAAATTGGACTGCCTAGCTAAACTAACTAATAAGCAAAAGCAAAAGCAAAAGCAAAAGCAAGCAAGCCAGCAAGCAAGCAAGCAAGCAAGCCAGCGAGCAAGCTAGCCAAACCCCAGCCAGCCAAGCCTCTCCTAGACACAGACCATGGGGGGAGGTGAGCCGGCTGATAACAAGACAAAACAATCCTTCACTTTCAGAGTCAGTCCTGAAGGCACAGAACATAATATCAGGCATAAACAGAACACACAATTTGGGATACAAACACCATACCATCACCCTAGGACAGGGGTGTTTGTGGAAAATTCAATACCTCGGATTGCTGCTTAAAAATAGATGATAACGGGGATGCTGTCCTGGATATAGTCAATGATATCAGAAAAATCACCCATGTACCAGTTCAAAGGTGGGAGTCAATGCTGAGTACTAGCTGGTGGGATAATGTTTTGGGAATAGAATGGTGGAAAAAAACTAGGCTTCTTCCTTTTATGCACTACAGCTGGTCTAATAATCCTTCCTTGTTTGATCCCCTGTTTCATTCGACTCATCACCAGTGTAGTTCAAGGCATGCAAATAGTGACCATGGATCAAAAGATGGATACAACAAAAGCGGTGCAAAGGATTATGGTATTAAAGAAACAAAATAATATAGAAGACCCCTTTCAGGAAGCTAGATTGATTTATGAAGAAAATGAACGAAAAAATGAAGCCTAGAAAGCAGTAAATATTGCTCGAGCCAAAGTAATTATAAAAAGAAAGAGGAAGGATTGTGAAAAATGCATACTATATGGCTCTACGCAGATATTTACTATATGTATTATGCTAGGTTGGAAAGTTATGCTGTATTAACATTTTAATAATATAGTAAATGTAGTTTTGTAATCAAAATTAAGCTTTAGTAGTTAAAATAGAAACTATGTGTGTGAGATATTCTTTTTATTAGAAAAGGACAAGATAATCAAGGAATTCTTCACACCGAGATAACAATTACAAAAACCCCTAAATTTTCCAGAGAAGAGGAATTTATGGTTTTCGTTATCAACAGAAACGAGGTTCTTCAAGCCTGACTTAGACTCGAAGACGCCTGGGGATTAACAGAAACTTTTTGACAAGTACCATATGAATTTCTTGTTTTAAATAAAATATATGCATAATCATGAAGTGTTTTGTATATGCAACAGGTTACCCCTCTAAAGGAGTAAATTCTCTTTTAACGGGGTCCTTTTTCTGGCTCGTTTTTGTCCAGAGAGAGGTACCCAGCCCGGGCTGTAACTCTTTGCTGTTATTGTCTCATTAATTGTCCTAACTCTAATTGTCTAACTTTTATTACTATACTTGTATTATTATTTTTATAACCATTTTATTTTTATTAAACTTTTATAAATTCGTAAAACAAGTGATTGGTATTTTTCACAGAGAGCTACCTCACTTGTGCCGGGCGCTGACATACATACCCACTTCATAACTACCCCAGGTTATGGAGTCTATTTATTTATTCCGTGTATCGCTTCAGACCAAAGTGCAAGTTCAAAAATTCAGTCATGAAGAAGACCACGGCCTTCAGCTTCAGAGACCACTGAAAGACCCCTGTGCGACCACCACCGGGAACGAAAGACCCCTGTGCGACCATCACCGTGAACAAGACATGCTGAGAAGGGCGTGGATCTAATTACCATGTGAAGTGAAGACAGGTGGGGCCAGAGGTTGAATATGCATAGAAAAGTTGTGCAATGTAATGTACATGGAACACCTATGTGAAAAAAGATGTAGCTCAGACCAGGGCTCGGGGCACAAGTTTCACGAGAGCTATCTCGCTTGTGCCGGGTGCTGTCAATACATACCCACATCATAACTACATCAGGTTGTGGAATTTATTTATTCAGTGTATTGCTTCAGGAGGGGCTCAGGGTCCCAAGGTTTCCCCTGAGGCACCTAAGTGGATGGTGAGGGTCTTTTTTTAAAGAGGTAGGGTGTTAATAAGGTCCCAGTGCCATGGCCGCTCCCACGAGCAGATGTGAAAAACACCAATCACTTGGTTTTTAAAATTTTTAAAGTTTAATAATAATAAAATGGTTATAAAAATAGTAATACAATTAGAGTAATAAAAATTTAGAGTTAGGACAATTACAAGACAATAAAAAGCAAAGAATTGCGGACGTCCGGATGCTCTCGGGCACTTAAGCCACGACAAGCATGCCTTGTGAACAAAGGAATAACCTTAAAAGCAATAGCCTGTTGCATATACAAAACACTTCATGATTATGCATATATTTTATTTAAAACAAGAACTTCGTCTGGTACTTGTCAAAAAGTTTCTGTTAATTCCCAGGCACCTTCGAGTCTATGTCAGGCTTGAAGAAGTTCGTTTCTGTTGATAAGGAAAGCCATAAATTCCTCTCCTCTGGAAAATTTAGGGGTTTCTGTAACTGTTATCTTTGTGCGAAGAATTCCTCGATTATTTCGTCTCTTTCTTGAGCTAGTTAAAAAGTATCTTACATAGTATAGTTTCTATTTTAACATTGTGTTATAACCTAAAAATACATTCAACACACTACTTGAGAGAATTAATACAGCATAAATTTCCAACATTACACATATAATATTCATTGTAACTATTGCGAAAAGCCAATCATAACATATGCATTTTTCACAATCCCTCCTCTTATTCTTTATAAATCGTTTGGCTTGAGCAATATTTCTTATCTACTTGCATTCTTTGGAGTCTGTTGGTAATTAAATAAAACATGGGATTAAACAAGGAAGAAACATCAAAACAGTTGTAACACATAAAAGGAAGAATCTTAATCCACCATCCCATTCTCAATATATTACTCCACCAGTTAGCTTTTGACCTTGGTTTTCCCATTTTTGGACTGATACTTGGGTTATAATTTTTTTATGATATCCTTTGTTTTTCTTGGGATGACCTCCCTATTGTCATCTATTTTCAACAATCTGATATATTAAACTTTCTACAAACACCCCCTTCGACAGCCAATAGTCTAAAGCCAGTTTATTCTGATACACTACAGTTTTTATTTGGCTTTGCTGACTCGATATTAATTCTAATGCCTGAGCGACTTTGTTTGTTATCATCTTTATAACTACTAGGAGTTCTATAATACGATTCAGTATATAATTTGGGGTCAATATAGAGTTAGATTGCTGTGCTATCACCTTTTTGTTTACTAATTGCCTTTTTACTGAATCTTGGATTATATCTCTGAGATCAAATGTAAAACAAATCCATCTCTCTCCTTTTGGACATTCAATGCCCCATCTATTACCGCTTTTTCCTAAGTTCCTTGTAATCTTGTATTTTTCCCCATTTTGCCTGCAGGTACTTAATTTGGATGGGTTATAACAGTGGTTGTTGACATGGATGTGTGTAACAAAAAAGGAACTTTGGTTTCTTCCCATGTAATACTTTGTGTAGCATTTGTGACACAATCTTGCTGGTATCTCGAAAGGTAAAAGACAACAAATGAGAGACAGAAATAGGAATAACAGAGGTCTGGTATGGCTTATACTCCCACCTCCCCTGCCTATGGAGTTGCTTCCCATAGCAGGTATGTGTGATCTTCTCGGTGGCGAGTACAGTGGTTAATTTAGACTTGCTCTCTGTTTCCCTTGTCACTCCTTTTTTTAATTTTTTTTTTTTTTTGGCAAGTCCTTTTTGACACTCCTTAACTGTGGTTTCCCACCGTTCCTCAGGTTTCTCTCAGTCAACAGGCACGGATAATTCCCATCCACAAAACAAAGCTTTTACTTTAGTTGTTTTGAGTTCTATCTGTATAGGGGATAGATTCAGTACTCAATACCTCTTGCAAGGAGAACATAGGTTTTGTGAGCAATAACACTAATTATTCCCATAATTTGAACATTTACTTATAACCCAGTTAACGTGTCTAGTATTGGGATGAATCAAATAAAGTATACAATATAGTACTAATCACAATTTCCCTTCTTCCCTGTACAAGTCCCAGGCTAAGGCCAGAATATAAGAACTCTTTGATTAAAATAGTCTTGATCTTCTTGTTTGAAGTGGCAGTATTCCTCTCCCAAGGAGGTGTCGGAGACATCTCAGGGCTTATTCACGCAGTGCTTAAAACCAGTGATGTAAGCTTTGCCTTATTTCTCAGTTAGGTGTTATTCTTTGAACCTTCCTTGGATCATTTGGGTCTTCCCGAACTGTTACCACCCACTCCCAGTGGAAAGACAATTTGGTATCACCCGGTTTAGATGTGATAGTCCATTTCTCAAGTTTCTTCACAAGTCCTTTGATTTTGCTGGCATGAATTCACCCTCTTTCTGTGATTCGGATTCCTGCTTTAGTAGTACCTGGAAAGGACTTCTTAATAACACAGTGTTAAAAGAAAGACAGTACTGCATTAACTTTTACCATTAGTTTTCTTCAAAACTGCTTGGGTTTAACTAAAACTGTTTTTCTACAGCTGCTTCTTGTATCTAGCTGTGTTAATAGCTGCAGAGGCCAATTAAACACTAGGCCAATTCTAACACGAGATGTATCACATCTCTTGCTTTTTACATTTTGGGTGACATTTAACTGTTTTAGCCTTACAGACCCATTCTTTAGAACAAAAGCCTCCTCTTCTTAATAATAACAAAAAAGCAGAAAGAAAAAATCTTGTCAAAAAAAACTTACTTTGTGAGGTTTTGGAGTGCTAATTATTTTTGCTTTAATCCTTATCTCTTCTTCTTCACAGCTTTACGTTTAACTCTGTTCTTGGCCTCTCCCCCTACCTTGTTGTCACTCTATCTAGCGGGGGAGAACTTACAGACAGCCATGGGCATGGTGACTTTGGGGGCTTATTTCACTATCTCTCTCTCTCTCTCTTTCTCTCTCTTTCTCTCTCCTCTTTCTCTCTCCTCTTTTTCTCTCTCTTTCTTGAGTTATGTGCCGCGGCAGAGGCTGCTATCCTGGACTCGGGACCCTGGCAGGCTGGGAGCTGCCCCTGGTAGCTCCGCCACTGAGCCAACCCACTCCTGGGCGGCAAACCCGCACAATCCACACCCAGCCCCGCTAATGGTCCAGAGAGCGCCTCTGGCAACTCCTCGCTCTCTGGGACCTTGGCACAACCCAGCCAGCCCCGAACCTCAGTGGCACCTTGTGCTGTGCCACTTCCACCGGGTGGGCCAAACACTGGGAGTTGCTGCGCTGGGTAACCTCCATGAATCAGCTCCTGCCGCAGCCCCTGAGAGCAGCCAAACACTTTTCAACTTTGACAACTCTAAACCTGGCGTCCCCAGGTTTTTTTGGCATTCTATTTCCTTATTCTACATATCATTGAACAACTTTCTAACAACCATGTGTTAAGACACTTCTCTGCCCTTTATGCAGAGACTGCATTCAAACACTCGTCCTCTTCTAGCACCAAGACATCATCACTCCACATTCCAACATCTACATTCCAACATCTATATTCTAACATCACTCTGCATTCCAACATCTCAGAGAGGTGAGTCTGCCAATCACCCCTCCCCCTTTTTCAACTTCTTTACAAATTAAATTACCTTTGTTATGTGTGTTCTGCAAGCATGCAATTCACAGCACCCTTCACCAAGGCTACCAGCCGCTCACAGCTGACACAGTGCCAAAACGAATTACTTGCTTTGCTATCACAATTTTTTTTTCATTCACAAGCTTGAAAGGGTGGCAGGAACAAGGTAAACTACAACTTACTTCTAAAGTGACCCTGCCTGCACTAAAAAATTTGAGGCAATGCTAGTTAGTGCAATGCAATTTGCAACCAGAGTTTTTCTATTCACAGATTTCCAGCCATAGCTCTCAAGAAATACTTCACTACCTCCGTTTTACTGAAACAGAGGAATTCAAGGAACTCCATCACTAAAAGGCAAAAGAAATGGTCAAACATCAGAACAAGCACCTCTTCTATCACCACTTCCTCATGACATTATGAACTCACCCCTGGGCAGTAACACCAGTTCTGATGACACCCTTGCATCAACATCCGAGGTCCTCTGAGGTAAAAAGGTACTGTGGCACCAAATTCAATGGATTGAGAACATCCCTCCATAAGGCATGGAGTGGAGTAATAAAGCCAAGGTTTGATTTGGGAAGGGCATCTGAGGACACAGAGCATGAGTTTTACAAATCCATATTTTGAAGAGGGAATGGACAAAATATGAGTACAGTGGGGGGGGACAGCAAGTAAGGAATTTGTCTTTGCAATACCCTCCCTTTGACTGCTAGGAAACACTGTCCAAAGAGGCTCCTGTGGTACAAACAATAACTGGATGGGAAGAGGCACTCTTGACTTTAAACCTTAATGTCATAATAGGAAACAGCACCTGAGTACTGCAGTGGTGAAGCACCTTTCCTGCAAACTCACCAGAGGCAAGCGACTGCTGCCACGCTGCAGGGCTACCTGCAGCACAGAGGGAATCATGGCCAAGCCCTCCGTGCAGGCCTGGATAAACCACACAAGGAACCCACAACTTCCTCACAGTTCTACAACTAATTTAAGAAATAAAACTACAGCAAGCAGAGATCTCCCCCCACTATCTTTTTTATGTGTGTGTCACACACCCACAGTAATGCTGAAAGTAACAAATTAACAGCTTACATTAGAAGATACTGAGACCTTTTCTTCGTCTAGCTTTGTAGGTTCCCTTTTATATATGTACCTCCAATTCTAGGTAAAAAAATGAGCCTTATTTTTCAGAAGTGCTATGCATGCACAACTCTAGCTGCTGTTCCATGTGCACTGCAAGTAATCAGTACTTCCAGAAAAACTAACAAACAAACAAAACAAAAACTAAGAAAGCAAAAACACCTTTGGGTACCTGAAAAAGGACTGGCTGGAAGGAAAAATGTTTCTCATCGACCTACTAATCAGCTGGTGTTACCTTTAATTTAACTTTACACACTGAGAACCACTTGATTGAATAGCCTTGCCTCAACTCAAAATAAATTAAAACCAGGTTTTGCTATGTCACAGCTGTAAACTAGTTTTTTAATCTTAGAGTACAGCAAGTTACGTATTTGAAGATGAAAAATCGCAATGCAAATTGGAATAAATACTTTAAACTACTTGTACTCAGCAAAGGGAAAAGAATTAGCTGAATCAACAGCTCAGTGAAGACATCTGCTCCGTATGAAGCATCCTCCCCTATTTCCTTCCCCAGCCCAAACTTCCTTGTTAATTTTTCTTTATCTTCCTGGCGTAATTTTAAAACTCTGTTTGTCATCTTCCCATCTTCCGGGATAACCCCTATTCCTAATTTCACTTGTAAATCTCGTCCTAATAAGTTGCTACCCTCCCCTGGGACTAATAAAACATCCCTTATGTCAAATTTAGTTTTTCCCTTAATTGCTACATTTTTAATGGTAGGAACTGTGAAACTCTCTTCTCTTGCTCTTGTTACTTTACAGTATTTTTGCTCATACTATAACTTTTTGGACTATTTAACAGACAGGTTTTTTCTGCCCCTGTGTCTACCACAAATTCCAGTTTTTCTTCTTGGGGACCGACTTTTAAAGTCATCACAGGCTCCAGATGGTATTTGTCCCCTAAAAATAGAGCCTTTGACACCCCTATTCTTCCTTAGTGTTCATCTCTGAAGATTTTTAGATCTTTTGCCCATTTAGGACAGTCCCTCTTATAATGTCCTTCGCCCTGACAGTAAAAACAGACATTCCTGGAATGCTCTCGAGGCTTGGTTTGTATTGGGGTTTTATCCTTTTCTGTTCCCTTTCCTCTACGACTGTCATATCTAGGAGTAGTGCTTGTGTGGTTTTGGTTTTTCTTGTAATTGTTTTCTCTCATGGTGACTGCCATTCTAATATCTGGCCAAGTATTTGTAAGAAAGTTAATTCTTAACAAAGCTTTTCCTACATCTGTTTCAGGATCTATTCTGGAATATTGTTTTATATTTCTCCTAAGCCTGTCTAACCATTCGGTTGGGGTCTCTTCTTTCTCTTGCTATGCCTCAAAAGCCTTTTTCTTCCCAGGAGCTGCCCCTTTGGGCCGGTTGGGCAGCCGCGAGCAGCGAGGCGGGGGCCGGCACCGAAGCGGCGGGCGGCGAAAGAGAGAGCGAGGGGGGCTACTGCGGGCAGCGGGGTAGGAATCTGCAGAGCCGCCGCCGCAGGCAGCGAACTCGCGCCTGGGATGGAAACCGGGGCATGAACACGCGGCAAGCCAGGACCCGGGGTAGGCGCTGGGACCGGGACAAGCACCGACACTGGGGCCGGCGGAGCTGAAGGGAGCAGCTCGTTGGGACCTAAAACCGGCGCTGGGGCCGCAGGTGGTGCAGGCGCGAATGGGAAGGGAGGGGGTATAATTTGTAAAGGATCCCATTCTTTTTCTTTTCTTCTTTTTTCCTCTTGCTCCCCTCCCTTCTCCTTCCCTTTTTTCTTTTCTTGTTTTGTTTCGTGGATTTCTGCTACTTTAAAGATTTTTATTTTCCTAAAATCCCCTGTCCAACATGTGGCATATTCTCTTTCTTCTGGATTAAACGGTTCTTTTGAGTTTACAAATACATTTAGAGCCTGACAAATCCATCTTTTAAAAGAACCATATCTAGGCCAATAAACGAGGTCCGATCTTATTTCCTTTGTTGGCCATTCAAGCGTACAAAATTGTATCATCTTTACTTTATCCTTTTTTTCTTGTACAAGGGTTACTTTCCCAGTTGGCTAACATAACTCCCAGGGGACTATCTTGGGGTATCTCTGTTGATAATTTCTTACTCCTGGATTTCTTTCCTGTATTCTCCTTACTGGATTTCTGTCCCATTTTTCAAGATCTTATCTATTCACCCCCTGCCTCTGTTTTTCACTTTCCTCTCACTACCTAAATATCACTTTTCTTTCTACTATATTCTCAAAAAACCTCCTTTTTCTCACACTACTTTTTAATACAATACACTTTCCTCCGATGAACTATAATAAGGCTTAAAATAAACAATCTACATTACATATACTTTCATTCATCCACATTCACTCAACTTTATTTTTCACTTAGTCTCACACACAACAAAACAACCAGGACAACAAGGTACCTTTTACTTTTCAACACACCTATTACACCTTTAGGTGTCCCTGGCCAGTCCCGCTGTTCTTGGATACCCCCTCAATCTAGCTGTGTTGTTCCCAACCCCAGATACTCTCAGGCTTATCCTCAAACCGGCAAAATTTTTGTCTTCCACTCATTTCCATTTACTCACCTTTATTTTCCCCTCACTCTCGCGCACACATTCACACCCTCAGGCCTTTTCATTCACACTTCTACATTTCCTTTTATTTTATTGCACAGAGGAAGGAAACGTTAGCAAACCTCTTAGACTTACACCAAGGGATTTCTGTTACCAGAGAATCGCGGATAGTGTAAGCCCCACCCTGACCCCTTCCACCTCCCCGAGGTTTGGCTATCCCTCTTCCCTAGAGATAGCCTCAGAGTCAGGGGTTCGGACCTCCGTACCTTGCCCGATCTGGACTCCCCACCCCCCCTCCCCCGGAGGAATGGGTTAGACGACTGCTTTACGCAGCCGCGGTGCTAAAAGGTCCTACGATACAGACCCATCCTTGTTTTGGGGTGTCGTGGTTTGACATGGAAGTGAATTTTTTCCAGGAAGTTGGGTCAAACCAATCAGTGGTCAGGTTTGGATATTGGCACCTGGAGTGATCACTGAAAGTATGGACACGCCTCTGAGAACACAGGGGGTTAAAAGCAAGAACTCCCAGGGGAACTGTCTCTTTGGTTACGGTCGTCAGAGAGTGCAGGCTCTCCCCTGCCCAGCCTTAGGCTGGGTGGGGGAGGGGAAGCCACGCAGCCTTGTCCAGGTAGGCCGAGGGGCTGAAGGTCTGGAACCCAGCCAGCTCCTGGACAGAAGGGTGGAGAGAAGCGGAGATGCCTTTGTTCCCCGCCCCCCTCCCCGCCACAGAGGGAAAGTGACAGAGAGCCTGGCGGCACCTGGAAATTTGCCGGCAGAGGAGAAGGAGAAGGGGGGGGGGGATGATGTCCAGCGTGGGAGACGGAATGCTGGACTGAGATATCAGCCGTCCAGGGAGTCTGAACTTTTAACCCTTTCCAGGAAATGAGGGCTTTGTAAAATATTACTCCTCCTTGATTTGTAGTGGAAGAGAGACAGTCCGGGACCTGACATGTTAGAAGAAGAAATATTTAGGTGGGAGGAAATGATGAAGTAGCTTTTGGCTGGACTTTTCTTGTTAGCCATGGACTGAACCAAAATCTCCTGCAATAGAGACTGCATTTTAGGGGGATGCAGTGGTGACCCAAGGAGACCTGCTTCAGCTTCTAACAGCACAGGAATGGCAAGAGCAGAAGAAAGCTGAGGAGGGAATGGTGATGCCCTCTGTCTTCGGGAAAGAAGATGATTTCTGTTCTTGGACCCTTGGCCCCAGGGGAAAATGGGGGGGACTGTAGTCCCAAGATGAGAAGCTGAACTGTTGTCTCTTTGGGTCCGTGGCAAAGCATCCTTAAAGGAGCCCTATGAGCAGTCTGTCCATGCACGGTGGTGAGAGCGCTGTGACATGGAAAGGAGAGTGTCACACGGGCGGTTGCCATGTGTGACAGGGAAACACAGGAGGTGGCAACTGTGTTTCCTGGGGGGTCTATGGTGCAAGAGAGACTTCTCTCTCCCTTGATAGTTTGAGTATTGATTATCTGAAGGGTGGTAATTTGATCAGGAATCCCGGGTGATGTTTCATGGTGGGTGTTTTTGGAAATTAGGAGGAGGAGGGGTGTTTTAAAAGGTCTTCATCCTGGATTTAGTTTATGTGTTTTCTGTAGTAGTAGTAGTTTAATAAAGTTTTTTTTTTTCCCTTTGTTATTAAGCTTGGGCCTGCTCTGCTCTGTTCCTGATAACATCTCACAGCATTTATTTAGGAAAGGTGCATTTTCATGGGGGCGCTGGCATTGCGCCAGTGTCAAACCATGACATGGGGGCAGCCTCTCTGGGCTTCAGTACCACCAGGCCTCTGGGAAGTGCCCTGAGTTTAGTTGCCTCTGGTGCCAATTCACCTTTGAGGCTGGCTGCATGCGACTTACACTTGGAGCGAGTCACAGCTTCCCCCTCACGCCCGGGGGAACAAGGCTAGGTTTGCGGTGTTTTCCCTCAGCTCCCACCCGCGGGGACTTGTTGGTGCGGGACCCACCCTCGCATACACAACAAGACAACAAGGTACCTTTCTCTGGCCAATCCCAGAGCGCTTGGATATCCCTCAATCCAGCTGTGTTTTCCAACCCCAGATCCTCTTGGGCTTATCCTCAAACCGGCAAAATTTTTATTCCATCCTGAGTACTCTCGAATTTTCCCCAATACCTTTTATTTTTCCCCAATAGATTATGCCAAGAAAACCCTCTTTTTAGCTTTTATTAATTTTTTTTTCCCAATTAATTACCTTTTAATTTTCCTCCCCCATCAATGGGTCCCACTCTTTCCCTGAGACCCAGTCCCAATTTCCCGTGGGGGTTTCTCTCACTCTTTTTACCACTCGCTTCGTCTCTTTACTGGCCGCTTTTCTTGTGAAAAAGATGGAAACGCAGCATGGGAGACTACCGCTCTCGCTTAGCAGGTCTGGGATAACCAGCCCGCCTCTCATTCACACACATTCATCCCCCCTTTATCCGCCCCGTCCCAACAAATACTTACCTATCCTTTGTCCTTGGGTCTTTGTTCTTTGTGTACACTTTAGTTTTAGGGGCTAATTACCGTGGTTCTAGGGAATCCCTTCCCTTTTCTTTGTTTTATTGTCTCCTTTTGTCCTCGGATCTTAACCTGCATCTGTCGGTCACACCAGGGTAGCACAGTGAGGCTGCCTAACAGGGCAGGACGCGTCTCCCTCACTCTGACTCTCCTAAGGCACCGGCAGAGAGGTGTTAAGAACCATCCTCTGCTACCATAATTGTGAAAAACGCCAATCACTTGGTTTTTAAAAATTTTTAAAGTTTAATAATAATAAAATGGTTATAAAAATAGTAATACAATTAGAGTAATAAAAATTTAGAGTTAGGACAATTACAAGACAATAAAAAGCAAAGAATTACGGACGTCCGGATGCTCTCGGGCACTTAAGCCACGACAAGCATGCCTTGTGAACAAAGGAATAACCTTAAAAGCAATAGCCTGTTGCATATACAAAACACTTCATGATTATGCATATATTTTATTTAAAACAAGAACTTCGTCTGGTACTTGTCAAAAAGTTTCTGTTAATTCCCAGGCACCTTCGAGTCTATGTCAGGCTTGAAGAAGTTCGTTTCTGTTGATAAGGAAAGCCATAAATTCCTCTCCTCTGGAAAATTTAGGGGTTTCTGTAACTGTTATCTTTGTGCGAAGAATTCCTCGATTATCTCGTCTCTTTCTTGAGCTAGTTAAAAAGTATCTTACATAGTATAGTTTCTATTTTAACATTGTGTTATAACCTAAAAATACATTCAACACACTACTTGAGAGAATTAATACAGCATAACTTTCCAACATTACACATATAATATTCATTGTAACTATTGCGAAAAGCCAATCATAACATATGCATTTTTCACGAGGGCCAAACAATCCACCATGATCCAACCAAGCATTAGTTTTAGGTAAACAATTCTCCAAACACATTCCACAAGAGAAAAACAAGAAGCCGAAATAGAAATTGTTTTCTCTTTAATTTCTCTCTGTGCACCTCAATGAAAAATCCTGAGAGAGAGAGAAATGTGCTTGCCACACTCTTGTTGTTCACATTGTTTACAGATATGTTCTGCTACTGTGCGTCATTCAGAGTGCACCAATGGTGTGAGATGTTTTTCCTTTAAGACCAATGAAATTAGTCTGCACGATGTTCCCTATAAATAGAGCGGTGCATTTGAAATAAAGGAGTTTTCTTCTCACCTTCTGATCTGGGAGTTCTTCTGTTCCCGTCCTGCCTCAACACCGACATCTGGTGACCCCTCATGGAAGTGCAGCCTAGGCTGAAGACTCGAGCCTCGGCGTCTTGCGGGGGTCGCTCTGCGGCCGTGGCTGCACGCCAGCAGCTGGGAGCCTCTGGCCGGACATCTTTACCCTCCTGAGAGAGGTAACGCTGAAACCGTGTGCCTTCTGGAGAAGGCTTGGTCCTGTTTGGACTGCGGATCGGCTCTTAGAAGCCAAGAACTGAGTGGAACGGGTTTTCCCTGAAGTAGTGGACTGTCTCTTGAAGTGGACGTCTGCTAAGGGAGGGTTTCCTTGGAACATGCGGAACCACCTTTCTGCAGCTGAACGGCTGTTTTTGACCGCCTGGCAGGGGTATATCCCTCAGCTGGGGGTTCCAGTCTCTGAGGCTGACCTCGTTCTCCTCCTGGGTTGGGCTCGGGACCATGGATTTTCTCTGGATCTCACACAAGCGTTTGATCATAGAGTTTGGCGCGATTTGGGACACTGCCTCATGAAGCAGTTGGACAAGGGGGACGCAATAGCACCCGAACTGCTCACAGTCTGGGGGGGCATCTACATAGCCCTGCGAGGTGAGTCCCCGAGTGGCAGCGCTTCCGACCGGGACATTTCGGGATTCCGGACACAGACCGCGCCACAGCCCGCGCCGCGACCGGCTGGGCAAGCGCACCTCGCCTTGAGCGCGGTGCCAGTGACGTTATCCGCCTTTCAGGTGGCTGCGGGGGTGCCTTTGTCGCAACTATCAGTTTCGGCACACCCAACACTGCAGGGCCTGCTGGGGGCTTTCCCGTCTTCGCCGCGGCAGCCTGAAGCCCGTCCGTTTGTTGAACATACGGCTCCGCTGATTCAGCCGTTGCTGCCCCCCCCTTCCGGACTGCATTTGGGGGGAGGGGTGGCGCAGCCCGTGGCACGTGACGCAGTAGGGGCTGGAGCCCCCCGAGTCCTTCGCTAATGGAGCCTGTGCAGATGTACGGATCCTGCCCTCTTGTACTACTGGGACCGGCAATGGACCCTCTGATCCATCCCCTGGCACGCCCCCCACCGCCTGCGGGGGCTTCAGCTTTGAGGGCGGGGCAGGCTTTGCCTCCCGGTCTGCCCCTCTGCGCGCCGTGCGAACCAGCTGATTTGATATCCTTTGCGATGCCAGCGCCTGCGGTGCAGCAACATGTCTTGGGCGGGACCTTCACGTCATTCTCCGCCCTGCCCTCTGTGTGACTGGCTCCCGCGCCAGGGGCAGTGGCTGCCTTCCACGCCCCGCCTGCCATGGCGCCACCCCTGCCGGCGGCGGGGTTCGCCGCCCTGCCCGCCGCTCCGCCCACCGTTTCAGCGGCAGCAGCAGCCTTGCCTCTCGCTTCATCCACCACTCTGCTCCGACCGAGCCCGCCGCCGCCGCAACCAACAGCGCCACTCCTGAGAGAGTCGCCGCCGCCGCGTCCCCCCACCCCGGGACCAATGGCGAGCCGACCGCCGCCACCGACCCCGGGACCACCAGCGCCGAGAGACGCCGCGGAAACCGCGCCGCGCGCTCCGCTTGGGCTGGCGGCGTGCCACGCCGTGGGGGAAACTGCACCCCCCGCTCCCCCCGCCGCGGGGGGGCAGCGCCCGCAGGGTGCAGCAGTTCCCACCGCCGCGCCACCTGAAACCGACTCATCAACAGCGACTTCACTCTGTGATCCGCTGCCGGCAGCGGCCGGCAGCCCTGTGCTGAACAACAGATCCAGCCCGTTTGTTCTAGAGGCTGCACCCAGCCCACCACTCCCTCCACTTCCCCCAGACTGCCCCGAGCTCGGTCCCTCTGAGGCAGAGGCAGCGGGAGGGAACACCGGCTTGGTCCGTAGCAGCTTTACTGCTGCTGCTCCCGAGGTTGGGGGGAAGGGGGGTGCGGCCATGATTCAGGAAGCTGGGCAACAGTCCATTGTATCCCGCGGCAGCGCAAACACACTGGGAGCAAGGAGCAGCCCCTTGTACTGGGCAGGCATGAGTAGTGCCAAGAGCCCCAAAGCCCGGGTGGAATTTTATATTCCGGGAAAAACCTCCCCTGCCCGCGCCCTACGCGTCCTGCTCCTGTTCGCAGAGCGGGATGCCGAGAAGCTGTGGCATGGTCCATGGCCAGGTGGAGCGGGGGGAGGGCGAAAAGCCGGAGGAATTCCCGGGATTCTTGCAGCCTGGTAGGGGCGTACACCGAAATATAAGTTTGGAATGGGTCGCCCATCTGCGGGTGGCCATGGGATGTCCCAGGGACCCCAGATCCAGGGGCCTGAAGTGATACCTATGCGAAGCTGGGGGGAGGGACCAAGCCGCGTGGATCTTGGCTCGGCAGAGAGCCTTGCCTCCCCGCCCACCTGGCTGGTTTTGGGACACTTGGTCCGGCCCCCTGGGCCAGGCCCTCCGCCTCGCTGGGCACCGCAGGGTCCTAAAACCCGCAGGTGCTGCTGGCTCTTTTGGGGAAAAAAATAAAAAAAAAAAAAAGGCGGAAAGAGCTGTGTTTTTACTGACAGCTCAAAGTACTGGAAAGCCACGACAGCCTCGGCCCAAGTGATTGAATTAAGGGCTGTGGCCATGGCATTTCAGAGATTTCATGGCATTTCAGAGATTTCTCAAGTGTTTTTGAATTTGGTCAATTTCTGAATTGGGTCAATTTCACTCAATTGTTTTGAAAGCTTTGAGGATGCAATTTGGACCTGATTTCAAATTTGTCACTCAAGTTGTTCATTGAGGACATGACTGTATGGGCCAAAAGCCTTGCATGATTCTTCTGTCAAGTGCACACACCTTGCAAAAGCAATATGTGCATGTGTTTGTTAATACCTTCTTTTCTGTCATGTGGGCATCTGCTCACACTGGGAAATGGGTTTTGACAAGTTGGACTGCCAGTCCTTTGGCAGACTGACAATGAGTTGTTACTATCCTAGAGATGGTAACTGATTTCTTGAAACTTATAATATGAGTTTGGAATCTCTTCGACCATTCTGAGTCAATATCCAAATTGAGGTTTTGATTGACTGGAGTTGATAAAACTCTCGAGCTGTGTTTGTTCTCTTTCCTGCAAAGGCCCTGCAGGAGGGCACAAACACCTCCTTTTTATTTTCTTTTTTTCTTTTTTGTAAACAAAACAGAGGAAATATGGGTATTCTCAGTTCAGTCTGAGAGAAAGAGAGAGGTTTCTAACCGGGCTTTGGCCTGGGAAAGAGTTTCAAAGGAATGTAAATAATTCTCTATCTCTCTTGTTGTTCACATTGTTTATAGATATGTTCTGCTACTGTGCATCATTCAGAGCGCATCAATGGTGTGAGATGTTTTTACTTTAAGACCAGTGAAATTAGTCTGCACGATGTTCCTTATAAATAGAGTGGTGCATTTGAAATAAAGGAGTTTTCTTCTTGCCTTCTGATCTTGGAGTTCTTCTGTTCCCATCCTGCCTCAACAATGACAAAACCTTATAAAAAATACAACAGAAGACTGAATAGAGAAAATATTACAGTGCCAGGAGCAAAGGATTTCCCCCACCATGTGCTTGCCCACACAATGGAGGTTTTGCCTTTTGACCCTTTTGCCCCTCCCAAAGTTCTGTCCATCGACTCCGTCTTCGCTGTCCAGTGGTGGAGTTTACTTCTGGAAATCCTGATTGGAGATCAGATGTTGCCATAGTGACAAGCCGACCCACCCAAATGTCCGAACCCCGGCTGTCCCCTGATAACAACGCAAGGGGGTAAAACAGAACTATAAATCTATAAAACTTCTCTTAACTTATATACATGATATTTGTCTGTTAATTGTGAGAGTCAATCATCGCATTACTCATCTATCATAGGATGGCATTCTGGGCAGTCACGTGAGTCACAGGGTAGGTCTCTAGCCATCCAGTGGCTTGCTTCCACTGTTGTGAGCACATAGCGCTTGCCTTGGGGGGGTTTGAGGCAGTGTGATATAATCAATCTGCCAGGCCTCTCCATACTTTTATTTGGGCCGCCACCCAACATACCATAGGGGCTTCATCCGCTTGGCCTGCTTGATTGCAATGCATATCTCACAGTCATAGATAACCTGGGAGATACTGTCCATGGTTAAATCCTCCCCTCAGTCTCATGCCCACTTACTTATAGGTGGTGTCTCTGCCCTGGTGTCCTGTGGCATCATGAGCCAATAGAGACAGAAACAACTGTCCCTTGTGTTGTCAGTCCAAATCTATCTGTGACACCTCTATTTTTTCAGCCTGATCTACCTGTTCATTGTTTCAGAGCTCCTCATTAGCCTGACCCTTGAGCACATGGGCATCCACATGATGGACTTTCACAGGTAGCTTCTCTACCCAAGAGGCAGTGTCCTGCCATTCTTCAGCAGCCCAGACTGGTTTTCCTCTACGCTGCCAGTTGGCCTTTTTCCACCTTTCCAGCCACCTACACAGAGCAATGGCTACCATCCATGAGTCAGGGTAGAGGTAGAGCTTTGGCCACTTCTCTCATTCAGCAATGTTGAGGGCCAATTGGACAGCTTTGAGTTCAGCAAGTTGTCTCAATCCACCTTCTCCTTCGGTAGCTTCTGCGACTTGTCACGTGGCGTTCCATATGTCTGCTTTCCTTTTTTAGTTTGTCCCTACAATGCAACACAAACCATCATGGAAAACAGCATAGTGTTTCTTCTTTTGGCAGTTGGTTGTATGGTGAAGCTCCGTCAGCATGTGTCACCTGTTTCTGCTCCTCTTCATCTATCAGACTGATGTTCTCACCTTCAGGTCAATTCGTAATTATCTCCAAGATCCCAAGGTGATTTGGGTTTCCAACATGGGCAGTCTGTGTAATGAGGGCAATCTGTCGCTGTTGTGTTAGGGACAGCCTGAATAAAGCGACACAGACTCCTATGTAGTCAGAAGGCAAATGCAAATTTTATTTAACACCACATTCTTTTTATAGACTGTTACGATAAAGCTGGACCTGATTGGTCCTCAATCAACATCCCTCACACCACTGGCTAATTAGGAACAATACCCTTCTTGTAAACATCTTACAAGTTCAAAACACCAGCTGCAAAGATTAAAGATTATTTTCATTCTTTCTCTGAGCTTTCTCAAAACTCCCCAGACCAATACCTGGGAAAGTTTATCTGACTTTCTCTCTGACCAGACTGTCAGCATCCACAATTCCTCCTTTTTGTTTTAAAGAAGGAGGCGGCATTTGTGATCCCCTGCAGGGCCCTTTTCAGGAAGGAGAAAAAACACAGCTCAAGAGGTCTTTTTAGTAATTTGCTGGGTACTAAACAGAACCTCGTTAAGACATTGACTTAGAATGGTCAGGGAGAACTAACATCAAGTCTTGTTGTTCATTCTTGTAAGAAGTCAGTTACTTATTCTAGTACATTAAACAAAACATTGTTAGTCTGCTCAAAGAACTGGCAGTCTAACTTGTCAATATTCACTACTCCAGAAACAAAGAAAAAGATAGAATGCTCATTCTCTACTTGTAGAAGGACCATCTGATTGATGATCAGCATTCTGATCATCACTCAAAGGTTGCCTGTTGGCTACATTCTGCTTTTGGTGTTGCAAGTCAGGGCGAGCACACCTTGCAGGTATCCACCATACCCCAGTATCTGTGGAAACACATGCATACCCATGACCCCAAGCGATAAGCTCACATGGGCCCTCCCACTTATTGGTGGTTAGATCCCGTACCCCGACTTTCGCTTGAGGCAGGTGTGTCTCGCCTGAAGACTGCAATGAAAGAAAGTGATTTAAAATTACAGGATTGTTTTAATGTTGTGGCACTGTAAGGTGATTAATTGTATATAGAGCCTTTTCCAATCGACTGTGCTGGGTTTCTCCAGGCATTTCCCCTTTTTGTTTTTCAAGCTGTGAAAAGCACATTCACTCTCCTGTGAAAATTTAAAAAGTTTATTAAAGGACAATAGGAGACAAGGACCATAAAGTAAAGGTTATTACGGCTGGGTGCATCTTGGCACTGAGCCAAGACCACAAAGTTGCCTTCCGGGATACCCCTTAAATACCTTTTCCCTTACATCAGCCTGTTGCATATTCATAGACCCTTATGCATATCCATAAACTAGTTTACACTTTCCAGGAACTATTTTACATGGCCCCTCCTTGGGTCTGCCTTTTTAGAGCATGTGTGTTTATTGGCTGTGGTTTTGGCTCCTTCTCTTTATCACTTCCAGTTTGGGCCTTGGTCCACACTGTCTTCAGATGGCAGATGCTGATAGTTGACATATCTGTAGCAGGTGTCCTCATCCTATGTTCATTGGATGTTGTCCCATCCAAGCAGGCATTTTAACACAAGCATAGCTATTTCACTACTATGTCTAAGCTTAATTAACAGCAGAAATACAAACTGTATCTTATAACAAAGTTACTTTAACATCACACATATAAAATCCATTTTAATATTTGCGAAAAGCCAGTTTTATAATATGTATCTATAACAAAGCACACACTTTAAAGTGCCATGAGCACGTTCAACAATAGCTTGACCAGTTGGAGAATGCGGAATACCAAGTTTATGTGAGACTCCCCATAAGCGCAAAACCTGCCGTGTCTTCTGTGAGATGTAGGTGGGACCATTTTCAGTTTTCACAGAAGAAGGTATACCTAGGATCGCAAAAGCCATCTTCCAATGGGCAATAACATCATGACCCTTTTCCCCAGTATGAGCAGATGCCCACATAGCAGAGGAGAAGGTGTCAATAGACACGTGCATATACCTAAGTCGGCCAAATTTGGCAATATGAGTGACATCCGTTTGCCAAAGCTGCAAGGCCTCTGGGGTTCACCCCCGCTGGGAAAGATGCAGCAAGGTCATGACAGCGCAAGAACTGACAATGTCATGAGCCTCAGTTGGCATTAACTGAAATTGTTTCTGCAAAGTATGTGCACTTTGATGGAAAAAATCATGCAATGCTTTGGCTTGCGCAATTTTGTCAGGCAGAGGCACTACCCATGCAGGGTTAGCTAACCTGTCAGTCCTGGGATTGCCTTCTGTTATGAAACCTGGTTAATTGGTGTGACTCCAAATGTGCAGAATGTAATATGGATGAACTCGGGCCTGAATTGCACACTACAAAGTTTTCAATAACTGAAACAAAGCTGCATTATTGAATTCTTTCAGGAGTGAACAATCCAAACGCTTGGCTATGCCTGCTACATAAGCAGAATCAGGGAACAGATTCAGAAGTACCTGAGAAAAATCACTGGAATGCCATGGCAACAGCCTTCAATTCAACCAACTGGGCCAAGCCTGCCTCGTGGCCTTCTAGTACCTGCCACTCAGATTCATCCTTCCAAGTAACAATGTCTTTCCCTGTGTCCTAGATTGCAAGGTAATGTGTGTATTCTATTTGTCATCTGTTAGAGGTGTGGCAGTTATCTTCTGTTAATTGGGCAGTTTTATTTATCTCTTCCACAAACCAATCCTCCCCCCAGGGAGACATCTGCTGTTAATGAGCCACTGCATGACTGATAAAAACTACATCATCCCATTGTGAGATGCTCCGCTCAGAGGGGGAAGCCAAGCATTCCTAACTGGATATAATCTGAGATTTTGGGACACCAGGACAGCCTTTTCCACTGGATTCCCAGAGGAACAGCAACCTTTTCCATTGGATTCCCAGAGGAAGACCAGGCCCATCTACACCACCACTGGATCTAGAGGGGAAGACTACACCCTTCTACAGGATCACTGCTTCAACAGAACCACATCTGCCATTCCAGGAGGACTGCAGCCACCATTTCAATTTGACTGCTACCAACACCCTGACCCACAGCGTGTCAGGTCGTTTTCTGACTCTGTCAGTGTTGTTTTGTATTACTGCATTGTTTATCTTATTTTTATTTTCTTCCCTAATAAAGAACTGTTATTCCTGCTCCCATATCTTTGCCTGAGAGCCCCCTTAATTTCAAAATTATAATAATTCGGAGGGAGGGGATTTACATTTCCCATTTCAGGGGAGGCCCCTGCCTTCCTTAGCACACACCTGTCTTTTTCAAAACAAGACACCCTGTTTTTCTGGAGTCATCAGTGAAGACAGTGGGTCTTTGCACCGGCACCCAACTATTTTTTGGCCGCAAAGACAAATTGATTGATTTTGCCAACCGCAATAACTTATGACTAGGCAGATGATAAGCAATCTCTCCTGAAAAGTTTTGCAGTGCACTGTGCAAAGGAGTGCTGTTAACAAAGCTCCATTCAAAGTCTTCCTGTCCTACTGGAAGAATAATTTCTGTAGGATCAGTTGCCATTAATTACAAACACTGTTGATGGCATTTGATTATCAAAGGTGTGATCAGTTCAAACTACGTGGGTGCTGTCTCTTTCAGTTGATGGGGCAAGAAGACCCATTCCAAAATGTGCAAAGGATTGGACCATTTTTCACTCCATTGGCCAATGATACCTGTAGAATGAAAATCTGGATTGATAATGAAAACAGTGGTATCAATGGAGGGATCTACTCGATAAACCTGACCAGCAGAAATAGCTTGTTGAACTTCCTCCAGTGCTCGTCGCGCCTCAGGAGTCAATTTCCAAGGTGAATTCAGATCAGGGTCCCCCTTTAAAATGTTAAACAGCGGGGACAATTGTGTCATAGCTAGCCCCAAATAAGGATGTAACCAACTGATGGTACCCAGCAATTTCTAGGCACCATTTAGTCTTACTAGAATCCATGAATTGCACCTCTTGATGTTGAATTTTTTGATCCAAAATTTTGACTCCTAAATATTTCCAAGGAGGATGCTGTTGAACCTTCTCTGGAGCCACTTGCAGCCCATAAGAATGAGCAGTGAACAGCTGAGGCTGTATCCTCGGCAGCTCATCCTGGGTGGAAGCCGCCACTAGGATGTCGTCCATATAGTCATAGCAATATGCTCGCAGACTCCAGACAAGGCCTGAGCCACATACCATAGACAAATAGTCAGGCTGTTCTTACAGCCCTGCGGCAAAAATTTACATTGATACCTCTACACACGTTCAGCATTATTAATCGCAAGTGCAGTAAAGGCAAATTTTGGCTTGTCATCAGAATGCAAAGGAATTGTAAAAAAACAATCCTTCAAATCAATGATTAAAAATTTCCACTCTGTAGGGAGCACAGTGGGTAAAGGCATACCAGGCTGCAATGCCCCCATGCTTTCCATCACTACATTGATTTTCCGGAGCTCCTGTAACAGCCTCCATTTCCCAGATTTTTTAATTACAAAAACAGGAGTATTCCAGGGACTAGTAGAAAACTGAATGTGTCCCTGCTGCAATTGTTCCTGAACCAATTCACAAAGGGCAACCAATGTTTCTTCTGTCAGGGGCCACTGGTTCTGCCAGATGGATTTGTTTACTAGCCATGGCAAAGGCAGCATAGGATACTGTGCACCCTTCAGCACTGTGGCCCAAATCAAAAATGTGTCCCAATATGTACTCACCAGGCTGCTGAGACATCCCGCCTCCAGAGGTTGAGTGGAGTTGCAGTGACATAAGGCCGAACTGTAGCCGTCTGCCCCTCTGCGTTTTTGATCAGCACAGACCGTTGGCTGACAAAGGTCTGTGTTGTTCCTCCCAACCCTTTGATGGCCAAACCTATGAAAGCCAAAGGCCATGTAGGAGGCCACGCAGAGAAGGAGATGATTGTCAAGTCAGCTCCCGTGTCAATCAAACCTTGAAGCTGGATCTGAGGCAGGCTGGCATCCAGTAGAATCAGGGTACGTGTCATCTGTGGTCCCTGAGCAGAAATATCTGCAGTCCAGAAAACTTGTGGCAATCCTGTAGATCTGAAAGCTGCCATCCCCACAGCTCCACTGGTCGGTCCTGGGGACACATGACTGAAAAGACACAAGCTGAGCAATGCGAGTCCTTGCAGGGATAGTGACGGGGGGCGGGGCGGGGGGGTGGATGTGGAAACCACGGCACAAATTTGGCCTGTAAAGTCGACATCAATGACTCCTGGATGCACAAAAATTCCTTGAAGGGTCGCACTAGATCTCCCCACAAACAGCGCACTCAATCCTTGACCCAAAGATCCAAATGCATCCAGAGGAAGCTTATCTAAACGGCAAGATTCATTCTAAGATGATTGTTGCTGCGGTGTGTACATCCAGCCCGGCTGCTCCTTGGGGACTGCCCCTAAGCTGGCTGAGTAAGCCTGTGCCAGTACCATGCCCTGGGGAATCACTTGTGTCAGAGTGCAGTTCCTCTTTGCACTCTTTCTTCCGTTTCTCGAGCCTGCCAAAAGCTGACCATTGGCATGGTATTTAGACTTACATTGGTTTGCATAATGACCTGGCCTCACACATCTAGCACACAAGAAATGACCCTTATTTCCTTTCTGCTTCTGTATTACCTGTTTTTGCTTGCACTTATTATTCACATGTTTCTGTTGCCCACACTCGCAGGATGCCTGGGCTGGCTGTAAAGCAGCAGCCAAAGCAGACACTTTGTAGTCTACAGAACCCACTTTAGAGCATGCCTAGACCATATCTGTTAATGTTGGGTCACCTGGAAAAGCCTCTATAATCTTTGTACAATCTTAATTTGCATTACCCTTTGCTAATTGCTTACATAAAATCTGTCTCAAATTGTCATCCTCAACCTGCTTTTCTAAAGCTGCTGCAATTTTCTCAACAAATGGCAAAAATGGTTCCTTTATTCCTTGAGTTATTGTCACATATCGTGGCTTGGGAGCAGCTGTTTCTATAGTTTTTAACAGGGCCCCAATGCCTATCTTTTGACCCTGCTCAAGAATTCGAGGTTCCCAGGTAGCCTGAATGTCAGAATTAGAAAAGATACTCTTTCCCATAAGAGCATCGTCTCCAACGGCATATCTAGGATCATCCCAAGGCAGTCGCATGTTATCTGCTGCAGTCTTATCAGCCGTCTGCCTACAGTTGTCCTCAAAAACTCTAAATTGCACAGGTTGGAACAACACTCTACCCAGATGTTTAATATCAAATGGAGCAAGCAGATCAGTGTTTTTAACACCATGATAACTTCTGAAGATCCAAGCCCATATTTTGCTACTTTATCTTGTAAATCCTGCACGACTTTCCAGGCTATGACATCATGCCTGTCGACTTGTCCCATATTTGGAACAGCCTTAAACACAAGAAAGGCTTGGACACCACCTTGTGGGGCTACACTGCCTCCCTGATTCACCTGCATACCTGCTTCAGATGCTGGGACAAATACTTGACTTTCCCCTGTGCCACCCCTCCCCCCCCATCTACGGTCTTGATAATTCTGCCCCCAGGCATCCCCATCTTCTCTAGCAAGTCCCAATTCCCCATTTCCAGAGCTCACAATTTGACCAATTCCCAAAAACGTCCAGGGTGCTTTGGACACACGATCACTTGACAGGGTGGCAGCGTCCACAGGTGGCTCTGGGGTGATCTCGGAGCACATCGCTGCCGGCGCTCAGCTGCCAGGCCCCTCCCCTGCTGTGGGACAAACTGTCGGCTTTCATCCATGTCACTGTCCACGTCCCGGGGCAGCGAAATGTGGGACAGCCTGAAGGAAGGGGAGGAGGGCAGGCCAGCTGGCAGCGCCGAGGTGGGGGGGACAGCCATGGCGGGTGCCACAGGCGGTGGCACCGGAACAGCAGGAAGCACGGTGCCCGCAGTTCCACATGAGGCAGGGGGAGGAGGTGATGCAGACGCTTGCGCTGACCCCGCAGATGGGAACGGAGGGGCTGAAGGGACAACGGTTCCGGCTTCGTCACCTGTCTGCAGTGGAGGCACTCCCACTGCCGCTTGCAATGCAGAGGAAGGAGGCGCCGGCGACGCGAACGGAGGAGGGCTCTCAGCAATTTCCGATTGGGGCTTAGCTAACGAAGCCTTCGCGAGCTGCGTCACAGGGGACGGATACGTTGGCATTACAAAGTCACAGGGAGAGGGATATTTTTGGGGGGATGTAATCTCGCGGCGAGGGATAAATTTTACGAGCAATTCCAGCGGCTCTCAGGGGTCCGAGTGGAGCCGAGGGAAAGCCGCCTGCAGCCCCCGCAGCCCCCTCGCCTTCTGGCGTGTCAGTGTCCATAGAAGGATCGTCCCCCCCTCGGAGTCCGCCACATCCGTATCGCCCTCCCCCGGTGTCCAGCGCTACAACGCTTTAGAGAGAATGCCCCACGTAACTGCTAATTCAAATGCGTCCTTATCTCCGCTGGAGATTTCTTGCCACAGCCAGTCTCCTAGCGATTGCCAAGCGTCCCGGCTAAAAGTGGTCTCAGCGTCCACCGGAAATCCATGAGCCTTTGCCCAGCAGAGCAGAGCGCGCAGGGAATGATCCGATACAGCAACCCCCATGCACGGCAATGTGTCCTTCCACTCAGAAAGGACAATTTGTTCCTCTGTAGAGGTTTGGTTCCCTATATTGTAGGGAACCGTTTCCCAGCAGCCTGCCTAAGCAGTGGTTTGCTCCGGAATACAAACTCTAGCTTTGCTGGGGCCTGTCCCCAACCAGCCCTTTGGCCGGTTCCACTCCCCGTGGTCGGAAAAGACCTGCCCCCTCTTAGGAGGGCATGGGGAAATTACAACCGTACCTCTCTCTACAGAGGACGATGGGGTGACTCCGTTTCATCAGTTTTGGCTGCACTGAACGGCGGGATCCACCAGATGTCGCTGTTGTGTTAGGGACGGTCTGAATAAAGCGACGCAGACTCCTATGTAGTCAGAAGGCAAATGCAAAGTTTATTCGACACCACATTCTTTTTATAGACTGTTACGATAAAGCTGGACCTGATTGGTCCTCAATCAACACCCCTCACACCACTGGCTAATTAGGAACAACACCCTTCTTGTAAACATCTTACAAGTTCAAAACACCAGCTGCAAAAATTAAAGATTATTTTCATTCTTTCTCTGAGCTTTCTCAAAAACTCCCCAGACCAACGCCTGGGAAAGTTTATTTGACTTTCTCTCTGACCAGACTGTCAGCATCCACAGCAATCCACTTACTCCATGTGACCTAAGTGGCCTGGGAACTTTCCCTCTGAACATGCATCCCAACACCAGTAGTCAGGATGCCAGAAGAAGTTGTGCCTCCGTGCCAATCACCTCTGAAGCAGCTTGAATTCCTTCATCGGCTGCTAGGATTTCCTTCTCTGTTGGGCTGTAGTTGGCTTAGGGCCTTCTGTAGCTTTGGCTCCAGAACCCAAGTGGTTGGCCTCGAGTCTCACCAGAGACCTTCTGACAAAAGCTCCAGGACAGACTATTGTTCCCAGCTGCAGAGTAGAGCACATTCTTCACATCTGGTCCTGTCCTGACTGGGCCAAGGGCTACCTCATGAGCGATCTCCTGCTTAATCTGGGCAAAGGCTTGCTGCTGTTTGGGGCTCCAGTGTAAATAATTCTTCTTGCGGGTTACCAGGTAAAGATGGTTCACAATCTGGCTGTACTCAGAGATGTGCATCCTCCAAAAACCTATGACACCTAGGAAAGTTTGCGTTTCCCTCTTGCTGGTCAGTGGAGACATTGCTGTTATCTTGTTGCTGACCTCAGTGGGTATCTGACGCTGTCCATGGTGCCACTTTACTCCCAGGAACTGGATCTCTCGGGCAGGTCCCTTGACTTTACTCTTGTTGATCGTGAAGCTGGCTTTCAGGAGAATCTGGATGATTTTCTCTCCTTTCTCAAATAGTTCTAGTGCTGTGTTTCCCCACACAATGATGTAATCTATGAATTTCAGGTGTTCTGGAGTCTCTCCCTTTTCTAGTGCAGTCTGAATCAATCCATGACACATGGTGAGGCTGTGTTTCCATCCCTGACGCAATCGGTTCCAGGTGTACTGCACACCCCTCCAGGTGAAAGCAAACTGAGGCCTGCATTCTGCTGCCAGATGAATGGAGAAAAATGCATTGGCAATGTCAGTAGTGGCGTACCACTTTGCTACCTTGGACTCCAGCTTGTACTGGAGCTCCAGCACGTCTGGCACAGTAATGCTCAGCAGTGGAGTCACTTCATTCAAGCCATGATAGTCCACAGTCAATCTCCATTCTTTGTCAGATTTGCGCACAGGCCAAATGGGGCTGTTGAAGGGTGATTTGGCCTTGCTGACCACGCCTTGGCTCTCCAGCTCATCGATCATCTTGTGGATGGAGATCACAGCATCTCAATTCATCTGGTACTGCCTGCATCGCACTGTCGAGGTGGCCATCAGTACTTGTTCTTCCACCCTCAGGAGTCCTACTGCAGAAGGATTTTCAGACAGCCCAAGAATTGTGTTCAGTTGCCTAATGCCCTCTGCCTCCACAGCAGCTATCCCAAACGCCCACTTGAGTCTCTTTGGGTCTTTGAAACACCCACTCCAGAGGAAATCTATGCTCAGATTACACGGGGCCTCTGGGCCAGTCACAATAGGGTATTTCTGCCACTCCTTCCCAGTCAAGCTCACCTCAGCTTCCAACAGTCAACTGTTGCAATCCCCCTGTCACCCCAGCAATAGAAGCAGGTTCTGCCCCCACACGTCTTGATAGGATTCATGTGCACTGTGCACTAGTGTCGAACAAGGCCTTGTATTTTTGTGGTTCTGATGTGCTAGGCCATCAGATCCACACAGTCCAAAAGACACTATTCTCTTGTGCCTCTACCTGGCTAGAGGCAGGGCCCCTCTAGTCCTAGCTATCCTTCCCTCCCTGGCCACACATTTTACAAGTTCCTTCAAGGGGATTGGACATGTCATCCTCCCTTTCATTATGCCTGGCAGCCTAGCTATGGGAAACTGGAGCTACATCCCTTCTGGTGGAACTCCTTCTCTGAGTACTGCCCTCCTTCAGTTCACACACCTGTGCTGCCAGGGCAGAAGTAGGTTTTCCATCCTATCTTTTCATATTTTCCCTGAGGTCACACAGGAAGAACCACAGCTCCTCTCCTGGAGTATACCCTCTCTCCCTAGCTGGGGGACGTCTACCTCTGATAACAGGGCCTCTGGTCTGTACTGATGAGATTTGGAAAAGGTCCTCTTTGAGCTCCTTCCTGAGTTTCTCATGAGTTTCTTCAATCCTGTCTTCCATTTTCTGCATGTGCTCTGACAGACTTGTTTCCACAGATGAGATTCTTGCTTGTGTTGGGACATGCACAGTGTTTGCATATGCGTGGAGCCTCTTTACCATAGTACCCACTGTCTCGTCCCCCACATTCCACTTCATCATTGCTAAAGCAGAAGTGTATTCTTGTGGCCCGAGTCGTGCAACGTTTAGCCACGTCACTGATGTACATTTTACCGTGTCTGGACTCTTAATCATTTGGTCATCTGATAAAATGATCTCTATCACTGCCAATTCTCTAAAGCATTGAATCCTTTGTTCCATGGTCTTCCAAAGTCTTTGCTGCAACTGGAGATCTTCTTGGTACAGGTATATTTCCTTCACACTTTTAAAGAGTCGTGTCCAGAGACTCAGAGATTTGGACCTCCTTGTCATCCCTTGGTCAATACCCACATCACATGGCAGAGATCCCAAATGCCTCACTTCAGTACCGTCCAGAACTGTACCATCACGTGCAGCATCCCAGATTTGGACCAACCAACTTAATATAGATTCATCAGGCCATCAGGTGTAATCTTTTCTTAGACCACGAAGGCTTTCTATGGACAGAGACTCAAAAATAATTTCTGGTTCGGATTCCTCTTCTGGCTGTGAGGATCCTGGCTCCCCATCATCATCCACTGGGCAAATGGATTTGGTTTTGTGTTTCCTTCTCTGGATGGATCAATTGCTATTGGCTTAGGCTCCCCATCTGGTTTAACTGCAGCCTGAGTGACTGAGGTATATGCTGATTTATCTTCTTGCCCCTCTGGCTGTACCTGCTGCCCTACAGTATCTAGCACTGTATGGTAAGCGTTAGCCAAGGCCCAGAACATTGCAATGAGCTGCTTCTCATTAAAGTTGTCATTGCATTTTTCTTTCAGATATTTCCCCACCTCAGCTGGATTCTGAATTTGTTCAGGGGGGAAGTTCCAAACTATCAGGTCAGAGAATTCCTTCAGGGTTTGGCCTATCCTTCCACATCCCACACCACTCAAAACTTTCTACACCTAGGGCAGGTGTCTGGACAGCCTCTCTTGAAATCTCAGTCCTGATTCTAGACAAGCTGCAGAACATATAAAGGAAACCTACTAGATAACACAACAGGAAGGTGGTATCTTTAACATCCAGGGGAAACTGAACATTCTCAGAAGGTGACGTGCTAGATCTGAAGGGGAAAAAAGGAGATAAAGGGCTGGGAAAAATCATCCCTTTCTTTTCCCCAAGCAGACTGGGTGTAATAAACCCCCAAAAAAGGCTACCGAGACCAGGACAGGAAAAGAACAGAGCATACACATCCTCAATAACTCACAGTACCTCTGTTTAACTTCCATAAATTATTAGCACTGGGCACATCAATATGGCTGATCCTGATTCGTGTCCCTGATATGTAAAAGACATATGCCAGGGACAAAATTGCCCCTATATATGGACAGGTAAACATGCTTAGGAGCCAGAAAGATGTTATTGAAGCAAGCAGCACGACGATCGCTGATTGCTGTACCCCAATACAAAGTGATTCAAACCAGAATGCAATTTTTTTTTTTCACTTTCTCTTGCCTCTTAAGTTGGGCACCAAATTTTGTCTCAGTTTAGAGACAAGTTTAGGAGAAAAACACTCTGGAATTATGTGTTTCCTCTTAAGAAAAAAAAGCGTCCTAACAATCCTTTTCTGCCAATAAGAAATGAATACTAGTGGATGAAAGTGAAAAAGAAGCCCCACTGTTTATTGACAAACCAAGTGCCCACGTGGCATGGGGGAAAAAAAAGGCTAAATAAATGCTAGATATAGAACTGTCAGACCTTACCCACTCCCCCTCACCGGAACAAAAACCCAAAATGCCACAGAAAGGGAAGAAAAACCCACAACGGCCAGCAACATGGTGGGGAGAAAAAAAAAATTTGTGCCACCTCCTGCCTCAAGGAAAAAACTACCAAAAGGTTCACACAGAAGCTCAGGCAAAGAGATGGGAACTTGGTGAATCTCTGGTGTTGGTCCCCTTTTCACAGCAGATGAAGCTGGTGGATTTGGTGTCCTTTTACTCCCTGTCTCTGCTTTTCTGAGGTCTGGGGCCGAAAGGGAGTGGCCCCTTGCCTTCCTGCCAGTCTTGGCTGATTCTTCTCCCATCGATTGCTCTCTCTGATCCGGGACCAAAACCAAACCACCCAATTAACTTCAAAAAAGCCACCAAAGGATTGCTGCCGCAGCCCCTCCAAGGCAAGGGAAGGGAAAAAAAAACACCCACTCTTGCATAAGCTAACAAAAACCAAGCTAACTAAGCACAAAAAAAAAAAGAAGTCCGCATGGGACAACGGATGCCTGGGGAGTGAAGCTTTGAAAAAAGCATGTGGAAGTGCCCCAAGGCTCCCCCTCCCCCTGGACCCACCTTAAAGCTACAGCAACCGGTTTTGGTCAGAGCAGACAATAAGGGAATTGTCCTAGGGTGACGGTATGGTGCTTGTATCCCCAGTCGTGTGTTCTGTTTATGCCTGATATTATGTTCTGTGCCTTCAGGACTGACTCTGAAAGTGAAGGATTGTTTTGTCTTGTTATCAGCCGGCTCACCTCCCCCCATGCTCTGTGTCTAGGAGAGGCTTGGCTTGCTTGGCTTGCTTGCTGGCTTGCTTGCTTTCGCTTTGCTTTTGCTTTTGCTTATTAGTTAGTTTAGCTAGGCAGTCCAATTTTTACCCTGGACTGTTTCTTTTTCCCTTCACTTTCCCTTTTCTGAATATCATCTGAACCTGCTCTGGACCTGGACCTGGGAAACATCAAGAAACACCGAGAGTCTGCATTTTTGTGACCTGCAGCAGCCATCCCCAGCGCCAGAGACTGATAGCTGGGCAACCACTCCCAGGAGAGACTTTCTGAATTTGTCATCTCTTCAGAACAGTGAAAGAGTTTTGTCATCTGGTGTTGTTTTTTTGTATTGGGGAGTGCTTTGCTTGTTAAATAATCAGGTTTTTTTCCACTTCTCTCTGAGGAAATCCTTCCCGAACCAGGTGGGGGAGGGGCCGTGGGGGTTTGCTTTCTGGGGGGTCCTTCTGGAGGTCTTCTCCCAAATTTGCCCTAATCTAGGACTAATCATCATAAAATCACCCCAGACAGTAGAGAAACCAGACAACTGGGATCCCTGTCTCAGGATGTGGTTATTGACCAGGAGATCAGAAAAAAGCAAGAAAATCTCAGCCTCTGGAGGCAACTCTTGTCTAGTGTGAGGGAAAGATACCTTTGCAAAGAAGACCTCTATGTGCAACAAGGCCAGTGGAGCACCATGGAACAAGTTATCTAGTGCCTAAGAGATATAGCTGTGATGGAGATGATTTTTTCAGATGACAAGCAATTCCCTAAAAGTCCAAACTGCATCTAGTGTACACCACAGATGTGGCTGAAGTTCATATGGCTCAGGCCAGAGTTATATTCCCACTACTTAGCATTGCTGCAATGGAAGGAGGGAGAAGGCAAAATAGGTGCTTTGGCTTGAAAACTCTGAATTATATGAAGATACTATCACCCTGTTAAAGGCCCACATCTCATTTGTGGAAACAGAACTGACTGAGTATATCTGGAAATTAAAAGAGAAAATTTAAGAGGGCCATCAGAATCTCCGAGAGGAGCTTAGGGAGGGAATGTTCCATGTCTTGCCAGTACAGACCGGGGTCTTTGCTATTAGGAGCAGGCACCTGCTGGCAAGGGAGAGAGGGTACACTCCATGAGGTAACCTATGGTTTGACCTGCATGAACATGGATAAGACATGCCCTAGCAGCATGGGTACATGAGTTGAAAGGTGGAACAACTACCACAGGAAACTCATCAAGAATAAATGCCACTCTCATGGGCAAGTCCCTAGGCACAATAGAAGGGATGATGCTATGTCTGATCTTTTGAAAGGGACCTCCAGGTCATTGTGGATGCTGAGAACTGGTCAGAGAAGAAAGTCAGATAAACTTTCCCAGACATTCCTCTGGGAAGTTTTGAAAAAGCTCAGAGGAAGAATTAAAACAATCCTGCAGCTGGTGTTTTGAACTTGTTGTTAATTGTAAGATGTTTACAAGAAGGGTGTTCTTCCTAATTAGCCAATGGTGTGAGGGGCTGCTCAACAACCCTCAACAAGTTTGCCAATAACACCAAGCTGTGTCGTGCAGTTGAAAAACTGGAGGGAAAGGACACCATCCAAAGGGACCTTGACAGCCTATAGCAGAACCTCATGAAGTTCAACAAGGTCAAGTGCAGGATCTTACACCTGGGAAAACCAAGCACAAATACAGGGTGTCAGAGAATGGACTGAATGCAGCCCTGAAGAAAAGGACTTGGGAGTGTTGGTGGATGAAAAGTTCAACATGAGCTAGCAATGTGCACTTGCAGCCAAGAAAGCAAATCATATCCTGGGCTGCATCAAAAGCAGCATGGCCAGCAGGTCAAGGGAGGTGATTCTGCCTCTCTGCTCTGCTGCCTCCAGCTCTAGGGTCCTTACCACAGGAAGGACATAGACCAGTTGAAGTGAGTCCAGATGATGGCCATGAAGATGATCAGAGAAATAGAAGACCTCTTCTAGTAAGAAAGACTGAGAGAATTGGGATTGTTCAGCCTAGAGAAAAGAAGGCTTCAGGGTGACCTTATTTTGGCCTTTCAGTACCTGAAGGGGGCCTACAAGAAAGATGGAGAGGGTCTGTTTACAAGGGCATGTCATGATAGCACAAGGGGGTACAGATTTAAAATGAAAGAGGGTAGGTTTAGATTGGATATTAGGACAAAATTCTTACCTGTGAGGGTGGTGAGGCATTGGAACAGGTTGCTCAGAGAAGTTGTGGATGCCTCATCCCTGGAAGTGTTCAAGGCCAGGTTGGACAGGGCACTGAGTAACCTGGTCTAGTGGAAGGTGTCCATGTCCATGGCAGGGACGTTGGATCTTTAAGGTCCCTTCCAATCCAAACCATTCCATGATTCTATGATTCTATCTATATCAGAATCAGTAAATAAAGTTTGTTAATTGGTAATAAATTAAATTGATTGAAATAGTTTTGTTGCTCATGACAGATTTACAGACAATTTATTAGGCTTGAATAGGAGAATTAGGACTTTCCCAAGCTTTACCCAAAGCACTCAAAGTCTTAATACTCTTTCACTGTTAAAAGTGAGGTAATCTTTAGACCCTGCTGTACAGAATTTTCCACTGTCTGCTACTCATTCACTTATTAATTTTTCTCTTGATGAAGAATCCATGGCGTAATTGGACCACAGTCTCCAGTTTTCAGGTAGTAAGTTACAAAAGGGTGGTTGGTAAATGGAATACATGCGAAACATAGAAGAAACAAGAAATTTAAGCAGTTAAATTTAAATTTATTTATTTATAATTTATTTATTAATAGCACCCAAAGCTGCATTATATTAACACAAGTAAAAAAATTTAATGTTTTCTTCCTACCAGTTCATTTTCAAATCTTGGTGAACCACTGGAAACAAGTAATGCTGCTATCCCATGAACAGAGGCTGTAGGCCACTTATAAGTGAATTCCAATGCAGTAAAAGAAAAAGTTGAAATGCAGATTATAAAAATAAGGAACTGTGGCCATTTCTATTTATACAAAGTACCATAATGTCCTAGAGTGGCTGTATGATGCCTTTATCCCCAATCGTCTGCCCTGCTTATGTTAAAGTCTTGTTCCAAGAGTGAAAGGAGGAAGGAAGAAGCTCAGGGTTTGTTTTCAAAAAACTCACTCCCTCCTCCACATTCCTGCTCCGGGACAGTGTTGTCTGCAAACAGACGGACAGCGAGACAGAGCTCTCCTTTGCTTTTTCTAGTTAGTTTTAGCTAGCTGAGGCAGAGAAGTTCCCTAGACTGTAGTTTTTTTCCCTTTCTCTGGACCTGCTCTGGACTGAACACCAGAAGAGCATCAGCAGCTCACATCTGTGGCCCAGCGGGCCGGGCCTGGGCCGCGGCATTGCCAGCGCCAGAAGGACTAGTCAGAGACTGAGTGAGCTGAGCTGCAGCCCGGGGGGATTTGCTCTGAATTTGTCTCTCTTAAAGTGGCAAGAAGTCTTATTGTTTAATATTGTCTAAGTTCTCTTGTGTAATAAACAGGTTTTTTTCCACTTTTTTCCTCCAAAAGTATTTTCTCCTGAACCAGCTAGGGGGAGGGGCCAATTGACTCTGCTTTCCTAAAGGAACCCTTTTGTAGGGGGGGAGGGGAATTCTTTCCCCAGACTTGCCCTGAACCAAGACAAAATTTAATGTTTTCTTCCTACCAGTTCATTTTCAAATCTTGGTGAACCACTGGAAACAAGTAATGCTGCTATCCCATGAACAGAGGCTGTAGGCCACTTATAAGTGAATTCCAATGCAGTAAAAGAAAAAGTTGAAATGCAGATTATAAAAATAAGGAACTGTGGCCATTTCTATTTATACAAAGTACCATAACAAAACCAACAGCTGTAGGAACTATAAAGATAACATACATAATCATACTTTTTTAGTCACTTTATGGAATACTCCATGTGTTGAACTTATAACTATAGTGTGTTGGTTACAACAATGCTACAATGAGTGTGCATACTGTGTGTATTATAGAAGGACTTGTGAAATGCATGGATGTGTCTGCATATTTTACAAAAAAACCCAGAAATACAAAAAAAATGCACTGTGTGTAAATATTCTAAATGGTAAAATCATGAAGTATTTTGTTAAAAAATCCAAATATTTCAATGAAAAAGAATATAAATATAATTAAAAATGTATTACATTTAAAGGCCTGTATATAATTCATCTTGCAATCAGGGGCTCAAAACCAGCATTGTGTACAATATCACTTATTTTGGTCTTCTGAAATTCAAAGATTCATTTTCACAGTATCTTAGGTTGGAAATGGGGGTGTGTATTCTATTCTATCTGTTAGAGGTGGGGCAGTTATCTTCTGTTAATTGAGCAGTTTTCTTTATCTCATCCACAAACCAATCCTCCCTCCGGGGAGATATCTTCTGTTAATGGGCCATTGAGTTTCACTGCATGACTGCCAAAATCACATCATCCCATTGTGAGAAGCTGTTGTATTGTGTTTTTATATCTCTGTAACAGTTCTGTAATGGTTTGCCCCTTCACCCCCCATTTTCTCCCGGTGGTTCCACCCCGAGATTTCCCGCCTTTCCCTCAATGCCAATCTCCCTGAAAATGCTCAGTCATTCCCCTGTCCCCTCCCTGGCACCCTGTCCATCACTTGGCTCCCCATCCCACTCTCCCAGAATCTTCCACCTTGGGCATCGAGTGAGTGGATGAGGGCCAGGGGTCCCTCCCTTGAACTTCCCCCACTGGTTTGTGTGTCTGTCTGTCCCTCCACCTTCCACTCTTCCGAATCCCCAGATTGGGTGGTGGGCATCCCTTCCCCCTGGTTACCGCCCTGGTATTTAAGATGATTGCAAAAGCCTTGAGGGCACTTTCGGCTGTCGGATACAATGATATTCAGAGCTCCTCGGAGCTCGGATTAAACCTGAGACTTTTTCCCCGGCCTTGAGTCGACTCCCTTATTACCTCCTTGGACGCCGCCTCTCCTCCATACAAGGCAGACAGCGAAGCGCTCTGTCTTAGCTGCTCCCCGAATCTTCTCGAGAAACAGGGGAGTGTCCCCTGCAGCTGACTGTGCCTCCGCCGAGCAGGCGAAGCCAGGGAGCTTCAGAGTAGGCACGGTGGCAAGAAGCTCTGCCCAGAGGGAGAAGCCAGGCATTCCTTACCTGGATATAATCAGAGAATTGGAAGACCACAGGCAGCCTTTTCCCACTGGATTCCTAGAGAAGCAGCTTTCTTCCCCACTGGATTCCCAGAGGAAGACCAGGCTCATTTACACCACCACTATAGCTTCGGAGAAAATTGACACTCTTATACAGGACCACTGCGTCAACAGAACCACACCTGTCACTCCAGGAGGACTGCAGCCACCATCTAATAGGACTGCTACCACCACCCTGACTCACAGGGTGTCAGGTCGTTTTCTGACTCTGTCAGTGGGTATCATGGTTTGACATGGAAGTGAATTTTCTCAGGAAGTTGGTATTCAAACCAATCAGTGCTCGGGGTTGGATATTGGCATTTGGACTGACCACTGAAGGCATGGAGATGCCTCTGAGAACACAGGGGGTTAAAAGCAAGAACTCCCAGGGGAACTGTCTCTTTAGTTCCGGTCGGTCGTCGGAGAGTGCAGACTCTCTCCCGCCCAGCCACAGGCTGGGTGGAGGAGGGGAAGCCATGCAGCCTGGTCGAGGTAGGCCAGGGGTGAAGGGTCTGGAACCGGGCCAGCTCCTGCGGATGGAAGGGTGGAGAGAAACGGAGATGCTTTTGTTCCCCCCACAGAGGGAAAGAGACAGAGAGTTTGACAGCACCTGGAATTTGCTGGCAGAGGAGAAGGAGAAGGGGGGGGAGGTGCCCAGCCTCGGGAGTTGGAGTTCTGGGCAGAGATTTCAGCTGTCTGGGGAGTCAGAGACTTTTAACCCTTTCCTGGGAAATGAAGGCTTTGTAAAATCTTACTCCTCCTCGATTTGAAGTAGAAGAGAGACAGTCCGGGACCTGAGATTTTAGAAGAAATTTTTAGGTGGGGAGGAGATGATGGAGAAGCTTTTGGCTGGACTTTTCTTGCTAGCCATAGACTGAACCAAATTCTTCTGCAACAGAGACTGCATTTTTAGGGGGATGCAATGGTGAGCCGAGTGACCTGCTTCAGCAGCTACCAGCACAGGAATGGAGACAACAGAGGAAAGCTGAGGAGGGTGTAGTGATGCCCTCTGTCTTCAGGAAGAAGATGATCTCTGTTCTTGGACCCTTGGCCCCAGCGGAAAATGGGGGGGGGGACGGACTGTGGTCCCAAGATGAGAAGCTGAACTTAAAGAAGCCCTATGAGCAGTCTGGCCATGCACAGTGGTGAGAGCACTGTGACATGGAAAGGAGACTGTCACACTGGCAGATTTTTTCTCTGGGCGGTTGCCATGTGTGACATGGAAACACAGAAGGGTGGCAACTGTGTCTCCTGGGGGGTCTATGGTGCAAGAGAGACTCCTCTGTCCCTTGATGGACTGAGTATTGGTTATCTGAAGGGTGGCAACTTGATCAGGAATCCCAGGTGGTGTTTCACTGTGGTTTGTTGGAAATTGGGTGGGGGGAGGAGGAGTGTTTTGGAGGGTCTTCATCCTGGATTTAGTGTGTGCGTCTTTTATAGTAGTAGTAGTTTAATAAAGTTTTTTTTCCCCTTTGTTATTAAGCTTGGGCCTGCTCTGCTCTGTTCCTAATTGCATCTCACAGCACTTATTTGGGAAGGTGTATTTTCATGGGGGCACTGACATTGCGCCAGCGTCAAACCTTGACAGTGGGTTTTTTTTTGTTTATATTATTGCATTTGTATTTTTAATTTTCCTAGTAAAGAACTGTTACTCCTATTCCCATATCTTTGCCTGAGAGCCTTTTAATTTCAAAATTATAATAATTTGAAGGGAGGGGGGTTACATTTTCCATTTCAGGGGAAACTCCTGCCTTCCTTAAGCAGACACCCGTCTTTTCATACCACGACACACAGTTTTGCACTTTTACAATGTAGGAAAATGTATTTGGAGCCCTTTACTGGCAGTTAAACTGGTTTTGGCAGGGATAGAGTTAATCCTTTTCATCATAGTGCATACGGTGGTATGCTTTGAATTTTTGCTGAAAACAGTGTTGATAATACACTGATGTTTCAGCTATTTCATAACAGTGCTTACACAACATCAAGGCTTTTTCCATTCCGCATACTGCCCAGTTAGCAAGTAGGCCAGGGGTGCACAAGAAGTTGAGAGGACACACAGCTGGAACAGCTGATCCCAACTGACCAAAAGGATATTCCAGCCCATATGGCATCATGCTCAGCATGTAAAGTTGGTGAAAGAAGAAGGAAGTGAGTGGCATTCAGAGTTATGGTGTTTTGTCTTCCCAAGTAACCCATGATGAAGCCCTACTTTCCTGGAGATGGCTGAACACCTGCCTGCCAATGGGAAGCAGAGAATTAATTAATTGTTCTGCTTTGCTCGTGTGTGCAGCTTTTGCTTTACCTATTAAATTGTCTTTATCTCAACTCACAAGGTGTCTCACTTTTACCCTTCCAATTCTCTCTCCCATCCTGTAGAAGCAGCGACCTGCTCCGGCCATCCCAACCTTGGATTAACAGCTCTTCTCCCATGGGAAAGCACATACCAAAGGATCAACTCCAGCCATGAATACCTATGCTTTGATGTACAACCCAGAAAACTGGGTTGTGAATGTGTGTAGGATGAATGATAAGAGCTAGAAACATCAGCTCTACTCTTCTTGTTTTTGTGTGGTTACTTTCTCTCTCCTACTGGCTGGCTGTATAGTTGATCCTAAAACTTGTACACAGAAGAAACATATAAATACTCAAATGTGTTTAATAAAGACAATCCTGCTAGATGACAAAGTGGTGGTTCATTATCCTCAATCACTACACTTCCCACTCTAGAAGAGTAAGTTAGCAGTTGTGTAGTGCTTAGTTGCCAAGTGGGGTTAAACAATGACTTTCTATGAGCATCTTTTCATTATATTTGAGCAATAAAAATTACTATGCTTACAGGACTGTGCTCCAGGCAGTTGTCTGGACAGTGATTAGTAATCTCTCTTGGGTGGAAGATGGTTCTGCAGGTCTATAGAGGCCTAGAGAAGTTGACTTAAGTCACAAGGTGGATTGTGGTGGCAAATCCCCCCCTTCTCTCAGGCCTCACTATGATCTGAGAAATGCTTCCTAGGCCTTGGCCTTAATGAGCAGCATGCTCTTGATCTTATCAGAAACACTGTCTGCTTCCAGGAACTAGTGCTGGCTAACAAGCTCCTCTTTTTTAACGAACAGACTTGGAAACTTATTTTTCTTGACTGAATAACAAACCAAGTGGAATAATATTTTTGTTATCGAACCTTCAAAAAAATTACCCACTTGAATTTGGGCCAGGATGGAAAACTGCTGTGACTAAAGTCCACTCTCTTGATTCTCATAAGGGGCTAATGTGCATGTCTCAAACACGGATAACCGGGTGGTTGTGGTGCTAATCAAGGACAGTTGGTAATAACAGACAGGAATTGTTGGTAATAACTAAGGACTGTTGGTAGCTACATGCCATTATGGTAGTAGGGCAAAGCTTTTCTGAGACAAACATCCTTGTAGTTCCTGGAGATAAGTACAGCACAGCACAAGTGCAGGAATGAGTGGCAGAAAGTGGGCATGGACTATAGGGTGGGATTAAGACAACCAAAAACCCCCAAAGCCTCTGACCCGTTTCCAGAAAGGCCTGAAAGAATGAACTGCGCATGATAACTAATTTGCATAGAAAGCGAGAAACCTGTCTTTGGGACAGAAAAACCTGTCCATAAAAAGGTATTCCCTCAAGCCTGAATGGCATGCCCAGGACCCTGGACATCTCATCAACCACACTGTCACAGCTGGATTGACACTGGAACCAGGACTGTTGATCTCTTTTTCTCTCTCTCTTTCTTTCTCTCTCCCCCTCTTTAATTCATCTCTTCCTTTCTCTCTTCCCTTTCATCCTACCCCTTTACCCTAAACCTACTGCTGTGTGCTTATATGGTAGATCAGCCACTAATATACCAATTTCCATGCCAAGTGTGTAATTTACTAACAAAACTCTCTGTTTGCAGACCCTCTGGATTTTGTTGTTCCTTTAAACCATGAACATTTATCAATTTTGAGTGCTTCCTTCCATTTAAGGGTGGGATGTCACAAGGTCTTTTGTAGGCGATTTGCTGTTGTCAGTCCATTTTGTTTCAGATGAATGTTATTGTTTGAGAGTGAGAAAGGATGTTCAACACTGGAAGAAGTCCCCAAATAGTGAAATTAAGAAGTGCTTATACACTGTGCGGTTGTGCTGGTCTCACAATTAAGGTCTAAATATGACTTCAAAGATCATGAAAGGCACACAATAGGCATTTAATCTCTGGAAATGAACATCAGCTTGAAACTTTCATGATCCAGGAGGAGAAAATCAGTTTGCTAGGTATGTCTTGATGGACCCAAATCAGTTTTGCCAAAAATCATTGGAATTAGCACCCTCTGCTAAAGTCTATAGGATTGGAATAGCTTTGCAAATCTGCAATAGCTCGTCTTCATTGTGTCTTCCTTTTTAAAAGAGAATAATTGGCAGAATAATTAGCAGTTATTCTTACCAGTGTACTTGATCCTCCACCATCAATAAAATTATACAGGTAGTCACTTAGCTGGAATTGATAGAAGTGGGTGGGTAGTATAGGGACAACTTTATCCAAGATAAAAAGTGGCAGGTGCCCTACCTTCAGCTTCTGGAAGAAGTGTGTCATATTGTGTTGTGTCATGTCCCCCACTGCAGGCAGTCACATGTAGCATTTGCCCCAGAAGTCACTCCCCTCTTCTGATCACATGGTTTGTTGTGATTGGCTGGCAGGAGCAGCCACCCCTTCCAGTTTACCTGAAAGTATATCAGACCAGGAAGTTCCCTTCCCTATACACACATGGGAGTGCCATTTTGATTTCAACTCCCATTTTATGGGAGGGAACTGCCAGTATAACCCACTTGTTTTCATACCACTCTGTGATTGGCTGATGGTGGTTTATTGAACACATCATACCCATGTGTTCTTTGAGAGCCATGTGATTGGCTGGCAAGACAAGCCACCCCTTCCTGTTTACCCCAGAAGGATGTCAGAGAAGGAAGTCTCCCTTCCACTAAATATGCAGGATTCACCATGTTTCAGCCACCATTTTATGGATGGTAACGGCCATTTTGAAAATGTCATGCCCTGTATGTTTTCATATTGCACTGTGATCAACTGATGGTCATTTTTGACGCTGCCACATTTTTGACACTGTCATACCCACATGTTCTAAGATCTCCCTCTGATTGGCTGCTTGCTTCCTTTGGACAAGGAAGTGCACTGATATAAAAATATATACAATATGTACATGTATAGAAATAGATATAAAAATACATGTGTGCAAATATTTTTATATATTATGTATTTTTAAACACACTGTTTTATATATACTTATAAAGCTATATAAAGTAAAGATATTAAAATAGCAATAATAAGAATTAAAACTAATAATTTCAATGTATGGGTTTATTCAATAAATTTATTATTAAATTTAAAACCTTTATAATTTCATTAAGAAATTTAATAAATTTGTTAATTTATAGTTATTTAAATAGTGATTGATACTCTGTCTTTTTATAGAAATTAAATATATATTGGTAAAAACATACATAGAAAATTGATTAAACATTCCTTAATAAGAGCTAGTGGGATGAATAAAGTTTAAATGTGAATAGAAAGGAATTCAACAAAAGTAAAAGGGCCCTACTTTACCAGGCTGCAGAACAAGCCCTGATACACCTGGGTGGGAAAGAACTTCAAGAGGGTGGAGGGATGACAAAAGAGTGGGGGACTATGGACAAGTTGAAGTATGCCTATGGGAAGGGCTACAGACCCCTCCCAGGAGGCCCACTAGGAAGACACCTGCTGTCCTAGATTAGGGCAAATTTGGGAGAAGACCTCTGGAAGGAGCCCCCAGAAAGCAAACCCCCCACGGCCCCTCCCCCACCTGGTTCAGGAAGGATTTCCTCAGAGAGAAATGGAAAAAACCTGTTTATTTAACAAGCAAAACACTCCCCAATACAAAAAAAAACAACACCAGATGACAAAACTCTTTCACCGTTCTGAAGAGATGACAAATTCAGAAAGTCTCTCCTGGGAGTGGTTGCCCAGCTATCAGTCTCCGGCGCTAGGGATGGCTGCTGCAGGTCACAAAATGCAGACTCTCGGTGTTTCTTGATGTTTCCCAGGTCCAGGTCCAGAGCAGGTTCAGATGATATTCAGAAAAGGGAAAGTGAAGGGAAAAAGAAACAGTCCAGGGTAAAAATTGGACTGCCTAGCTAAACTAACTAATAAGCAAAAGCAAAAGCAAGCAAGCCAGCAAGCAAGCCAAGCAAGCCATGCCTCTCCTAGACACGGTGCATGGGGGGAGGTGAGCCAGCTGATAACAAGACAAAACAATCCTTCACTTTCAGAGTCAGTCCTGAAGGCACAGAACATAATATCAGGCATAAACAGAACATACGACTGGGGATGATACAAGCACCATACCGTCACCCTAGGACACCTGCATAAACCCTGTTGCATGCAGAGTGGTCAGTCATTCAACAGGGACTGAGAGGCCCCTGCATCCAGCTCCAGACCAAAAGGATGACAATGCAGGATTACTGGGGCAGAATTTGGGCTTTGCACAGAGATGCAAGACATGGACAACACTGTCTGTGAATATGAAAGATGAGAACAAAATGCCAGCTTGAGAAGAACATGTGAGCGGAAGTGATAAGAAAAAGACCCTAAGGAAAGGGCCAAGCAAAAAAAATCCCAAACAAACAGCCAATGGCCCCAAAATAGATTTTGGGGGGCAGGGGGGATATGATATATCTCTCTCTGCTCATCTTTGTGGGGGATTTTACAGCTACCTCTAAGACCATTTAGGAGTGCAGGCTAGTCCTCTATGTGTTTCCTTATCCTTAGGGCAATGCTGCAAAAAAGAGGCAGATCATTGAGCATGCAATCAAGACTGGCCAGTTAGACAACAACTACTGGAAAGCAACATATGGAAGTTTTGGGACACAGACTGCAGCCCTATGCTCTTATTAAGCATAGCTGCCACAGAAAAAGCAAGTGGATCAGTAAGAAGAATGGGGGTGTTGTAGAGATGAAACACCACGATTATTTTAGGGCACAGCAGGCCGAATGGTGGTAATACAAAAGGTCTGATGGGGCTGTTAGTTCTGAAGCCTCGACTTACAGGCTTGCAAATTTAAAAAAAAAAAAAAAAAAAAAACAAAACAAAAAAACCCAAACATCTGATGGAATGAAAGAATTAGTAAAGTTAAGCAAATTTTACATCACTGCAAGCAACATATTGACAAGGGGTTATGGGAACCACAAGAGTCTGTAAATGAAAGCTGTTTTTCTGAAGTACATTGAGCACTACAGAATAGAACAGAATAGAATAGAATAGAATAGAATAGAATAGAATAGAATAGAATAGAATAGTTGAGCTGGAAGGGACTAGGCCAACTGCCTGACCACTTCAGGACTGACCAAATTTAAAACATATTATAAAGGGCATTGTCCAAATGCCTCTTAAACACTGACAGACATGGGGCATTGACCACCTCTCTGGGAAGCCTGTTCTGGTGTTTGACAACCTTCTTGGCAAATAAATGCTTTTTAATGTCAAGTCTGAATCTAGTGCAGTTTGAACCATTCCCACACATGCTGTCACCAGATACCAGACAGAAGAGCTCAGCACCCCTTTCTCTGCTTCCCCTCCTCAGGAAGCTACAGAGAGCCATGAGGTCACCCCTCAGCCTCCTTTTCTCCAAACTAGACAAATCCAGAGCCCTCAGTAGCTCTTCATAGGACATTCCTTTCAGCCCTTTCACCAGCTTTGTTGCCCTCCTCTGGATGCATTCAAGTACCTTTACATCCTTTTTAAATTATACAGCCCAGAAATGCAATAGAGGCAATAATCACCTCTTTTGACCAGCTGGTTATACTGCATTTAATGCACCACAGAACATGGTTTGCCCACTTGGCTCTCAGGGCTCACTGCTGACTCCATTTGGGCCTGCTGTCAATCAGCACCTCCAGATCCCTTTCTGCAGGCCTGCTCTCCAGCCATTCATCTCCCAGTCTATACTTGTGCCTGATGTTTCTCTGTCCCAGGTGCAGAAGCTGGCATTTGTTCATGTTAAATTTCATGCCACTGGTTATTGCCGAATGCTCCAGTCTATCTAGACCCCCTTGCAAGGCCTCTTGTCCCTCACAAGAGTCAGCAGCACCTCCCAGTTTAGTATCACCAGCACACTTGCTAATGGTGCATCCTGGTTTAAGAGACAGATGTCTGCCAAGGATGTCTGCCTCCTTCCTGGAATGGAAAGATGACCCCCTTCCTCCAAATTATTATACCTTCAAAATTATGAAGCTTCCAGGCAAAAAAAATATGGAAAAAGGAATAAGATTTCTTTACTAGAATATATATATGTAACAAGACAGACCAACAACAACGACACCACCTAATAAACGTTTCCCACCTGTTAAGCAATTTCCCCTTTAGTGTAGTTACAACCACAAGCAGCAGGGGGCGCTGGTGGCTCAGGAGACGTAGAGAGGCTGCAGTGACTCCCCTGTGGCTTCAAAGGGCACTCCGATGTGAGCCCAGAACCTCCTCAGGGGTTAATGGCTGCCTCACAAAGAGAGAGAAGCTGTGTAGGGGGGTTCAGTTTCCCTGGGCTCTCCCATTTACGGTGTAGGTATCCTGGTGATAGGGGCCACTGAGGTTTCAGTCAACCAGCAGCAGGGACCCCCTCTCCAGAGAGGGGGAGGATGTGGGGGTGCCCAGTTTCCCCTGAAATATCCATGCAGATGGTGAAGTTGTCCTGATGATGGCAGGTGCTGAAAAGTCCCAGTCAACCGGCAGCTCTTGCAAGCAGTGGGCTTACCAATGGGCAGCAAGGATAATTCCACAGCAGCACAGAACTCCTGGGCAGGAGAAGTCCAGCACCAAAAACTGCAACCCTCGCCCCTTCAGTCAGGGCAAACACTGCCTACCCCCAGATAAGAACTGCCAAACCCCTGTTCTCCTCCCCCAAAACCATTTCAGCAGTATGTCAAGATACTAGTCTGCTCCTTTTGTCTCTTAATTCCTGTCTATTCATCTATGTGATAAATGCATATTATAATATTGGCTTTTCACAAATATTAAAATGGATTCTATATGAAAAATGTTAAAATAACTTTGCTATAATTTTTAAATTTATGTTGTTAACTAAAACATAGTAGTGAAATAGCTGATATAGATATGCTTCTGGTGATTAAACTGCCTGCTTGGTTTGATAGTAAAAGGTTCCTCAAATAATGGGAAAATGTTGAGCTTGGTAGGTCCTGGGAAAATGTTACAGGTAGGCCCTGGGAAAATGTTAGGCCTTGTCTTTGCTAGATCATGTGAAACTACACCGGTGTAATTATTATATGATAAATGATATGATTGTTAGATGTAATGCTTGCTTAGTAATTAGATATAATTATTGTTTGATAATAACAAGAATCATGAGAACTATGTTCAGGGGGTTTGGGGGTATCACGAGAAATCCATGCTTGGATGAAATCAGTGTATACAATAGAACAATATACGTTTAATAATTAATATGTAGTTATATAACCGTAGAATATAAAACATGTTCAGCTCGAAACCATGTTGGAGTCAGATTTGGGTCTGAAACCCCTGACTTCCAGAGCTCTTCAAATAAAAGCACCTGCATATAATCGTATTCCATGATTATGTGTTCCTGAACGCTAACATTTTGGTGACCCCATATGGGACCCTGTGAGCGCTGCTGAGGACTTTGCGACCCAACCACGCTCCAGCCGGCACCGAGGGATTCTCAGGGAGCCCATTGGCACTGCGACCCCCTGCAGCTCACAATGTCCCCTGGAGAGAGGTAAGGTGCTTTTACTCTGGTCTGGTACCTGCCAATAAGATGCAGCGAAAGCTGCGCACGGTTGGGTCAAAGGAATTCCTGGTATTGTCTAGGCGCCGTCCATTAGACAACCGCAAAAGCGTTGCAGGTTCGGCATCAGTGGTGTTTTGCAGCTGTAAACATGGAGAAGCTTAAAGGAATTTTGGGCGGCAATACCCCCATACCACATACTTCTCCTTTGGGGTGCTTATTAGCACATTGGAAACAGGGCAATTTTGAGCAAGATTTACGTAGGGGTAAGTTAATTGATTATTGTAATACATGGTGGCCAGAATATGTCTTGAAGGGTGGCGAAAAGTGGCTTATGAATGGGACTTTGCAATACAACACTATTTTGCAGTTGATGTCGTTTTGTAAGCGAGAAGGAACATGGGACGAGGTCCCGTATATTGATTTGTTTTTCTACTTGCGAGATAAGCCAAAATGGCAGGTTGAATGTGGATTGATGGTGATTAGGGCATCTGCAAGTGATAAGTGTGGGGTTTGTGCAAAAGAGAAACATTGTTTAGAACACCTGGCGTTGAAAGAAAGTCTGAGTAGGAGAAACTATATAGGCGCTGACTTACAGGTAGCCCCAACAAGACCAAGAGAACCTAACCCTATCCTGCCTGCCCCTACCTCATTGCCTGCCCCTATTTCACTGCCTGCCCCTACTTCACCTAATTCTATTTTACCTAGTCCTGCTTCATCCCTCCCTCTGTACCCTCCTCTGCCGCCGTCACCTGATCTCTCTTCTTCGGGAGAGGATCAAAATTTAACTGTGATACAAGGAAAGGGGGGGGGGGGGAAATGTAAGTGAAGAAGATAGCGATAGTGGAGATGATAGTGAATCCGTGACACCAGCATCTCATAGGACTTGGACTTGGTCAAAGCTCGCCTCGGTCTTGGCTAGAAAAGATCTGGGCGGACAAAAGCAGACTGTGATTGCCCCCTTGTGACAAGGAGTAGGAGCGGAGGGGCCGGTGTTTGTAAAATTGCCTTTTTCCCCTGCAGATTTAGTAATTTGGAAACAATCGGCTGGGACTTATAGGGAAAATCCTGATAAAGTGGCAAGGGTGGTAAAAATGATTATGAAAACTCAGAATCTGGATTGGGATGATATACAAGTAATATTAGATACCTTAATGGATTCTATTGAGAAAGAGATGGTGCTCAAGGCAGCAAAGGAAAGGGCAAGGGAAGATATCAGAAATAGGCTTATAACAGGAACTCTAGACAATAATTTTCCAACTGAGGATCCAGGGTGGGATCCTAATGCACCTGGGCATTTGCAGAGGCTGAAGAAATATCAAGAGTGGGTCCAGATAGGGGTTCAGAATGCTGTGCCTAAGACTATGAATTGGTCTAAATTGTATGAGATAAGGCAGGAGAAGAAAGAATCCCCTACTGCGTTTTTGGAAAGGCTTAAGGAAGTGGCGAGAAAATATACAGATCTCCAAATAGATACACCACAAGCAAAAATCCAGCTCACTCTCATTTTCCTGGGGCAATCGCAGGATGATATTAGGAGAAAATTGCAAAAATTAGAAGGGGAGGAACTAAGAAATCTAGATAAACTACTTTAAGTCACCTGGAAGGTATAGAATAATAGGGAAAGGGAGACTATTAAGACACAGCAGCAGAATCTTCTGGCAGTGAGACAAGGAAAAGGGAATCCAGGCATCAGGGGACAGGGCAGGGGTGGCCATGGACTGGGGAGGGGTGGACTTGGCAGGGGGTGCGGGGGAATGAGTATGCCGAGATTAGGGTTTAACCAGTGTGCGTATTGTAAACAAGAAGGCCACTGGAAGAACGAATGTCCAAACCAGTTTTACCAGGGCAACCAGTCAATCTGGGATCAAGATGTTTCGAAACTAATGGTGCTGGGAGAGAATTACAGTAGCTGACTAGAATCAGAACAATTTACACAAGAGTGTCTAGTAAGTATACATTTAGGAGATAAAGAAGTAAAATTCCTGGTGGATACAGGGGCCATGTATTCTGTACTAAATGATTTGCAAGTGCAAATTGGGGACAAACAACCAACAATATTTGGGGCCACAGGGAAGGAGGATAATCAGCCGTTCCTACAACCCCTCGATTTGTGTTTTGGGAATAAAGTTTTAACACATGAGTTCTTATATGTGCCTGAGTGCCCAATCCCACTTTTAGGGCGAGATTTGTTAGCAAAACTTGATGCAGTAATAACCTTTGAGAACGGGGAGCTTTTAATGAAAATACCGGAATCAAAGATAGGACAAATTTTAATGATAAAAGAAAAATTGATCCCCTCTATTCCTAGGGAGGTAGAAGATGCAGTGATTCCTTCAGCGTGGGAAACAGATATACCCGGAAATTCTAAATTGACACAACCAATACATGTAGAATTAAAAGAAAGGGGCAAGAGCAGTACAGGTCAAACAGTATCCTATAAAATCAGAAGCATGGCAGGGAATAGTAAAGATTATTGATAAATTCCTGAAATACCAACTTTTAGAAGAATGTGAATCAGAATATAATACACCTATATTTCCAGTGAAGAAACCCAATGGTGAGTATAGACTAGTGCAGGATTTGAGAGCAATAAATGAAATAACTAAAGACATTTATCCAGTGGTTGCTAATCCCTACACATTGTTGACATCCATGAAAGAGATATATAAATGGTTTACAGTAATTGATCTAAAAGATGCCTTTTTCTGCATACCACTTGACAAAGAAAGTAGGAAACTGCCTTTGAGTGGGAAAATCCAGGGAACAGAAGAAAAACCCAGATGCAAGCAGCTTCATGGAGAACGGAACCAGACACGCCGGATATGCAATCAGTACAGTGGTAGAGGCAAAAGCATTACCACCAAATACATCTGCCCAGAAGGCAGAACTGGTTGCCTTAACCAGAGCACTAGAATTAAGGGAAAAGGGTAAACATATGGACTGACTCAAAATATGCTTTTGGAGTGGTGCATGTACACGGAGCACCGTGGAAAGAAAGAGGACTACTGTCTTCTCAAGGTACGCACATTAAACATCAAGATGCAGTCCTGCAATTGATAAAAGCAGTACAAAAACCTAAAAAAGTGGCAATTATGCACTGTAAAGCACATCAGTCAGGAAGCTCCAAAATTTGTGAGGGAAATTGAAAGGCAGACTGGACAGCCCTAATGCGGCCTGGGGTCCCAGGGGTCTGTCCGACCCCGGGCAGCCGTAGGTGTCCCGGATAGCGCTGGGCTGATAGACACAACCTGTCCAGGTCCCTCAGGCTAGTTCCCAGCCACGGACAATCTTAGCAAGCAGCTCTTAAGTGACATCAGCTCTTTGGTGAATTCAGCTCTCAAGTGATTTCAGCTCTTTGCTCGTTAAGTGCCTCGACAGACGCATGGGAAGAGAGAGGAGAAGAGCTCTTTGAAGTTCCACAGCGGTGTCTTTATTGGCAGCTCCTGCGAAGGGTTCCAGTGACAGGTCTTCTGCCGAACTGGGCAGAAATGGGGGTTTATATAGGGTACAGGGGTGTTGGAAATTGTCCAATGGCCAGGGTCAGGGCGAATATGACCTATAGTCTTACAGAGAGATAACAAGGGTCTGAATGTGGAAGAGGGGCTACTTTGGTCCAGTCATCATGACTAGGCATTTCTTATCTTAGGCGAGTGACCGCCAGGGAGGCCTTGCAGGGCCTCTGACTGCTACACAGCCCGACAGGCTGCTCAAAAGGTGCAAACAGCAATGGCATTGGTGCCTTTAAAACTTAATGCATCTCAATTCAATTTACCCCCACAACCAAGATATTCAGCAGAAGATGAGAAATTGGGACATTTGCTGAATGCATGGAAAAATTCAGAAGGGTGGTATGTAACTACACAAGGACAAATAGTAGTACCCCCCTTGGTAATGAGAGAAGTTCTACAAATTAAACATAATGAATGTCATTGGGGTGCAGAGGCATTGGTAAAGTTCCTAAAACGCAATTTGATCTCAGTATGAATGTTAACAATGGCAAAATCAATAATGTCAAACTGTGAGATTTGCTTAAAAAACAACCCAGTGGCTAGGCGACAGGCACAGCTAGGAAAGATTCGGGTAGGAATAGAACCAGGAGATTATTGGCAGGTAGATTTTGTAGAATTACCAAGAACTCGAGGATACAATTATCTGCTAGTGGGGGTTGACACATTTTCTGGATGGCCAGAAGCCCTTCCCTGTCGCCCTGTTCTTCTGAGAGTTTTAAAGTTCTTCTAAAAGTTTTCTATGCCTTCTGATGTTTACATATTTCTACTGGAACTTTCTCACACTGTTCATATAAGCAATGATTGTTTTGCATTCTTCCTTGTGGGTGGAGAGAATTGATGGACTGTTGGTTTGACCAGTGTGGTTGGAGAGGTGGCAATTTCACCCTCCAATCCACTGTCACTTTTGAAATTCTATATATAGTGGAGTCAGAAAATAAAATTTCTCTTTTGGTTCTTTTTCTTTCCTCTTTTACATAACATGCGTCTGTGAGTTATTTTGTGTTGTAGTGTGACACTTCCCTGTCGCACAAACCAAGCAAAAGAAACAGTTAAGTGGTTACTACAAGAAATCATTCCCAGATTCAGGGTGCCTCTAGGGATAGCATCAGACAGAGGCCCACATTTCATAGCCACAGTAGTAAGAGAAGTAAGCAGGTTGCTGGGAATAGCCTGGCATCTCCACACACCATGGAGACCCCAGTCAAGTGGACAGGTAGAGAGGATGAATCAGACATTAAAGAGGCAAATCAGTAAAATATGCCAGGAAGCCAAACTGCAGTGGCCACAGGCTTTACTGATAGCATTGATGAGAATTCCGATAAAGCCTAGGAGTGGGATGTCAGTCAGTCCTTATGAGATATTGTATGGGAAACTATACGAATCTCCTGGACCCAATCTAAATGTACATGTCACGAGAAAGCAGGAAGTATATAATTATGTTCTGTCTCTCGAAAAACTCTAGCATGGCTTCGGGGCGCCCTCGTGTGGAATAGGCCGCTGTCCCTCAAGAACCCAGGTCATGACATATATCTGGGGGACGAGGTGTACATTAAGAATTGTAACGAAGAACCACTAAAAGAAAGGTGGACTGGACTCCATCAGGTACTATTGACCACCTTTACAGCAGTCAAAGTAGCTGGAGTGGACCCTTGGATTCACTACACCCGAGTGAAGAAAATCTGTCCCGTATTGCAGACTGTGTAAACTGTGGGACCAACAAAGCTGCAGATAAGATGTGTTTAATTGTTTCAAGAATGTTACCAGTAATTGTACCCATGCTCATTTCATGGTCTTTGGGATGTGGAATGCAAAAAGATCAATTAACCACTCTTCATTCTAGAATGAAGAGGGAGGTACAGGCAGAAACACAGGTGATAAAGGTTTCCAATGTAATTCGGGCTGAGAATGGATTAGTTAAAGATTTTGCCAAAATGCAGAACACTAGCAAAATAACTGCCTGTCTGCCAATACCGAAGGCAGTGGGAGACCCAATAAATTGGGGAATCATGAACTGTGGTGAAAAATTAAGACCCTACAATTCTAATAGAGATTTGTAGGGAACGGTATGCTTTTATTTACAGCGCAGGGCGCACGCAGGGATTTCCCTTTAAAGGGCATGCGTGTATTTGAGAACTTTTGATATTTTTGTTATTACTCTTACTAATTTACATATTCATATAATTTCACAATAGGTTTATGTATATTCATTTTGCTGATTTCGCATTACAGCTAGTTATACTTGTACTCAGTTTTTGGCAGAAAGTACAGAAAGAACTCTTGGGTCACTTTGCGCTGTCTGTTTTAAGGTCTCAGGAGTCTTTCTTATCTCTTATCTCTTTAGCTTGGAAATTTGCATTCTTTCTCCTTAGCTGGGGCAGTTTTGCTAGTGCTGTAGTTACTAGACTAAACAGCATATTTTACTTATGTTAGCAAGCTCAAAGCGGCGCATTCCACTTAAATCTAAATGGATTTTCTACTCTGTTAAATTTTTACTCTGTTTCAATCATAACATCAAAATTGCCTGAAATTCAAAAGAACAAATCAATTGCATATAGACAGGTACCAGAATCGAGGCAAGTAGTCAAGGAGACCTGGAAAAAATAGGAAAATTGATGAAACCTATGACCCAACAAGACTGTATTCTAAATAATGACACGATAGCATCCCCTATAGGATGGTCAGGAGGCATCGCGAAATGGCAATGCTACTTGCCACATTATAAAAAGATTACAGAAAATGTTACAGAAACCACTCTGGTGTGGAAGTGTGAGGCAAAAGATCAGAAAGGTCAAATAGAGCCTTGGGACAGTGCATGGTCTCTGAGTATACTTCAAAAATTCCAATACATGGCAACCACCCCTTGGTGCATTAAATGGGAAGGCTCTGAGAAAGAAGCAGATCCAGCAGTAATGAACATTGCCACTAGTAGTAGAATAAAGGCAGACAAAGTAAGTTGGTGGGCATGTAATAAAACTTATGATTGCACTTCTGATGATATAGAGATAAAACAAATGCCACCGCTGGTAGTAGCCTTGCAAATTGGTTGTGCCTGCAGAGGAATCAAACACAAACAAGGTAAAGTGAATTACAAAATAATTGTAGGATGTACCAAGAGTACAATCTGAAGTCCAGGACAATTTGTATGGGCAACAAGTGATTGTACCTGGACCACACATCTACCTGTAGATGGGAAAGTAAAAGAAATTACTTTAGGCCTCCCTACTTTATGTCCAATTTGGAAAAAGTCCCCATTTAAGGGAAAACACGAACTTCTGCAGATAAGAACAAGACGAGAAGTTCCAGATAATGAAAATCAAGATGACACTTGGCAAGAACCCTCTAGTGAAGTGAAATTTGGGTGGGCGCTAGAATCTTTGCACTTATAGTGAAGTGAAAATACTTTCAAAGGGAGGAATGATAGCAAAAGGTTCCTAAAATCATGGGAAAATGTTGAGCTTAGTAGGACCTGGGAAAATGTTACGGGTAGGCCCTGGGAAAATGTTAGGCCTTGTCTTTGCTAGATCATGTGAAACTGCACCTATGTATTTATTATATGATAAATGATATGATTGTTAGATGTAATGCTTGCTTAGTAATTAGATGTAATTATTGTTTGATCGTAACAAGAATCATGAGAACTATGCTCGGGGGGTTTGGGGGTATCACGAGAAATCCATGCTTGGATGAAATCAGTGTATACAATAGAACAATATAAGTTTAATAATTAATATGTAGTTATATAATGGTAGAATATAAAACATGTTCAGCTCGAAACCATGTTGGAGTCAGATTTGGGTCTGAAATCCCTGACTTCCAGAGCTCTTCAAATAAAAGCACCTTCATATCATCATATTCCGTGATTATGTGTTCCTGAACACTAACAGGTTCGGATAACATCCAATGAACATATGATGAGGACCCCTGTAGCAGTCAGAGGCCCTGCAAGGCCTCCATGGCGGTCACTGGCCTAAGATAAGAAATGCAGAGTCATGATGAGTGGAACAGAGCTACCCCTCTTCCGCACATCAGACCCCTGTTATCTCTCTGTAAGGCTGTAGGTCGTATTCTCCTCGACCTCAGCCATAGGACAAATCCTGATCCCTCAACAGCCTATATAAACCCATACCATTGCCCAGTTCAGACGGAAGAGCTGTCACTAGAACCCTTTGCAGAAGCTGCCAATAAAGACATCTCCGCAGAACTCCACACAGCCTTCACCTCTCTCCTTCCCTGTGTCTGCTGAGGCACTTTGCGAGCACAGAGCTGAAATCACTAAGAGCTGAAATCACTCCACAAGTGCTCGCTAAAGTAGCCCGTGGCTCGGAGCTAGCCGAGGGGCACAGACAGGCTGCGCCTCATCAGCACAGTGCTATCTGGGACACCTACGGGGGCTGCTGTCCCGGCGGCCAGACGGACCCCTGGGGACCACCAAGATGTAATAGACTGCTGCTACTGATATGCCAATTATCAGCACTTACCATCTGAAGAAAGTGTGGACCAAAGCCCAAGCTGGAGGTAATAATAAGAATGGGCTAAAACCACAGCCAAGAAATGTGCATGCTTTAAAAAGGCAGACCCAAGGAGGAGCCATGCTAAACAGTTCTTGGAACATGTAAACTAGTTTGGAGAAAAGTTTACATATGCATATTTTTTATGAATATGCAACAGGCTGATGCAATAGAAATGGTATATAAAGGCTCTTTCCAAAATAGCAGGTGTGCTCTTGACGAAGGGCCAAGCACCTGGCTGTATATCTTTGCTTTAATGCTTTTGTCTCCTATTGTCCTTTATTAGGCTTGCACATTTTACTCGGAGCGTGACCCTTGTTTTTGACACCTAGATAGCGCCCCCCCCACCCCCAATCTCCTGGACAACAAATGGGAAGAAATTTCCTGAGAAACCTAAAACAGAACATGGTGCATTCAACTCCTGCATCCAGATAATTGATAAATATATTGAACAGAACTGGGCTTAGAACTGAGCTCTGAGGAACGCTGCTGGTGACCAGTCACCAGCCATATGCAGCCCCATTCACTACAGCCATTTGAGCCCTGTCCTTCATCCAGTTGTTCATTCAGTTCCTGCTCATGACACGTGGACTAGAGACTCCACAAACAGTGGGTTTGTGAAGTGGGTATGTTTATTCAGTGCTGGGTGCATGGGGGATTGCTCCACTACAAAACATGAACACCAGAGCAGATGCTCTGTTGATATACACTTAAGCTCATACATATTTACGAAAGTTTCAACATCGCCTATACATATTGATGACGTATCCCCGCCTACTCTCGCTTCATATGCTAATCAGCCTTTCATCATTCTGTGCTTGTGCACTATCTTCTGGTGGTCTTGGGCAGGGGTCGCTGGATAAAGTAAGTAGTCATCCTCACTATGTCCTCTGGATGAACCTGGTCCTTGCGCAGGCTCTCTTGGTGTCTGGTTGTCCTTCAAGGCTTCTGGCCATAGTCCAAACTAAAAATCCAGTTTTTACCAGTTTTTAGAGCACTAGTTCCTGCTTTATCAGTCTTAAATAATAGGCAAAATCCTGTTGTTGCATAGCAAAGGATTATCTGTTTTTAACACACTTGATTACACAGCAAACTATAGTTGCATAAGCTTAGTTATAAGTTCCCTATATCACTCATATCACAGTTTGAAAACTTATCCAGAAATATGCTGTAACAAAAGCCTTCCTAAAACCCAGAAAAACTACATCCACTGCTTTTCCTTCATGTACTAGGGTGGCATAAGGATATCAGATTAAACAGGACTTTTCCTTTGTGAACCCATGTTGCCTGTGCCTGATGATTGTGTTGTCACAAGTTTAGAAGATGCATTTGAAAGCCCAACTCCCTCAAATATAGCAAGGGTGGTAGAGGAGTTGACAGATTGCACTGTGGCTTCCATGGAGCACATTAGGCAGTGTGGACGGCCAATCCAGAGGTTCTGAGATATACAATAATATATAGAATATAGATATGTTAATTTAGGTCAGATATTGAAACCCAAAACTAGGCAAGAAAATAAAACTCTAGTCAGATGGCTACAGAGCAGGTATTTGTTTATTCAGTGCTGGGAGTGGGGGAGATCTTTCTGCCCAAAACTCAATCTCAATCTTCTTTAGCCTTCAGTTACATTTTAAAAGTCTTTGAAAAAATGCATATTAAATGATTGGCTCTTGGCAAATATTAAATTGAATACTATATGTGTTATGTTGGAAAGTTATCTTGTAGTACTGTATTAATCCTTTTTAAGTAGTGTGGTAGATATAGTTTTAGGTTATAACATAATGTTAAAATAGAAACTATGTGATGTAAAATATTTTTTTAACTAGCTCAAGAAAGGGATGAGATAATCAAGAAATTCTTCGCACAGAGATAACAGCAACAAGACACCTAAGAGTTACTGCCTCCTTATCGGAAAAGACAAACATCCTTCCACCTCCTCTCCATCTTTAAGGAGCCACCAGGATTAAGGAGAAGAAGTTGACAATAACCAGAGAACACCCTTTGTTTGAAAAGAATTTATGCATCATGTATGAGATATATGAATATGCAACAGGCTACTGCTTTTAAGGGTTAATCCTCTGTTAGCGTGTGTGATTTCAGGGCTAAATTGCCCTAAGAAGGCATCCAGACTGTCCGTACTTCTTTGGTTTTTTATTGTCCTTTATTGTCCTAACCCTGATTGTCCAAATTTTTATTACTCTATTTTTATAACCATTTTATTACTATGAAACTTTTAAAATTTTAAAACAAGTGATTGGCGTTTTTCACAAGTCCTTCCACCCAATGTCACAACTACAACTGTCAGGAAAATCCACAAACACCAAAGATTTATGTCCAAAAAGGAGACAGAGGAGTCCTGCAACTTTTTCCGACTAAAGGGAGAGAGTCCACCGGGGCACATGCCCGCGGGGTTTTTCTCTCTCCAGGTTTCAGAGGGCACAGTCTTCCTTTTATCCTAAACTCCCAGCTGCACGTTTCCCTCTTCCTTTGCCCATTGGCTGAGGTACTAGGAAGGTACAGCCTTCCCGAACCACCTACCCCTTATCCCCTGCTTGAACCTACTGTTTTACCCCAAAGTTCAGAAGTTCATGCTTGTGGAGACCCACTTGTCTGTTTCAGGAGCCAAGCTGTCTGGGCTCTGCAACAAACCTGCTGCCCAAAGTCAATAAAAACATTAAGACCCATTTAAAAGAGGTTAACGCCCACACCTTCACCCATCAAATTTTTTGTTAAGACATTAGCACACATCTTTCCTCTCACAACATATCATTAGCAGACTCATATTTGCATAAAGTTGTGTCATGGTTTTACAAGTTCGTTGCTTCTGCGCATGTGTCAGTTCCTTCTGTGGTGGTCATCAGTCTTCTGGTGGTCTTTTGATGAAGGCTTCTGTAGTCTTCCTCATGTTTGAACTTTTTACCTCTAACTTCAGCACATGCCTGGTGCTTCTTGTTTTTAAGTCTAACTTGTTTTTAGCTAATTTTTCAGTTTGCAAGTTCCATTAAAACTTGCTATCTTCCTTGTGAAAAATGCCAATCACTTGTTTTTAAAATTTTAAAAGTTTAATAGTAATAAAATAGTTATTTAAAAAGTAATAAAAATTAGAGCAGTAACGATCTGGACAATCAGATTTAGGACAATAAAGGACAATAAGTAGCAAAGAATTATAGACGCCCGGATGCTTTGCTCAAGAAAGCATGTCCGCTGACAAAGAAATAACCCTTAAAAGCCATAGCCCATTGCATATTCATATGTCTCATACATGATGCAAATATTCCTTTTAAACTAAGAATTTTTCTGTTTTCTGTCAACTCTCCCATTGTTATAAGTAAAAATAAATTGAGCCAAATTTAATATTTAATAAAAAATAGATTTTTATTATGCGACCGAAATTCGGTCTGAGATAGCCACAATGCAATTAAAAAGGTCAGTGCCGAGCCCGGGTATCGGCGCTGGGTGATGAAATGAACAGGGCTAATGCCTTTATTAATGTTCAGCTCTTTATTAAAAAGATCAGCTGGGCAGGGGGCTCGACGCAGACCCCGCCCCCGCGGTCGTAGCTTTCCCAGGCAGCCGGAAGGAAGGCGGCGTGCAGAGTCGGTCACTGGAGTCCCGAGCAGCAGCTGTCTTTTCTCCTTTCCTTGTGGCACACCGGTGGCCCGAGGATGAGGAGGCGTGGTGTGCAGAGTCTGTTGCTGAAGTCCAGAACAACAGCTGTCCCCGCTCCTTCCGTGGTGGCAGCACCAGGGCTCTCTGTCTCTATCTCCCTGCTTCTCAGAGCCTAATATAGTCTGTTCTTTCTTAGGTGATGGCGACGGTTAAAAGCCAGTCAGGGGATGTGTTTCCCCCTTCCTCAGCTAGGGCATTTATCTAGACTCCTCTATTGTGTTCAGTTTTTGATTTATATTCATTTTTATCTCCTAAAAATACTCCCATGATCCTAAGGGGTTTTTTATTTGCATGTTAGTCCCAGAATGGCAGCGTGGAGGGGTGGGAGGCCAGGTAGTTTAGAGAAAACAAACAGAGCAATTAGCTAATTAGCATTTCAATATCGGTACTTAGCTAGAGTTAGTAGTTTTCTTTTAGTGTTGCCATGGGAACTAGGAAAGCCCTGCCCGCGTCTCTGGGGAACACCTGGAAACTGTTCATAACAGGTGAGACACAGGTCTGACTGCTACAGCATAGGGTCCCCTATGTTCACACTGACTGCCTGTCCGAGCAGTTTTTATGCAGTTTATTTTGCCCGAGGCAGAGTCCCTTTTCTTCCTTTCAGAATTTCACATATTCATGTGGAGTTCTTTCTCTGCTACAACCTGAACAAAACCATGTCCGGGGAGTGGGGAGTGATGTACATCCATGATTGAGTTCCGGGAATCTGGTATTGAGATGTATCTCTCCGATGGCTCCGGCTATCTCAATCTTAGATATTTATCACGTATTTATCTTTCCTCAGATCACCTTGGGGAACGACCCATCTCTGGGCTGGCCACGTTCATTCGTTTGCAAATGAGGTTCTCCTTCCTCCTGTCCAGGTGGTTTTGACACTGTGATGCAATCTCCAACACTGACTTGTGCACTTAAAAAGCTTTTATAAGAATGTTTATTACCAGCATAATATATATAAGATATATATAGCATTTTATATGCATGAATTATCCCATATACACGTAACACCCTCATCCTGTAAATCAATCCTTTCGGCTCTGGGGTGTCTAGAAGAAGTCGGCCATGGTCAGATAGAGGCCATAAAATCCTGTCTTGGAATTTTTGAGTGTCCTGTTGCTGTTATCTCTATGTGAAGAATTTCTTAACTATCTTATCCATTCCCTGGGCTGGTCACAAAAAGGAATCTTACATCACATAACTTCTATTTTAATATTACACTATAGCCTAAAACTATATTTACCACACTACTTTAAAAAGATTACTAAAAAAGGATTAATACAACATTACTTTCCAATATAACACATATTCATTTTAATATTTGCGAAGAGCCAATCATATAATATGCATTTTTTCACAATCCTCCCTCTTTCTTTTTATAAATAATTTGCCTTGAGCAATATTCCTTATTTTCTATCCTTCATTATTTGCTTATTTTTTTCACAAATTAATCTTGCTTCTTTGAGGGGATCTTCTATATAATTTTGTTTCTTTAACACCATGATCCTTTGTGCTGTTTGAGATGTAGTCAACTTTTGGTCCATGGGCATGGTCACTACTTGCATGCCTTGGACTACACTGGTGATGAGTCGAATGAAACAGGGGATCAAACAAGGAAGAAATATTAGACCAGCTACAGAGCACAAAAGGAAGAAGCCTAACTTCTTCCACCATTCTACTCCCAATACGTTATCCCACCAGCTAGTATTTAGCATTGATTCCCATTTTTGAACTGGTACATGGGTGATTTTTCTGATACCATTGACTATATCCAGAACAGCATCCCCATTGCCATCTATTTTTAAACAGCAGTCTGATGTATTGAATTTTCCACAAACACCCCCTTCTTCAACTAACAAATAGTCTAAATCCAATCTGTTCTGATATACGGCCGCTCTTGTTTGGGTTTGTTGCCTTGATATTAATTCCATTGCCCGACCAGTTTTGTTCGTTATTATCTCTACAGTGGCTTGGAGTCTTATAATATGATTTAGCATATAAATTGGGGTTCAATATCCCCAACTTCCATCTTGTGCCCAGATGGCTGGCCCATACGTTTCCAATATGCGTTCAGGCAGCCATTCTTCATCTCCCCATTTTTGTAATCCTCCAATCAAATCTCTTTTATTTCTCTTTAAGTCCTCATAAACTGGTATCCCTAATTTATCTCCATCAGGTCCTGGTAAAAGAAAAAATCCAGGCTGTATGATTCCCAGAGTACAGCTCCCTTTCCACTGAGAGGGGAGTTTTGGCTATGGTCTTTTTCCACATATCCAAAATAGGCCATCTGGAGCTTTCCAATAATCATTGTTCTGTTGATCTATATTCTCCCAAAATTTGGAGATTTCTGGGATGTCAAAGTAAGGATTCTTTGCCTGTATCATTACATTGAAAAAGTATAATTTTACTATTATACTTACAATTTCCTTTTTTTTATTTTTTCCTGGGTCCAGTACAGGGTTGGTTCCTCTGGGATCCACCATATAGAAGTCCATTATTAATCTTATATCTGTCCTAGGGTGACGGTATGGTGCTTGTATCCCAAATTGTGTGTTCTGTTCATGCCTGATATTATGTTCTGTGCCTTCAGGACTGACTCTGAAAGTAAAGGATTGTTTTGTCTTGTTATCAGCCGGCTCACCTCCCCCCCATGCTCTGTGTCTAGGAGAGGCTTGGCTGGCTTGGCTTTTGCTTGCTTGCTTGCTTTTGCTTATTAGTTAGTTTAGCTAGGCAGTCCAATTTTTACCCTGGACTGTTTCTTTTTCCCTTCACTTTCCCTTTCCTGAATATCATCTGAACTTGCTCTGGACCTGGACCTGGGAAACATCAAGAAACACTGAGAGTCTGCATTTTTGTGACCTGCAGCAGCCATCCCCAGAGCTGGAGACTGATAGCTGGGCGACCACTCCCAGGAGAGACTTTCTGAATTTGTCATCTCTTCAGAACGGTGAAAGAGTTTTGTCATCTGGTGTTGTTTTTTTTTGTATTGGGGAGTGTTTTGCTTGTTAAATAAACAGGTTTTTTCCACTTCTCTCTGAGGAAATTCTTCCCGAACCAGGTGGAAGAGGGGCCGTGGGGGGTTTGCTTGCTGGGGGCTCCTTCTGGAGGTCTTCTCCCAAATTTGCCCTAATCTAGGACAATATCTTTTACAGGGAGATTTTCTTACTTCCTGAAGGAACTTTTTTCCAGTGTGCCAGAGACATTCTTCCCCTATCTCTACTGAACTTAAAATCCACCCTTCTGGTCAGTTTTCTCCACTTATACTTGTTTGGTTCGACTTAAGGAGCTCAATTGGGCCTAAGCTGCTGCCTTTCCATGGCCGTTCTTCTGATATCAAAGCCCCTCCACAGACCCAACAGTTGGTCATGTTAAGTTCCCTACTTATTCTTTCCCCCAACTCCACAAACTGATTTTTACCCATCCTTGAGATATCTATTTCTTTTTCTAATTACTGTTCAAGTTTCCTATACAAATCTTCAAGTGAGATTGGCACAGGTTTAGGTGGTTGTGCTGGCTTAGCCTTTTTGTTTATCAATTGCTCTTTTACCAAATCTTGTGCCTTGTTCCCAATAGTGTATGTGAAACAAATCCATCTCTCCCCTTTTGGGCATTCACTTCCCATCCTGTTACCTCTTATTCCTAAGTTCTCTGCAATCCAGTACTTTTTCCTATGGTGTGTGCAATTGCCTAATTTAGATGGGTTATAACAGTGACTGTTGACATGGATGTGTGTAACAAAAAAGGAACCTTGGTGTCTTTCCATATTCAGCTTTCGGTAACACCTGTGGTATGGCTTTGTCGATATCCCAATAGGGGAAAGATAAAAAGTGAGTGACAGAAGAAGGAATGACAGAGGTCCAGTATGGCTTATACTCCCACCTCCCATGCCTATGCGGTTGCAGCTCACAGCAGGTGTATTTGATCTTCTTGGTGGCAAATACAGAGTCCAATCCGGTCTTGCCCTCGATTTCCTTGTCACTTTCTCATAGCTAATTTCCAGGCAAATCATTTTTGACACTCCTTAACAGTGGTTTCCCACCGTTCCTCAGGTATCTACCATTCAACAGGCACTAATAATTCCCATCCACAAAACAAACTTATTATTTCAGTTGCTTCAAGTTCTACCTGGATAGGGGGTCTATTTGGCACTCGACACTTCCTGCAACGAGGGTTGTGAACTACAATACCAAATTTTCCCACAATTCAAACATTTACATTTAACCAAACTAGCATGACCAGTATTTGGGTGAATCAAACAGGATATATGATATGGCACTCATTGAAGTTGTAACTGATCCTCGTCTTTGTATAAATCACAGGCTAAGGCCAAAATACAAGAGTTTTCTATCTGAAACAGTCCTGATCCTCCTGTTTGAAGTGGCAGTATTTCTCCTCAAGGAGGGTATCAGAACTTGTCCAAGTGGTACTTGAAACCACTGATATAAGCTCTGTCATATTTCCCAATCTGGTGTAATTAGTTGTAAGTTTCCCTAGATCATTTGGGTCTTCCCAGTTCATTACCACCCATTCCTCATTTAAGAGTCCATTTGGTATCACCCAGTTTAGATGTTATCGTCCACTCCTTGGGTTCTTCTATGGGTCCTTTGATTCTGCTGGTGTGGATCCACCCTCATTCCCTGGTCCGGATCACAGCCTCGGTCATCAACAATACGTGAAAAGGACCTTCCCATTGTGGAGTTAAAGATTGTTTTTTCCAGGTTTTTACTAGCACCCACTCCCCTGGATGAATATTATGGATTTTAAAGTCTAAAGGTGTGGTTTGAGGGATTATCCCTTTTAACCGCAAGTTTTCAAGAGTTTTTGCAACGGTGTTCACATATCCTTTAACATTCATTTCCCCTACTTCATAGGTAGCATCTTAATGTTGGGTGGTTAGAAAAGGTAACCCAAACATAATTTCATAAGGTGACACTCCCAGGTCAGACCTGGGTTGTGTTTGGATCCTCAATAAGGCTAAAGGTAGGCATTGTACCCATGACATTCAGGTTTCCACTATTAATTTAGTCAAAATTCTCTTTAAAGTCTGGTTCATCCTTTCTACCCGGCCAGAACTCTGTGGATGCCATGGGGTGTGTAACTCCCATTTTATCCCCAAGGTTTGAATTATTTCTTGTAACACTTTTGATGTAAAATGCGTTCCTCTGTCCGAGTCTATCCTATTAACCATTTCATATCTGGGAATAATCTGTTCCAAAAGGGTTTTACATGCCACGTTGGCTGTGGCCTTGACAGTGGGAACAGCTTCCACCCAAGGAGTTAGATGGCCTGTCATTACTAATAGATACTTCCATCTTTGTACTTGAGAAAGTTCAGTAAAATCTACTTGGATACTTTGAAATGGTCAAAGAGCTAACTCACAAACTCCTGATGTTGTTTTTCTGATCACATTTTATTCATTCTTTGGCAAGTTATACATCTTTCAGTTACTTGCTTTGCTACTCCAAAAATCCCAATGCAACCATAGTTCCTTAACAAATGATCACACAAAGCCTGGGTACCCCAGTGGGTTTTCTGATGCATGTCTTCCAATATTTTCCTAGTAAGTGTTTTATTAAGTAATTGTCTCCCATCAGGAAGTTTCCATTTCCCAGATTCATCTTGCTCTCCTCCTACCTTGCTTAATTCTTTTTTTCTCTGCTTCAGTAAACTTTGGAATTTCCAATTTTTCCTCATTAGGAGTTAATATTAACGTAACTCTTTCAGCCCCATTTTCTGTTGCATCTTTAGCTTCCTGATCTGCCAGATTATTTCCTCTTATTTCTGGGGTCATTCCCTTTTGGTGTCCTTTAATATGTACCATAGCTATCTCTTCAGGTAATTTTAATGCCTCTAAAATGAGTCTCTCATGTACTAATCCCTTTCCTCTTGAATTAAGTAATCCTCTTTCTCCCCAAATTTTTCCAAAGATATGTACTACTTCAAAGGCATACCTTGAATCAGTATATATGGTACATTTCTTGTGTGCTAAATATTCCAGTGCTCTTTTTAGAGCATATAATTCACAAGTTTGAGCTGACCAGTTTGAAGATAATTTTCCTTTTTCAATAGTTTGCATGTTTTTTCCATCAACTACTGCATACCCTGACATTCTTTTTCCTTGTAGACATCTGGAGGAACCACCCACATATATTCTTTCCCCTTCTGAAAGGGCTTGTTCTTCAAGGTCTTCTCAAAATTTGTTTGGTATTGTATAATTTCTAAACAATTATGTATTAAGTTACCTGCTGGTTCTCCATATAAGAATTGAGCTGGATTTAAACTTCTGTTTACTTCTAGTGTCAAATCATCATTGTCTATCAAGATTGCTTCATATTTTAACATTCTAGAGTCTGTCAACCATTTTTCAGCCTTCTGGTTTAACACATTTCGAACTGCATGAGGTGTATACACAACTAGTTTACTTCCAAAAGTAAGCTTACGACTCTCTTCTACCAGGATTGCAGTAGCTGCTATAGCTTGAATACATACTGGCCAGTTGTGGCTCACTGGATCTAACATCTTTGATAAATAAGCTACTGGTCTCTTTACCCCTCCCCACTCCTGAACCAGAACTCCATGAGCTACCCCATTTTCCATATTCACTTACAGATTTTCTCATGAGGATAAGTTTAAAGCTGGTTCTGAGGCCAGTTTTAACTTCAGTTCTTCTAATTTAACATCATCCTCCTCAGTCCACTTTATATCATCTCCCTTTGTCAATTTTCCATACAAAAATTTTACTGCCTGTGTGTGCCCATCAATCCATAATCTACAATATCCCAATAATCGGAGTAGTTTTCTAATTTCCCTCTTTGAAGAGGGAGGGGGAAGAGATAAAATTCCTGCAATTCTCTCGGGGTTGAGCTTCCGGCTACCCTTACTTATTAAGTGTCCAAGATATTTACCTCTGGTTCTACAAATTGCAGATTCCCTTTTGATACCGTTAAACCTTTTTTCCTGAGAAAATTCAAAAGTTTTGTAGTAGCCTCTCCAACTTCAGCTTCCCCAGATAGTAAAAGATCATCCACATATTGGATAATTTGTATTCCAAGAGGAGTGGGGAAAGCTTGTAATATTGTTTCTAAAGCTTGCCCAAATAAGTTTGGAGATTCAGTAAACCCCTGTGGTAATTTTGTCCATCTTAATTGCTGCTTTCTCTCAGTTTGTGGATCCTCCCATTCAAATGCAAAGGTATCTCAGCTCTCCTGGGCTAGTGGACAAGCCCAAAAAGCATCTTTAAGATCCACTACACTAAACCACAGATGCTGGGGAGGGACTTTACTTAGAAGAGTATAAGGGTTTGGTACCACTGGGTAACGAGTCTGAGTTCTTTTGTTAACCTTCCGTAAATCTTGTACCATTCTATAGTTCCCATCGGGCGACTTTACTGGGAGAATTAGGGGTATTATGAGGAGACATACAAGGGTCTAATGTCCCATCCTTTATTAGCCCTTCTATTACTGGCTTTAAACCTTCCTGTCCTTCTACAGATATAGGATACTGATGTACACGTATGGGACAATCTTCTCTCTCAATTGTAACCCTTATGGGGTCAATATTTAATCCTCCCCTATTTCCTTCACCAGCCCAAACTTCCTTGTTAATTTTTTCCTCATCCTCTTGGCCAAGTTTTAAAACTCTAGCTGTCATTTTCCCGTCTTCTGGTATAACTCCTATTCCTAGTTTCACTTGCAAGTCCCTTGCCAATAAGGGACCACTAAGACATCCCCCATCCAAATTCTAGTTTCTCCTTCAATTACCACATCTTTAACAACAGGAACTGTGAAACTCTCTCCTTTTGCCCGTTACTCTTACAGTATCTTTGCTCACACTATAACATTTTGGAATATTTAACAGGCAGGTTCTTTCTGACCCTGTGTCTACCACAAATTCTAATTCTTCTTGGGGACCCATTTTTAAAGTTATCACAGGCTCCAGATGGTACTTGTCCCTCAAAAAATAGAGGCTATGACTTCCCTATTCCTCCTCTATGCCCATCTCTTGGAATATTTTCAGATCTTTTACCTGCTTAGGACGATTTCTCCTATAATGCCCTTCGCCCCCACAGTAAAAACAGACATTTCTGGAATGCTCCTGAGATTTGGTTTATATTGAGGTTCTGTTCTTTTCCTTCCCCCTGTCTCTATGACCTTCATATCTAGGAGTAGTGCCTGAGTGTTTTAGATTTCTCTGGAAATTGTTTTTTTGCATGGTGGCTGCCATAATTTTTGCTTTCACTTTAGCTTTTTCTTCATCTCTCCGGACATAAACTTTCTGAGCCTCCTTTAATAAATCATCTAATGATCTATTATGCCAATCCTCAATTTTTTCTAAGCTTTTTCTAATATCTAGCCAAGCATTAGTTGTGATAAGTCAGAGAAGACTCTTTGTTCATCAAGACGGAAAGAAGAAGCCTTGTGTAGATAACAGACAATCAAAGGAGAAGCCTTGTGTAGATAACAGAGAATCAAAGGAGAAGCCTTGTGTAGATAACAGAAGACCGCCAGACAGAAACTAGTTAGTATGTTGATTACTTAAGCTAGGTGTGTAATTAGAACTTAGGTGCATATGGAAAAGACCATTGCAGGGCCGTGGACTTTCACCAAGTAAGAAGAGAGGAGCTTCCCTCAAACGACCACCAGAGAGTAGAAGACGACCCCCTAGCAACAGAAGACGCAAGCGCAGAGTACACCCAGAGATATCGCGGCCCCGGGAAAAAAAAAAAAAAGTATAAAAAGACTGCGGGAAGGGGGAAACGGCGTGAGCCGTTTGCGGAGTGGGGACTCCCCGGCTGCACCCAGCGCTGTTTGCTTGCCATCGCTTGCTGTAATCAATAAATTTCTGACTGACTCTTGAAAGGCTGAACAAATTATTCACCTCTATTTATAACAATCTGGTGCCGTGACTCGGATAAGGGCTATCCGTTGGAAGCTCCTCACGGGGAGGCGCCCTCGCTGCCTTGGCAGCGAGCCCCGTTCAGGAGTCTCCCCTCTGGGACCCTTACCGACGAACCCAAATTCGGTGGCAAGCAAAGAATAGCCGGCAACCCCTTAATCTTTGTGCACAAAGTCCCGGGCGAAGACACAGGACTGTGTAAGTACCTTTCAGTGGTCCTTCGGGGCTACTGAGGTTGCCCCGTTCAGAGGGAGCGGGGCCCGCACGGTTGGGGTTGGGATCCCGGAGTGTGGTGAGTGAGACGTCTCTGTGAGACGACGTGAGTGTGGACCTCATAGTAGTGCGTTTCCCACACCCGGCGACGGGCTGGGCCACGAATTGAGGGAAGCGTAGAGGTGTGTGTAAGAAGGCACTCCGGAAGATGGGACAGAGGAAAAGCAAGCCCTCTGGTCCCATGGGTAGGGGAAACCCTGTAAAGCTTCCCCAAATTCCTCCAGATAGTCCATAAGGACTAATGACTAAAAAATTAGGATGCCTTCCCCTACGGGAAAGGACGAGGTAGGATACAGACCTACCCGATTCCACCCCTCCACCCTACATACCTCCTCCCCCTCCACCCCTACCTCCACATTCACCACAACGTCCCTCTGCCCCGGTTCGGAGGGGGATGAGGTGAGAATGAGGTGAATGTTGAGCTCCAGGGCAATAACCAGCGGGTAACTAGAAGGCAGACTAGGAAAAGGCGGGAGGACCTCCCCAGCTGATAGCGCGGCTCGGGGAGGGAGAAATCGCGATTTCAGTGTGTTGTGTGTTGTGTCCCAATTGCAGTGTGGTGTGCCCCAGTTTCGGTGTGGTGTGTCTGTTACATCCGGACGTGCGTGCTTGTTTGTGTGTGTGTGTGTGTGTGTGTGTGTGTGAAGCGCGGTGCGGCTTTACTAAGATACAGAGACGCGGCGCGGCGGTGCCGAAGAGCGCATGCGCGGGGCAGTTCAGCTACACTACCTGATGGAGCGAGTGGTGCGCATGCGCGGCACGGGCTGTCCCTGGCGAGCGGGGGCAGCGCGGCGCGGGGCTTAAGTCGGAGCTTGTAAAAGTGCTTTAGGCGCAACCTAGCTGATAGCGCCGCGGACGCGCGGGCACAAGCCGCGGTTTGAGGAGCTGCTTTGAACGCCGCTAGCTGATAGTGCAGCTAGTGGGAGCGTGGTACAAGCTGGGAGTTACAAGCACCGCTTACAAGCATCGCTAGTTGGTAAAGAGCTTGCAAAAGTAGCCAGCGAACCAGGCTGGGCTAAGAGTTAAGTGTTTGTTATACAATAGCACTGCCCTTTAGTGTTAAAAGCTGTCACTGGGAGATCCTTTGCATTACAGGGCAGATAAAGGGGGGATGAATGTGTGTGAAAGAGAGGCGGGCTGGTTACCCCAGACCTGCTAAGCGAGAGCGGCAGTCTCCCATGCTGCGTTTCCGTCTTTTTTCGCGAGAAAAGCGGACAGTAAAGAGACGAAGCGAGTGATAAAAAGAGTGAGAGAACCCCCCCCCCCCCCCCGGTCTGGGTCTCAGAGAAAGAGTGGGACCCCTTGGTGAGGGGGGGGAATAAAAGGTAATTAATTAGAAAAAAAATTAATTAAAAGGTAAAAAGAGGGTTTTCTTGGCATAATCTATTGGGGAAAAATAAAAGGTAAAATGTGTAGGAGGGGCCCCTAAAAATTCTGCTGGATTGAGAGATTAATGTTCCAAGAGCATCCAGGGTTGCTTCAGACCTGCTGGATTGAGGGATTAATATTCCAAGAGCATCCAGGGTTGATTCAAACCTGCTGGATTGAGGGATTAACATTCCAAGAGCATCCAGGGTTGCTTCAAACCTGCTGGACTGAGGGATTAATGTTCCAAGAGCATCCAGGGTTGCTTCAAACCTGCTGGGTTGGGGGATTAATGTTCCAAGAGCATCCAGGGTTGCTTCAGACCTGCTGGATTGAGGGATTAATATTCCAAGAGCATCCAGGGTTGCTTGAAACCTGCTGGATTGAGGGATTAATATTCCAAGAGCATCCAGGGTTGCTTGAAACCTGCTGGATTGAGGGATTAATGTTCCAAGAGCATCCAGGGTTGATTCAAACCTGCTGGATTGAGGGATTAATGTTCCGAGAGCACCCAGAATTAAGTTTTGCTGGGTTGAGATATTAATATTCAAGAGCACCCAGAATTGAATAAAAATTTTGCCAGTTTGAAGATAAATCTGAGAGGATCTGGAGTTAGGAACAACACAGCTAGATTGAGAGGTATCCAAGAACACTGAGACTGGCCAGGGAAACCTAAAAGTGTAATAAGTGTGTTGAAAAATAAAAGGTACCTTGTTGTTGTAATTGTTTTGTTGTGCGTGAGAGTAAGTGAAAAATAAAGTTAAGTGAATGTGGACAAATAAAAGTATATGTATGCATCCTGCCCTGTTAGGCAGCCTCACTGTACTCCCCTAGTGTGACCCACAGACGCAGGTTACAATCCGATAGACAAAAGGACTACAGCTGACCATTAGAGAGTAACAAGCCAACCCAGAAAGCTGAAGGTCACCTTGAAGAAAAACTGATGGACTCAGTGTGGGTAATCCAGATAGACCAAGAAGGGGAACAGAAAGGATACACTTACCCCTTGGCTAATAATTATGGAGTAGTGTGTAAAGAAATACATTGTGATTGTTATCCTTTTGTGTGCTTTGTTTGTAAAACTTGCCAAGAACAGTGGTGACTCCATTGCCGCAAAGGAAAGCCACCTACTGGGATTTGCTCCAGCTGCTACAAGCTAGAGCGAGGTTTAACAAGAATCATATTAGAGTTAGGGGAATTGGAGAATAAGTGGGTAAGGTTCAAATCAGAAGAGTGGTGGGAGGTTTACAGAAAAGGGGTTAACCCTGAGAATTTTTGTTTCCACCTGAATGAACCTGCCCCCTTTGTTGCCCATATTGTAAACCGGTGTTGTCAGAAAGAGCTGAAAGAAATCCCGTGTGACTCATCCCTGTGATAAATTGAGGCGAATAATTTGATTCAGCCTTTTTAAGGTCAATTAGAATTTTATTAATTACAGCAAGCAGTAGCAAGCAAAACAGCGCTGGGTGGGTAGGGGTCTCCAAGCCGCCCCTCCTGCAGTGTCCCACACTGCAGTGCCCCACACCCCACTCCCTTATTCAGTCTCTTTATATAGTTTCTTGGAGGTTTCTTCATTCGTGTCTCTTGCGATAGCGGTGTGCGTAGCTTGAGCATCCCTCTGCATCGTCTCTGCGTTGTGTCGAGGCAGGTGATCGTTGATTTCACAATCGGTTCCGGACAGTGATGGGCGTACCCGAAGCACTCCTACGTTGTCTAGTCCGGTGGCCGTTGCCTGGTGGTCGCTGATTTCATAATCAGCTCCGGCCATCCCCCAACATCCTTAGCCTGTGTCTGCAAGAGAAGCTAAGAAAAGCTCCCTATATGGTGATTAATCATACTTGTGATCTTGCGGTTTTGCAATATGTCTATAGCCTTGCAATATGCCTGTAGCCTTGCGGTTTGTAGCAGTTGCTTCTTTATTGTCTTTTTTTTTTTTTTTTAGTAAAACCCACAAGTTGCTGTTTCCCAACTTCACAGATGCTTCCCCTATCTCCTAACAAGCAAGCTAGTCCCTTATACTTTAATTTTATATTTCCTCCTTTAATATTCCAATTCTTTTGATGAACAAACAAGTTACCACAGTTTATCACAATCCCCAGTCAAAGATAAGAACTGGGAGCAGTATAAGGCTAGAAGGGGAAAAGGGAATGGATGCGCTGGAGAGTACCGCTGCTGCCGAGAAGATGGTAATCCCCGCGGCTCGAAGCACCCGAGTCGGCGGGCGAGGCAGAGGGGAAAGAACCAGGCTCTTCCCAATCCCAAGTGGAATAATGCAGAGATACTCCAAATATTACCGACTGGGTATTAATAATCTCCCCAAAAGTACCGACTCAACCACCCCAGGTAGACAAAAAGGGCAACAAGCTAAAAGGGAAATGGTAGGAAATTATGAGTTAAGTACAAAACCAGGACTCCATCCTCCTTGGCAAGTTATCGTTATTGTAATTCTGATTATGTTATTACCAGGAAGATATTCTCAATTTTCACATCAACACTTTAAATAGATATTAACCCGAGTAGATAGGAAGGAAATTCAAACTCAGATATTGACCAGATCTCCTAGTTTTACATCGTCATTATGCACATTGGCCCCCATCGATGCGTCCAGCATCAAATCCAGGAAAGGGATATTGCAATTACCCTGGGGAATACTTCTGTGGGTATTGGGGCTGGGAAACAATAGCATCGGATTGGTCTGTAGAAGGAGATCAATGGCTTACTGTTTCTTGGGGACCCCACGGCTGTAAAGCTCCACAGAAGGACTGGTCGGGCGGCATAGTCAATCCGGGGAATTGTCAATTTGTGTATCTGAATGTAACTAAACCATCAGATCCAAGATAGACAGTAAGACGAACATGGGGTTTTTAGTACATAAAACCCAGTAAGAAGGAGCCTATCCCACCAGATACCCGGCCAGTAGGCCCTAACCCGGTAATAGCCAAAGACAGAGAGCCAGGTTATGTTGAAATAATCAGTAATCAAAGTAACTCAGGAATAGAAAATTCAACTAGTGATAACCAGACAATAATACCCACTAGCGAGGATTCTCGATTTAACACCCTTTAGAAGCTAGTAGAGGGAGCATACCTAACCCCCAGATTACAGAACATTGTTAGCTTTGTTTTGATGTTAAACCCCCCATTTTATAACACTGTTCAAATAACTAAAAAAGTTTGATGAACAAAATAAAGAAAAAGAAAAGGGGGGATTGTGATAAGTTAGAGAAGACTGTTCATCAAGACAGAAAGAAGAAGCCTTGTGTAGATAACAGACAATCAAAGGAGAAGCCTTGTGTAGATAACAGAAGACCGCCAGACAGAAACTAGTTAGTATGTTGATTACTTAAGCTGGGTGTGTAATTAGAACTTAGGTGCATATGGAAAAGACCATTGCAGGGCCGTGGACTTTCGCCGGGGAAGAAGAGAGGAGCTTCCCTCGGGCGACCAACAGAGAGTAGAAGACGACCCCCTAGCAACAGAAGGTGCAAGTGCAGAGTACACCCAGAGATATCGCGGCCCCGGGAAAAAAAAAAAAAAAGTATAAAAAGACTGCGGGAAGGGGGAAACGGCGTGAGCCGTAGGTGGAGCGGGGACTCCCCGGCTGCACCCAGCGCTGTTTGCTTGCCATCGCTTGCTGTAATCAATAAATTTCTGATTGACTCTTGAAAGGCTGAACAAATTATTTGCCTCTATTTATAACATTAGTGACAAAATTAATCCTTAACAGAGCTTTTCCCACATAACTTTCAGGGTCTATTCCGGAATATTGTTTCATATTTCTCCTAAGCCTGTCTAACCATTCAGTTGGAGTTTCTTCTTTGCCCTGCTGTCCCACAAAAAACTTTTTAGCATTTTGCCCTTGAGGTGACGTCTGTTTTATTCCCTTGAATATTAAATTATGATATTCATTCATATGTTTCCTCCCCTCCTCATTATTTTGACCCCACTCTGGAGGTGCCGTTGGCATTTTGTCTTCTCCTGGAGGTCCCTGCGGGTTTTCTTTTTCCCAAACTTTTATTCCAGCTGGTCTGATTAATTGCCTTTCTTCCTGAGAAAAAATCATTTTCATTATAGACTGCATTTCTTCCCAAGTATAAATGTTCGGACCTAAAAATTGGTCTAATTGTTCAGCTCTGCCTATGTGATCTTCCAGAATCCCTTTAACTTCTTTTTTAAAATTCCTGACCTTGGAAGAAGTCAAAGGGGCGTTTACAAACCCCGTTCCATCCCCTCCCATTGGAACCTCTCTTAGTGGAAATAGACTAATCCCTTCATCCCACTCTTTTTGGTTTTTATCCTCTATAGCCTTTTTCCTGTGTTTTGAGGAAGGATCAGGAGAGGGCTGTCTTTTAACTGAACTTCTAGTGTTTCGATAAGGTGGCAGGAAGGGAGGTGAGGGGAGGACCTTGCGCCGACTCAGTCCTCCAAGGGCGGGACGCAGGCAAGGTCTGCTGCCGGAACCGCCAAAGGAGGGGGATCTTCCGGTGGAAACCAAACCGGAGCGTGGAGAGCCCGCACATGGCTCATGGCTGCAGCTCCCGGCGCAGACAAAGGAGGCTGGGCAGCCCCAGCAGCAGTGGCGGCGCCTAGCGCCGCCGGCACGGGCAGAGTAGCTGGGGGAGGGGGTCAGGGATGGGACGGCCGGGACAGACGGGACCCCGCCTGGCGCGGCCGGCGGAAAGGCCATGGTGCAGGCGGCCGGGATGGGGGCGGGGACCGGTAGTGCAGCCGCGAGCGGCAAGACCAGAATCGGGAGAGCAGCCATGGGTGACGGGACAGAGACAGGGAGAGCAGCCGCGGGTGGCGGGACAGGGACCGGCGGTGCAGTGGCAGGCGACGAGCCCAGACTTGGGACGGAGGCCAGGAGTAGCGGCTCAGCCACGAGCGGCGGGGGAGCAAGCGGGAACAGGTGGGGCAATACTTGCAAAGGATCCCACCCTTTTTCTTTCCTTTTGTCTTCTTGCTCCCCGCCCTTTTCTTTCCTCTTTTTCTTTTCTTGCTTTGTCTAGGGGGTTTCTGATACTTTAAAGATTTTTATTCTCCTAAAATCTCCTGTCCAGCATATGGCATATTCTCTTTCTTCTGGGTTAAACGGTTCTTGTGAATTTACAAATATATTCAGAGTCTGACAAATCCAATTTTCAAAAGAGCCGTATCAAGGCCAATAAACGTGGTCAGATCTTATTTCCTTCTTTGTCCATTCTAGCATACAAAAATTAACCATCTTTACCTTGTCCTTTCTCTTTGTACAAGAATTTGTATCCCTGTTAGCTAACATAACTCCCAAAGGGCTATCTTGGGGTGTATGTTCTGGTACCCTTTAGCTCAATTTTTTTTTTCTTTCCTGTATCCAACTTACTGGTTTTCTGTCCCATTTTTCAAGATCTTATCTATTAATCCCCTGCCTCTGTTTCCCACTTTCTCTAACAACCTGAATGCGACGGCGGTTTTTGCTCTCCCCGGCTGCACGCAGCTCTTGGGAGCCCGGCTGTGGCGTAGCTTCCATGTGCTGCCGGGGTTTGCTGCCGCGGGTTCCCGGACACGGCTCCGTGTCTCGGGTGCGTGGGCTGGCCAGTCTCTGTTACCGTGCGCTAGGGACCCGGCAAAGAGGAAGGAATTTGTCCATTTACTCCGTGCTTGGCAGGAACGGTTTATTGGTCACGTGTCGCGGTTCGATGGAAAGACGCGACCGCTCCCGGCACTCGCATGGGAGCAAATGGCGTCTGACTGCCAGCAGGATAGGGCTTTATAGAGGGGCGGGGCGAGAGGATCCACGGCCTGCCGGCCAATAGGGGCGGCTGCCGTGGCGGTGACGCCAGCAACAGCGACCAACCAGAGAACCCCGCAGGGGCGGGCACCGAGCCAGAGCGGGCTGAGCGGGACCGTGTGGCTCGGGGCGGCCAGCACGGGGTTTCCCGGGGCCGGACGGCAGGGTGCTTACAGGAGTGGCAGAGGGGGAAGATCCGGCAGCAGGCAACATGGGGGCAGAAACCGCGGGGGGAAACAACGCGGGGGAAACGCGGGATTACAGCACTTGACTTATTTTAACATAAATTAAAAACCCTAATCTAAACCCAAACTCTGGGATGCAACATCTCCCCGCTTAATAAAATATAAAAAGAAAGCAGTGGTGTTGATTCAGTCTCTCAAGCGGTGGCCTCTTCTCCCAGCTTCTTCTGCTGCTGCAGCTCCGGTGACTGACTGCTACGCAGGTGGAGAGGGCCTGAAGATGGTGCTGGGGTTGGTTCTTTTCCGGGTGTTTAGGGATAGGGAAACTGGGAGGCAACTTTATTACAAACATGGGGATTTGGGACACACACAGACTGGGGCTTTGGGGAAAAACATTTTTTAAGGAGATTGTAGGGTCCTTTTTCTTTTGCGTCGCCTGCGGTTTGATGCAACCCCCCGATTGGTGGGGTCATCTGCCACGCTCAAAGGCACCCTGATGTTCTGAACTACCACCTGCACAGTTACTTGATAACTCACAGCTCCCCTTAAGGTGCTGTGGCCTGCCTTACTTTTATCTTCACGCGAGGCAGGTGCGCGTTGTTTCTTCTGTTTTTTGGGGGAATGGGATCTCCCTCCCCCCCTCTCCCCCCTCCCACTGTCCCTGGGGGTGCCCTGCCCAGAAACGGACATTGAACCACAAAATGTCCTCTCTGATTGCAGTGGAAGCACTGGCGTCTTGCTGGAGGCTGCTTCGGACCAGCGTTCTTTGGGGGCACGGCATCCAAGGCAGCAGTGTTCATGGATGCCGCTTCCAGGACAAACTTGTCCTGAACCTCCGATCCCTCTACATGCCTCTCATCTGTCGGCTAGACCCATTCCACGGAACCTGGAAAATGCTCAGAAACCCACATCCCCCTGCTTCCCTCCCTCCCGGGTCTCTGGGAACCATGGGAATGTGGAGGCAGGGGCTCCGATTCCCCCCCTCTCCTTTTCCCTCCCGCCCAGACGTCTGGGGCCCATGGGAACTTGGAGGTAGGGGTTCCCGTCCCCCCCCCTCTCCTCTTCCCTCCCGCCCGGCTCTCCGGGGCCCATGGGAAGATGGGGGTAGGGGTTCCCGCTCCTCCCTCCCCCCTCTTCCCTCCCGCCCGGATCTCCGGGACCCATGGGAAGATGGGGACAGGGTACGGGCAACAGGACGGGGGCTGCCTCCCTCAGGCAGCGGGGTGGAGATGGCAGAGCTCTCCCTGGTGGAGGAGGGAGGAGTCGATGACTCAGCAGGGACGACATGCAAAGGACTGGAGGGAACACCCACACGAGGGGGAACAATGGGTGAGGGAGTAACCTGAACTCCCGAGGGGGCAGCGCCCACGCCCACAGGGAGGCAGGTGGGGGTTGGGTCAAAGGCGGGGACACCAGGAACAAAGAACAGAAAGGGGTTGTGGGAAGAAGAGACCCTGCCATGTGGCCGCCCTCCATCTTGGGAAGACAAAGGGATCGACCACGTGGCCTCGGCCTCCTCAGAGGAACAAAGAAAAGGGTTTAAAGAAACAGAACTGCTCGGGGTAGCGCCGAAACTGGGATTTTCAACTGGGAAAAAGGGATTGGAAAAGGGGTTTAGGGTCGTGGCCTCAGCGAATTGACCGATCTCGCTAAGGCAGGGACGCCGGGGTGGCTTGGGGGAGCCAGGAGCATGGTCCACATTTGTGGAGCTGCCCTGCGTCTCAGATCGACGGGGTGCTCCCCCTCGCCCAACCGGGTTAGGGGAAGAAGGGGTAGGAGAAGGGGATGGGGAAACAGATTCAGAGGGAGTAACAGATTTTCCGGATGGTTCTTTCCCTTCCCCAACCGAGTTTCGCGTAGGGGCTGATTTTACTACATCTGTGATCAACAAATGGAATTTAGGGAAGCAGTCATCTATAGAGGGATCCCTACCGATCCCCTCTGCTAGCCTTTTTCCCACTTGCTCCCAAAATTCTGTTTTGCGCGCGTCGTCGGTAGACAGACGGGGGAAAGCAAAGAACAACCACCGGACAAATTTCTTAACTAAATTTTTTGGGTATCGGCCCTTCACCAAAAGGATTTCTTTAACTTGGGAATAAAATTCCTTTTGTTGGGCAGATAGCACGGTCCCCATGCTTCTTCCACCCAAACCACCTCACCCCTGTGGCAGTAAAAAAGGAGAAAAAAAAGCAAAAAAACGCAGGCTACTCCAGCGGCTGCCGTTCGTGCTGCGCGCCGCTCGTCCCAACCTCGGGAACACGGCCAGCCCTCCCCGTATTAGCTGGACACGTTTCCACAACTAATACTTACCAGACTGAAGTCTCTGCAAAGCAAAGCTGCCACCAGGGTCCGGGAGTCCCGGGAAGTGTTCTTTCTTCTGCCCTCCTGGCTGCGAAAGTTTGCACTTCCTGTCCCACGCGGGACACACTGTCTGGTCCCCCGTGGGCGACGGAGACTTCACTGACGTACTTTGGAGAGCCCCTGCTCTCGGTTTCCGTCCGGCACGGAGCTGTGGTCCGGCGCGGACCGCTGCCCGCTCTGGCTTGGCGGCGGCGCTCCCCCCTTGGCGGCGGCGCGGCCCCTGGCCGGCGGCGGCGGCTCCCGGCGCTGTTCCTGGAGCTCCGCGGTGAACCTCCGTCCATGCGATCAGCTCAGCGCTGGCCTCGGCCCCACGTTGGGCGCCAATTACGACGGAGGTTTTTGCTCTCCCCGGCTGCACGCAGCTCTTGGGAGCCCGGCTGTGGCGTAGCTTCCACGTGCTGCCGGGGTTTGCTGCCGCGGGTTCCCGGACACGGCTCCGTGTCTCGGGCGCGTAGGCTGGCCAGTCTCTGTTACCGTGCGCTAGGGACCCGGCAAAGAGGAAGGAATTTGTCCATTTACTCCGTGCTTGGCAGGAACGGTTTATTGGTCACGTGGCGCGGTTCCATGGAAAGACGCGACCGCTCCCGGCACTCTCATGGGAGCAAATGGCGTCTGACTGCCGGCGGGATAGGGCTTTATAGAGGGGCGGGGCGAGAGGATCCACGGCCTGCCGGCCAATAGGGGCGGCTGCCGTGGCGGTGACGCCAGCAACAGCGACCAACCAGAGAACCCCGCAGGGGCGGGCACCGAGCCAGAGCGGGCTGAGCGGGACCGTGTGGCTCGGGGCGGCCAGCACGGGGTTTCCCGGGGCCGGACGGCAGGGTGCTTACAGGAGCGGCAGAGGGGGAAGATCCGGCAGCAGGCAACATGGGGGCAGAAACCGCGGGGAGAAACAACGCGGGGGAAACGCGGGATTACAGCACTTGACTTATTTTAACATAAATTAAAAACCCTAATCTAAACCCAAACTCCGGGATGCAACACCTGAATGCCACCTTCTTTCAACTACCCACACAAAAAATCCTTTTTCTCACAATACTATTCAATACAATACACCTGCCTCCAAGGAGATAAAGTGAAGCTTAAACAATCTACATTACATATACTTTCATTCATCTACTTTTACTCACCTTTATTTCTCACTCACTCTCACATTCATACCCTCAGGCCTGTTCATTCATACTTCTTGACTTCTGCTTAGCCGAGATTTTGGTTCTTGTGTCTCACTCACCTGGACTGTGTTAGGTTTTATTTGAGACCCCAGAACCTTAAGTACTGACACCGCTAAGTTTCCCCACTGACTTAGATTCAGCACTCTGTAAATTTCCCTTTTCTCTTATTGGACAGAGGAAGGAAATGTTAGCAAACCACTTAGACTTACACGAAGCAGATTCCTGTTGTCAGAGAATCACCGATCCATGTAGGCCCCCACCCTGACCCCTTCCACCTCCCCGAGGTTTGGCTATCCCTCTTCCCTAGAGATAGCCTCATTGTCAGGGGTTCAGACCTCTGCACCTTGCCCGATCTGGACTCCCCACCCCCCCTACCTTGAGGAATGGGTCACACGACTACCCCTCACAGCCGTGGTGCTAAAAGGTCCTACGATACTGCAGCCCCCCCTTGCTTTGGGGTCAGCCTCTCTGGGCTTCAGTACCGCCTGGCCTCCGGGAAGTGCCCTGAATTTGTGTCAGTTCACCTGTGAGGCTGTCTGCGTGTCACTCACACTCTTTAACCACGGCCCCCTCCACACACCGGGGGAAACAATGGTTTGTTTGCAGGTCACTTACACTTTTTTCCACAGCCCTCACCTGCCGGGGGAACTATGGCTTGTTTGTGGGTCACATACACCTTCTGCCACAGTCCCCACCTGCCCGGGAAGATGAGGCTGCTTTTGTGTGTGGCTCACTCTCACACACAACAAGGTATCTTTTACTTTCAAATCACCTGTTACAATTTCAGGTGTTACTGGCCAGCCCTGGTACTCTTGGATATCCCTCAATCCAGCTGTGTTGTCCAACCCCAGATTCTCTTGGGCATTATCCTCAATCCGGCAGAATTTTGCTCAACCCTGGATGTTCTTGGGAATATCAATCCCTCAACCCAGCAGATTTAATCCTGGGTGCTCTCGGGCATTCTCATCCCTCAACCCAGCAGAATTTTTAGGGGCCCCTTCTACACCTGTTGCTTTATTTTATTCTGCTTTGCCAGTGGATTATGCCAGGAAAACCCTAGGCTCCCTCTCTCCAAGGGGTCCCACCCCTTCCCTGAGACCCAGTCACAGTTTCCCCGGGTGGGGTTCTCTCACTCTTTTTATCACTCGCTTCGTCTCTACTGGCTGCTTTTCTTGCAAAAAGATGAAACCGCAGCATGGGTGACTCATCACTCACTTGGCAGGTCTGGGATAACCACCCCGCCTCGCATTCACACACATTCATCCCCCCCCCCTTATCCGCCCTGTCCAAACAAGTACTTACCTATCCTTTATCCTCGGGTCTTTGTCTTCGTGCACACTTTAGTCTTAGGGGCCAATCACCGTTTTGGCACCAAAATTGTGAAAAACGCCAATCACTTGTTTTTAAAATTTTTAAAGTTTAATAGTAATAAAATAGTTATTAAAAAAGTAATAAAAATTAGAGCAATAACGATTTAGATAATCAGAGTTAGAACAATAAAGGACAATAAAAAGCAAAGAATTACGGATGCCCGGATGCTTTGCTCAAGAAAGCATGTCCGCTAACAAAGGAATAACCCTTAAAAGCCATAGCCCACTGCATATTCATATGTCTCATACATGATGCAAATATTCATTTCAAACTAGGAATTTTTCTGTTTTCTGTCATCCTGTAAATCAGTCTTTTCAGCTCCAGGGTGTCTAGAAGAAGTCGGGCATGGTCCGATAGAGGCCATAAAATCCCATCTTGGAATTTTTGGGTGTCCTGTTGCTGTTATCTCTATGCAAAGAATTTCTTGGTTATCTTATCCATTCCCTGTGCTGGTTACAAAAGGGTATAATTTCATTACTATTTTCATTACTATTAAACTTCTAAAATTTTAACACAAGTGAATGATGTTTTTCACAGGGCCAATGGGGAAATAGGGAGGGAGTGGCTGAGGGACATTAGGAACAAGGGAAGGAGCTAATCGAGTCTAGCAGGTTTTGAGGGAAGCTTCTTGTGTCTCCCTAACCCAGGGAATGCCTCTCAGGGTCTCCACAATGCAACAGAAATAATTTCATCCACACATTGCCTGGGTTGTGCAGAGAATATCATTGCATCACACATAATTTTACTAGATTTTTCACATACTTTTTACAGTCAAAACCCACAGAAATTAATTGGTTCAATGTTTATTGGTCCCAAATCACGCAGTTCTTAGTATTTGGTTTCGTACTGGATATGGATTTCTTTGCCTCTGATGCTAACTTGGTCTTCATTCATTGGTTCTCTTATCAGTATTTTCCAGACCAGGTGTCTCTGACCATGCCAGGGGTAATGTTTGGAGTTGATGGTTATTAATGGTCATTATCTTTTGTGTATCTTCTGTGCTACTCCCAGTCTGTTGAGATGTTAAACTCATCACACCTTGAGTCATAAAACATTCCCCTGAAAAGAAACTTAAAATTCCTTTCCCCTGGGACAAAGGCGAACAAAACCCCCTACTAAAGTTATATAAAAAAATTTAAACTTGGTATAATTTCCAACAATATGAAGGCTGTAAAATTTTTTAACTGGGAAAGTACTCTCCTGTCAAGTAAATTACAACTGCATTTTGATCAGACTTTCTGCCTGATGTTATAATTGCAAAAGCAGACTCAACTTGGGCTAATTAATTTAATTTATTGACAATCAAGGTCATAGTAGTATAATGAGAAATTAAACCAAATCTTAAAACACCCTCTTCCTATCCTCCTTCTTCCTGAGCTCAACTTCACTCCTGACTTCTCTACCTCCTCCCCCCAAATGGCCCAGAGAGAGAGGGAGTGGGGGTTGTGGTCATTTTATTTCCTGTCATCTCTGCCATTGCTTTCTCCCTCTGCTCCTGCCTTGTTCCAACATGGGGTCTGTCACACAGGAGACAGATTTTCATGAACTGCTCCAGCATGGGTTCTTTCCCCAGAGTGCAGTCCTTCATGAACAGACTGCTCCAACATGAGTCCCCATGGGACCACAGCTCCCTTCAGGGCACATCCACTTGCTTTGTGTTATAGATGGATAATGAGATGATTGGCTCTCGCAATTAAGGGATGAATATTGTGTGAATATTAAGAGAAGCTTTATTGATATATAGTTATATTACTGTAGTTTAAATGTCCTCTGTTCTCCCCATAGTTCCCTTTTCTGCCCCCCCTCTGTATTGTTGCCAACAGAGAGCCTGGGTTGTCTAACACAGGTAGAAAATAGGCATGCACATGTGTCCCTTACATGGGGCAATTGGGAATTGAAAAGCTTGTTGCTGGGGGAGGTGTGGCATGACAACACCTGACCCTCCAATCAAGTTGCAAGAAAGCAGTCTCCACCAATAAACGGCAAAGAAAAGTGTACTGACAGACTTTGGGAGGGGCCAGGGTTGGCTGATGCAACCCACAGGAGTATAAAAGACTAAGCATCCATCTTGAAGATGAGTCAGACACGTGGTAGGCAGCCACGAGGGCAGCTCCCAGGCTTGCTTTTCCTTATTTAATAATTTTGTTGTATTTTTGTTAAGGTTTCATAAACCTTTTGAATCTTTAAAGTGAGCAGGAATTTCTCACAGAATGGGGACTCGTCCGGGATCAACACCTCGTCTCTGTGGCTGCAGGAGCTCTCGAAGGAGAAGCGCGCTCTGCTGCAAGTTCAGCAGCTCCGTCAAGTTCTCATGCGACCATCAGTGATTGCAGGTCAGCACCGGGGACAACAAAGGACTAAATAACAAAAAAATAAAAGGGGGAAGAAGAAAAAACACCCTGAAAACTGCAAATCCAGAGCATTGTGAGTATTTGAGTGCATGTATGCTTGAAGTATGAGTGGGGTAATTTCAGGATTGTGCTTGGGGTAGATATGGAACTTAAAATATCCTCATAATAATTTTGGCCAAATTTTTCATCTGTAATCCGAGTGTACAAAAGCCAGCGCCAGCCAAGTCATACATGGCACCTGCTCTGAGCGTCCATTTGAGCTTAAGGACAAGGGAGCCGTTTAGGCATTTTAAGGCGGGACGTGTAGAAGATGAAAGCAGGGATCCCATAGAAGGCGAGGACCCTGTGGCTGGCAGGATGCATGTGATAGAGAGATATTAGAGTTATGGAGACCCAAGAGCATCTGGAAATGTCAGATTGAGGGTCACCGGATTTAGAGGGTGTTAGAATGATGGTGAAAATCACCGTTCAGTGGAGACGGCGCTTGTGTCGAGGTGAGTAGTTGTGGCAGCTTTCCCAAACCGCGGGCAGTGGGGGGAGGGGGGGGGGGGCGAAGAGAGGCCACGTGTCAGCCTCACACAGAGCAGCAACACGCTCTGTGAGGTGAGCTTCTGGTGCATGGTCAGCACAATAACTTCCAAAGCTTGCCAGCCAAGGTGTGAGAGGGGATGCTGCCACTAATGGCAGCGACTGAAAAGCACCAAAAAAAAAGTGCCATGGTGACTTGGTGGCGCCAAATGGTGGAGTCCAGTGGGCTCACCTGGTGGCGGAGTACCCAGGAGTGGGGGAGAAAGCGGATGGGGTCTCCCAGACCCACGGGCACAAAGGAAGCCGGGCGGGGGAGAAAGCAAGTCTACGTAGAGTTGTGTCTGCAGTTGCGTTCAGCGTGGCAGGTTTCTAGTACGTGCCAACCCAGTGAGGATGGGGGGGAAGACTGGCGGGGGTGCGGTGCCAAGATTACACGCAGCGCTGCTGGCGGTCAGAGACCGGCTGGGGTGCGGGTGTCCCCAGGCCCTGTGGAGCCGTGAGATCGGGGCGCCACATGAGTGATAGCGCCCAGAGGTGACGGAGGGCCGTGGGCAGCGGGAAGGCTGCTGGTAGTGACTAGGATGACTTTCGCCAAATGCGCAGGGTTTCCAAGCCAGGGACCACGCAGGCCTGCATAGCTGGTAGCAGGCCAGGAGCGTCTAGCGTGGTGACTTTCAGCAGTTCTGACCCAACTGAGGGTGACCATGGCCATCAGACGCACTGGACCCCAGAGCCGCCAGTCTGCCAGTGCGGAGCTCTGGTGGCAAAGGCTGCGCTTGTGGACTGGGGATTTTGGAGGCACAGGGCTACTGGCGGTAAGAGCCGCGGGCACTGAGGGCCTTTAGGCTTGACGCTGCCAGGGGGCTGGGGTGTTGGAGCCCGGAGCCGCTGGTCCACTGGTGTGGACTGCCAGCAGTGGGGGCCATGCTCTCGTGGACCAAGACATTCAGAGGCGCGGAGCCACGGGTGGCGAGGGGCCGCTGCTGGGTGCGATGGGGCAGGTGGGGCGCTTCGCAGATGACGCTGCCAAGGGTTGGGGGCAGGCTTGGTTGTGTGAGGACCTTGTGGATCACAGAGGTCACTAGCTGCAGGACGCGTTCTGTGTAGAGACCGCTGAGAGTCGAAAACTCCTGGTTGTGCAGGGGCTTCTCTGCAACCCACCAGTGTGGGGCTGTGCAGATGCAGATTGGGGATACGCGAAGGCACAGTTCCAGATCGACGGGGAGGGAGTGGCAGCTTGAGGTGCAGGATGCAGTCGCATGAGTCTGAACAAACAGTGGGTACATCTTGGGGGGTGACCCTGGCGCCGTGGGCTTGCCTGTATGGAGCTGTCTGCGGCAACTCAAGGATGCTGGGGGCAGCTGCACCTGGTGGGGCTGGCCTGAGGGCACCAGACTGCGGAGACTCCCCTGCGATGTTCACCAGCGTGGAACCGCACGATCACGAGAGAACCACTTGAGTGGCTCAGCAGCTACTTCCACTGGTGTTCTGAGAGTATAAGCTAATGATTTATTTTTATTTTCCAATAAGGCAATGCTTCTTCTTTCTTTCTCTTTTTTTTTCCCTCTCTTTTCTTTCTTTCTCCTTCTAACTAATCAGGGAGACGGGTTCTGTTGGGAAAGCCTGTAGTTAGTCTATCAGAGAGGCAGGCTCTGTCTAGAGAGCCTGTAGTTAGAATGAACTGTGAACAAAGCTCCACAATGATAAGGACCACAAGTACCCCCATTTAGTTAAAAGGTAAGAAGTATCCCTTGACAAAACACAACAGTGTAGCTGTGTAAGGGGTGAGGAATACCATAACCTATTTATTTACTCTTTGAAGAGTACACTTATGAGGATTACTTAATCACTGTCAGATATTTAGATGTTGTACATTACGGATAGGATTTGTATGCAGATCCAATTGTAATTGAAGTTATAAATTAGGAAACCTCTATTAACATTCTGCTTTCATTAGTGCATTTGAAATTACTTCATTTGCAAACTTGCAAAGCCTTCCAGAGAAAGCAGTTTCCAAATACCTTGTGGAAACTTTGCACAGAAATGCTGTTAACAATTTTGGATTTTATTTATACATGACATCCTAATGATATCAGAAAGAGCTGAGCTGTTCTTTTGGGGGGGGGGGTTGATGCACTGCCTGATTGTATTGAATAATTTGGGCAATTCAGAAACTAGTTTAATAAGAATTTTTGGATTGTATTTCTAAATGCTGTCATTATATCAGAAATCCTCTTGAATATTGCCTAACAAGAGAGGAAAAATAGCTTCTTATTTAAGCAGCTAGGAGAAGGGGACTTGGGTTTACTTTCTGTATTGCCCTCTTCAGAGAAGATGCAACAAATCTATACTTGGCCCGAAAAGAATAGAGGCACAGGATGAGCCATACTAATGTATGCCATGGGAACAGTGAGAGAATTTGAAAATTTAGCACTTCTTCATTTCAAAGCCTTCCGTCTGATCTACTGGAAAGTGCCTCAGTATTTTCATCATTCTGAGAACAGGTGACAGCCAGTGCTATGCCTGGTTCTCTCTCTTTTCAGTGCCTTTCTCTCTGATTCTAGTTTATATTCATTTCAAAGGAGAAACCTCTTTTCCTTATAAAGGAGATAGGCCAAAATTTTTATACTTGTTGTGTAGCAGTCAGAGACCCTGCAAGGCCTCCCTGGCAGTCACTCACCTAAGATAAGAAATGCCTAGTCATGATGACTGGACCAAAGTAGCCCCTCACCCGCATTCAGACCCTCGTTATCTCTCTGTAAGACCATAGGTCGTATTCTCCTCAACCTTTATCATTGGACAATTTCCAACACCCCTGTACCCTATATAAACCCCCATTTCTGCCCAGTTCAGCAGAAGAGCTGTCACGGGAAACCTTCGCAGGAGCTGCCAATAAAAACACCACTGTGGAACTTCAAACAGCTCTTCTCCTCTCCTCTCCCTGCGTCTGCCGAGGCACTTAGCGAGCAATGAGCTGAAATCACTTAAGAGCTGAATTCACCAAAGAGCTGATCTCACTTAAGAGCTGCTTGCTAAGATTGCCTGCAGCTGGGAGCTTGCCTGAGGGACCTTGTCACCTTCTGCTGAGAAGGCGGGCGACCTGGTATCAAGACACAGCACGGCGACCCGGCCTCGCCTGGGTCACTCGGTCCACTGACATGCACAGACACCAATGTGGTGGATGGTCAAATGGCGTTTATTATCTCATCTCGTGAGGTTAAATAGTCAAGGGGGCTTTACTACGTCAAAGGGGGACGGTGGGTCTGGCTAGGGTTAGTAAGGAGTGGAAACCTACTGGAGTTAGGAGGGGCTGCATGCTTCAGGGGTGATTGATCATCTATAGCAGGATGAGGGGGGAAGGTTCTTGCTTTCCGTCACATCCCGAGATTTTCCGTTCGCCTGTCCCTATCTACCACAGGACCTGGACAGGTTGTGCCTGTCAGCCCAGTGCGATCCAGGACACCTACGGCAGCAGCAGCTCGGAGGGGCCCCCGAGCCCCAGGCCGCATTATGTGGCGACCTGTCGTGGTTTGACATGGAAGTGAATTTTTTTCAGGAAGTTGGGTCAAACCAATCAGTGGTCAGGTGTGGATATTGGCACCTGGAGTGACCACTGAAAGTATGGACACGCCTCTGAGAACACAGGGGGTTAAAAGCAAGAACTCCCAGGAGAACTGTCTCTTTTGGTTCCGGTCCTCAGAGAGTGCAGACTCTCCCCTGCCCAGCCTCAGGCTGGGTGGGGGAGGGGAAGCCACACGGCCTTGTCCAGGTAGGCCGAGGGGGCTGAGGGTCTGCAACCGAGCCAGCTCCTGCGGACGGAAGGGTGGAGGGAAGCGGAGATGCCTTTGTTCCCCCCCCCCACAGAGGGAAAGAGACAGAGAGCCTGGCAGCACCTGGAAATTTGCCGGCAGAGGAGAAGGAGAAGAGGGAGGGGATGATGTCCAGCGTGGGAGACGGAACGCTGGCCCGAGATATCAGCCGTCCAGGGAGTCTGAACTTTTAACCCTTTCCAGGAAATGAGGACTTTGAAAAATATTACTCCTCCTTGATTTGTAGTGGAAGAGAGACAGTCCGGGACCTGAGATGTTAGAAGAAGAAATATTTAGGTGGGAGGAGATGATGAAGTAGCTTTTGGCTGGACTTTTCTTGTTAGCCATGGACTGAACCAAAATCTCCTGCAATAGAGACTGCATTTTAGGGGGATGCAGTGGTGACCCAAGGAGACCTGCTTCAGCTTCTAAAAGCACAGGAATGGCAAGAACAGAAGAAAGTTGAGGAGGGAATGGTGATGCCCTCTGTCTTCGGGAAAGAAGATGATTTCTGTTCTTGGACCCTTGGCCCCAGGGGAAAATGGGGGGGACTGTAGTCCCAAGATGAGAAGCTGAACTGTTGTCTCTTTGGGTCCGTGGCAAAGCATCCTTAAAGGAGCCCTATGAGCAGTCTGTCCATGCACGGTGGTGAGAGCGCTGTGACATGGAAAGGAGAGTGTCACACGGGCGGTTGCCATGTGTGACAGGGAAACACAGGAGGTGGCAACTGTGTTTCCTGGGGGGTCTATGGTGCAAGAGAGACTTCTCTCTCCCTTGATAGTTTGAGTATTGATTATCTGAAAGGTGCTAATTTGATCAGGAATCCCGGGTGATGTTTCATGGTGGGTGTTTTCGGAATTGGGAGGAGGAGGGGTGTTTTAAAAGGTCTTCATCCTGGATTTAGTTTATGTGTTTTCTGTATTAGTAGTAGTTTAATAAAGTTTTTTTCCCTTTGTTATTAAGCTTGTGCCTGCTCTGCTCTGTTCCTGATAACATCTCACAGCATTTATTTGGGGAAGATGCATTTTCATGGGGGGCGCTGGCATTGCGCCAGTGTCAAACCATGACACGACCCGAATTGGAGGCTAATCCTGGCATTCCAGAGAGCAGCATTCCTTGTGAATTGTCACTGCCTCAGGCCCGCTACGACCCCCTGAAGGTAACTTCTCTGTTATAGAAAAAGTTATCTGGAGGCGTCCAACGAACCTGTATATTGCCATCTGGGACAAGGTCCTCAGGAGTTGGATGGCAGACCACCCACCCAGCAGTTCCTTGACCTATGTTCGTCTGAAGAAGTGTAAATTTTAAACAGCCTTTTTGCGTGCTTTTACCTTGGGTCCTTTTTTATTTTTTTTCTTTTTTTTTTTCTTCCTTTTTACTGCTGGGGGGGAAAAAGAGAACTATACCAAAATGGGATCAAGATTTAGTAAATTAAAACGATCCCAAAATGAGAGAGTCTTATATTTACAAATCCTAGAAATCCTATCTGATAACAGCTTCTCTTTCTCTAAAGGCAATCTTTCAAAAACTAACTTGAAAAAATTTATAACATGGATTATTTCCCAGTTTCCATATACTAACACACACACTATCGGCTTAGATTCCTTTTGGGACACAGTAGGGACAAGAATATACGCTTTCCAAACTAATGAAGACTTTTCTGTAACTAGTTTTTTACTGCTGTTTCACTCAATTACTAAAGCAGTTGAAAAGACTAATACAAACAGCCCAACTTCTGCTGAGGGCATTCCATCCTTATCTCCCTCACCAGATGCTGTCTCTTCAAATGTTAATTTGCCAGATAACATTCCTCTCTCAGCCTCTGAATCCTATTCTCCACTTTCCCTGGGTCCTAAAGCCTGCCCTGGGACCGCTCTACCCCTTCCTGGGACGGGGAACACAGAAATCGCACCGCGCCCACCCACCCTCTCCACACCCGTGGGGTCTGCAGAGCCCGCCCATCCCTCGGCTCTCCCCCCAGATGCGACAAGCACGGATTCCACTCCCCCAGTTACGCAATACATGGCACACTGCTTGCACTGCCCCCCCGCTCCATGTTCAGGTGAAAATGTGTCATTTTCATCGGGTCTGGCCCGCTTGACTCCAACACCTCCGCGCAGCCCGCCGCAACTCCCCCCACCCCCACAGCCGTGCCTCTCACCCCCGCTGCGACCCTCCCCACCCCCGTTAACATCCCTGCCTGCCTGCCGCAGCCCCGGCAAACCTCTCTGCACACACTGTTCTGCCCGCGGCAGTAGCTCTCCCCAACCCCACCGCCTCCTCTCCCCCGCTTTTCCCTTGCCCTCACTCCCAAGTGCTGCAACCACCCACCCAACCTCAGTGCCCCCCGAACGGCACCTCCGAGACCCCCCATGGTGGCACCCCACTTCCCCACCTGCCTCAGTCCTGCGCAGGCTGAGAGCAGAACATGCTCTTCTCAAAGAGGTTTCCAATCCAAAGTTACACCAATTGATTTCGGCACTAACACGCTCAATCTCTCACAGAAAGCAACCTGACCATATAATGCACGTGAGGTCACACACCGACCTCCCAGGTATCATCAGAGAAGGGAACAGGAAAGCAGACGCATTGGCCATGGCAATAGAAACTGCTAACGTTCCTGGCATCTTTGCCCAGGCAAAGTTGTCACACGCATTCTACCATCAAAATGTACCTGCCCTTATTAGAATGTTCAAGCTTTCAAAAGATCAAGCAAAAGCTATTGTCGCCACATGCCCGAACTGTCAAAATTACCAGATACCATCTATAGGGACAGGAGTCAATCCCCAAGGATTGAACAGCTGCCAGCTGTGGCATGTCACCGTTGAGCAGGACGGGAACAGAGAACTCCAAGTTGGAAGGCAAAGAGAATGAACTTCGATTTATTTCAAATGCACCGCTCTATATATAGAGAACATTGTGCGGACTGATTTCATTGGTCTTAGAGTAAAAACATCTCACACCATTGGTGTGCAGTGAATGACGCACGGCAGCAGAACATATCTATAAACAATGTGAACAACAAGATAGATTAGAGAATTATTTACATTCTTTCCCAACTGCTTCCCAGGCTCTCGCCTGGTTAGAAAACCTTTCTCTTTCTCTCTGACTGAGCTGAGAATATCCACAGTGGCAGACAGACGTAACTCACTTCCCACCTTTTGGAAGGTCAAAATACGTGCATGAATCGGTCAATACGTTTTCTGGAGCAATATTTGCATCAGGTCATCCAGGAGAAACTACACAGCACACCATAATGCACTTCCTCTTTGCATTCGCTACCCTGGGAGTACCAAAACAAATGAAAACAGGCAATGGACTGCAGGGGTTACCTGCTATGACCTCAAGCAGTCGAAAAGCGCCGGCTAGCACTGCCTTTGTGAGGCTGAGTCCACCACGTGAGTGGGCACTCCAGGGTTATAGTGTCTGCCTCCCTGATAGTGCTAATTTGCTGTGGTGTGGGTAACGCAGCTTTGGTAGCTTCACGCTGAGAGGAAGCGAAGGGACGAGAGAAGGACACTTGTTTGCCAGTCCAAAAAACTTTTATTCCCCCATGCATGGTGGGATGCTCTCTGGACTGAATGCAGTGTAAATGCCGAAAGACAAAGAACTTGCAACAGATTAAGTAGGGGGTGGACGGACAGGGGTGGAAACCCGCCTCGCCCAATAGGGACAAATGACAGGGGAGTGACATGGATCATAACAACCTATGGTAACATAACAGAGGTGGGTACAGCGTTCTGGGACAAATAGAAGTGCTAAGGTGAGGTGATTGATGCAGAACTTTCATGAAGAAGCAGGGAGTGGCAACAAGATTGACACTCATCAAGGAGTGACAACCCCTGACTGACAGAACCATGTAAGGAGAAAACTGGGAGAAGTGAGAAGATTGACAGGTCTGAGTGGCAGGAGCTCCTGTAGTAAACAACTTGGAGCAAACCACTGTGAGGGAAAATAGGGGTGTACAGGGAACAACCTAACTAACATTAATAAAATCCTTGATTAAATCAACCCAACCTACAACAATGGACCTGCCTATACCTCTCGAAAATTAAAAGAGTTCTTCAGTGAATGGGGAATAGAACACAAGAAAGGCATACCAGCAAATCCCACAGGACAATCAATCATAGAAAGGACATATCAAACCCTCAAAAGAGTAAGCAAAGCTCACTGAGAAACCACCAGTGCTAGTGAAGGACCCGGAAACACATCAAATTTCTGGGCCTTTCCAGTTGATTACTTGGGGTAGAAGGTATGCGTGTGTTCTACTACCATCTGGTCCAAAATGGTACCCAGGAAAAACCATAAAAACATACCTAGGCAATGCAAACACTACTCCCACAAACAGTGACAAGAATTCTCCTGAATCAAATACAAGACCTCCTCAAAATCAGACAAGTTCTGCCTGGAGACGAAGACGTCGCCAAATGACTACATACCGAAGAAAATACCATCCCATCACACGACAGCAGACAAAATAGAAAGTGGAACAACATTCTGCTGTAGCAGTCAAGCCATAAGCCAGACACAGCCTGAACACAAATTGTTCTCTGAATGACATGTTATTACCCCTTTGTTTACCCTAAAAAATCCTATTGCTTCCCTTTCTTAACTCTTACCAAAAACCCCTAACCTTATACGCACTCCCCCATCCTTAGCTTATAGAAGAAAAAAAAAAAGAAGGGGGGGGAAGGAAAGGAGGAAAGGAACAAGGGAGAAAACCCTCCCTTCCCACCATGAAGATAACAAATTTTGCTTATATTCCCTATCAGAAGCCCCATCGTTGTCCAAAGAAAAAAGATTACGGTCTCCCTATTCCTACCCTGGGTAGCTGCAGCTAAAGTCCTTGGGGAAATAAATCACTTAGGGTGCTGGCTCAGCAAGCAAGCCAACGCTTCCTCTGCCACCCTAAGCGATCTTTTAAAGGAAGAAGAAACCACAAGACATGCATCACTTAAAATTTGAGCAGCAATCGACTTCCTACTGCTAGTCCACGGACATGGCTGCCAAGACTTTGAAGGGATGTGTTGCTTCAATCTCTCTTCACGCTCGGAATCCATCCACGCAAACATCCAGAAACTGAAGGAACTTGTGAAGGACTTAAAAGTAGAAAACAACCCAGACTGGGTTAATGACTTTTTCAGTCAGTGGGGGTTAACAGAATGGGTTGCATCTTTGGTTAAGGGAATTCTGTGGATTTTCATTGTAATTGTCATTGTGTTAGCTATGTTCTCATGCCTTGTCCACTGTTTCAAAAGAACTATAGGGCACGCATTTTTACTAAATACAGAAAGTGGAATTGTAGCAGTCAGAGGCCCTGCAAGGCCTCCCTGGCAGTCACTCACCTAAGATAAGAAATGCCTAGTCATGATGACTGGACCAAAGTAGCCCCTCACCCGCATTCAGACCCTTGTTACCTCTCTGTAAGACCATAGGTCGTATTCTCCTCAACCTTTACCATTGGACAATTTCCAACACCCCTGTACCCTATATAAACCCCCATTTCTGCCCAGTTCGGCAGAAGAGCTGTCACGGGAAACCTTCGCAGGAGCTGCCAATAAAAACACCACTGTGGAACTTCAAACAGCTCTTCTCCTCTCCTCTCCCTGCGTCTGTCGAGGCACTTAGCGAGCAATGAGCTGAAATCACTTAAGAGCTGAATTCACCAAAGAGCTGATCTCACTTAAGAGCTGCTTGCTAAGATTGCCTGCGGCTGGGAGGTTGCCTGAGGGACCCGGACAGGTTGTGCCTGTGAGCCCAGTGCTATCCGGGACACCTACGGCAGTGGCAGCCAGGGGTCGGACGGACCCCAGTGCCCCAGGCCGCATTATTGTTGTGCTGAAATTGTTCTTTGTAAGAGAATTACTTGTCCAAATCTCCACAATCTAAATAAAAGACCTCTCCTTCGTGCTGATCAAGCCCCTATGAAAGATGGAACAACAAAAAGTGTTCAGTTTTGTGCCCTCCTGCCATTGTAGGGTAAGAGGCAGGAGGCAAGAATCCAACACAGTCTTTCCTTCAACTTTCCTTTAAGACAACACTGTCTGTTCCCAACCCAAAGGCACAGAGGGTAAAATATGCCTAGAAGTGGCAGGGTGGTAACAGTAGATGTCCTACTACTCTCTTTCCAGAAGAGCTCTGAGGAGTGCTTTACCCATATGTACCAGTGTATATCTATGAGTACGTGTGTACCAGGGTGTGTGAGTCTGCACATACAATACCTTTATGTGCCAGTGTGCACAGCTCTGGGTGCACACACACACGTACCAAGGTGTACACGTGTTGTGTGCATTACTATATACATGTGTATTAAATTGCTCCCTCTCAGGTGTGACTAAGTTTGTGTACAGCCCTGTGTTTGTGAGTGTGCACAGGCTCTGCAAGTGTGAGCAGGGCCCTGTGTAAGATATGTGTTGATGACATTACACATATTAGTTCACACAGATTTATATGCTCGTGTTAATGTACACAAGTTCTATGTACGAGCAAGTCTCATGTTTTTGAGCATGTGTGCATTAGTGGAAACTGTACATAAGTGGGTACACATGTGCTGGCGTGTGCAGGTAGAGCGTGCACAGCTCCGTGTGTGTGTGCAGGTGTGTACTACCGACAGGTACCTCTGTATGCCAAGGCTCTATACCAGTAAACAAGTACCTGTGTGTGTGTACTAGCTCTGCACATACCCCTGCGTGCAGACATGGGCTGAGCATGCCCAGAAACATGGCTCTGGATGCACAGCTCTGTGCATCCGGCTGCTGCCTCACCTGAGAAAACAGATGTGTGTGTTTGTGTATGTCAATGTGTATGTATCACTACTGAGCTGTACTGACCAGAGTAGCCCCTAACTCCCTGTGTGCACTCTGTTACAATATGTAGAGTTCAACTTTGTTTATAACAGAAATACAAACCAACCCATTCAAACTGCTGTTATTTATGTTCTTACCTCATGCCTTAATTTTGCTGTAGACTTGTTAGAACTTATAAATGTGTGAACTCATTCTTGTATATTGATAGACTAACATTATTCCCCTGTTACTGTACTTTGTGAAAGACAAGTGAAAGCCTCACAGGACTACTCTACATGCTTTAGATAATTGTTTAAGTAACATTTTGAATGGAGAATTTAAATTGTATTAGTCATTAATATAATTGTCCTATGAAAATTACAAGTGTTTGTTAAGGGGAAGAATAGTGAAGTGTTAAAATGATTCACTTAAAACTGAAGTATGGTAGGAACCAGAGGGCAAGACCAGGTTGGTCCCTGTACTCACCACCAAGAAGATTATAACCCTGCTGCAGGCAGCAACCCTGGTAGGTGGGGGTAAAAGCCATACTGGACCTCTGTTCACAAACTCCACCAATCATTTTGCTTAAAACACTTTTCCACTGTCCTCACCCACATCAACAGATGCTATTATAACTAATCCAAAATCAAACTTAACTTTAAAAAAACATGAATAGTTCATTAAAAAAAATCAAAAACTAGTTAATTGCTTGATCCAAATAACTTATAAAAAAAGGAAAAGGGGGTTTCTTATCGATGGCTAATAAGATGATTGGCTCTTGCAATTAAGGGATGAATATTGTGTGAGTATTAAGAGAAGCTTTATTGATGTATAGTTATGTTATTGTAGTTTAAATGTCCTCTGTTCTCCCCACAGTTCCCTTTTCCCCCCCATGAAAAATGCATATTATATGATTGGCTCTTTGCAAATGTTAAAATGAATACTATATGTGTTATGTTGGAAAGTTATGCTGTATTAATCTCTTTTAAGTAGTGTGGCAAATATAGTTTTTAGGCTATAGCATAATATTAAAATAGAAACTATGTGACGTAAGATACTTTTTGTTACTGGCTCAAGGAATGGAAAAGATAATCCAGAAACTCTTCACATTATCCTATTTGGATAGAGATAACAGAAACAAGACACCAAGATAGCAAGAGAAGAATTATTGCCTCCTTACCGGGACTATTCAGACTTCTTCCAGACTTCTAGGAGCCAAAGGAATTGATTTACAAGATGAGAGGCAGGAGCAGAAATTAAGCAGAAGACATCCTTTGTTTGAAAAGAATGTTTGCATCGTTGTCATGGTTTGACACTGGCGCAATGCCAGCGCCCCCATGAAAATACACCTTCCCAACATAAATGCTGTGAGATGTTATCAGGAACAGAGCAGAGCAGGCCCAAGCTTAAAAACAAAGAAAAAAAATTTATTAAACTACTACTACTGTAAAAGACACACACTAAATCGAGGATGAAGACCCTCCAAAACACTCCTCCTCCCCCCACCCAATTTCCAAAACAACCACCATGAAACATCCCCCAGGATTCCTGATCAAGTTGCCACCCTTCAGACAATCAATACTCAGTCCATCAAGGGACAGAGGAGTCTCTTTTGCACCATTGACCCCCCCAGGAAACACAATTGCCACCCTTCTGTGTTTCCATGTCACACATGGCAACCACCTGGAGAAAATCTGCCAGTGTGACACTCTCCTTTCCATGTCACAGTGCTCTCACCACCGTCTGTGGACAGACTGCTCATAGGGCTCCTTTAAGGATGCTTTGCCTCAGACCCAAAGAGACAACAGTTCAGCTTCTCATCTTGGGACAACAGTCCCTCCCTATTTTCCCCTGGGGCCGAGGGTCCAAGAACAGAGATCATCTTCTTCCTGAAGACAGAGGGCATCACCATTCCCTCCTCTGCTTTCCTCTGTTCTCTCCACTTCTGTGTTGGTAGTCGCTGAAACAGATCACTTGGCTCACCACTGCATCCCCCTAAAATGCAGTCTGTTGCAGAAGAACCTGATTCAGTCTATGGCTAACAAGAAAAGTCCAGCCACAAGCCACTCCATCATCTCCTTCCACCCAAAAATTTCCTCTTCCAACATCTCAGATCCTAGACTGTCTCTCTTCTACTTCAAATCGAGGAGTAATATTTTACAAAGCCTTCATTTCCCAGGAAAGGGTTAGAAGTCTCGGACTCCCCGGACGGCTGAGATCTCTGCCCAGAACTAACTCCAGCTCCCATGCTGGGCAACTCCCCCCCCCTTCTCCTCTGGTGGCAAATTGCCAGGTGCCGTCAGGCTCTCTGTCTCTTTCCCTCTGGGGGGGGGGGGGGGGGGAACAAAGGCATCTTCGTTTCGCTCCACCCTTCTGTCCTCAGGAGCTGGCCTGGTTCCAGTCGCTTCACCCCTTGCCTACCTCGACCAGGCCGCATGGCTTCCCCTCCCCCGCCCAGCCTGTGGCTGGGCAGGGGAAAGTCTGCACTCTCTGACGACCGGAACCAAAAAGAGACAGTTCCCCTGGGAGCTCTTGCTTTTAACCCCCTGTGTTCTCAGAGGCATGTCCATACCTTCAGTGGTCAGTCCAAATGCCAATATCCAAACCTGACCACTGATTGGTTTGACTCCCAACTTCCTGAAAAAATTCACTTCCATGTCAAACCACGACAATCATGTATGAGATATATGAATATGCAAGAGGCTATTGCTTTTAAAGGTTAATCCTTTGTTAGCGAGGTGTGTTTCTATGGCAGACTGCCAGATACCCGGACGTCTGTAATTGTTTGTTTTTTATTCTATTTTATTGTCCTAACTTCTTGTTTGCCCAAATTCTTGATTGCCCAAATTCTTATTGTCCTAATTTTAATTATTATTTTATTACTATTAAACTTCTAAAATTTTAACACACATGATTGGCGTTTTTCACACCTCCCCCTCTGTATTGTTGCCATCCAGACAGCCTGGGTTGCCTAGAACATGTAAAAAGAAGGCGTGCACATATGCCCCTTATATGGGGCAATTGGTAATGGAAAAGCTTGTTGCTGGGGGAGGTGTGGCATGACAACACCTGACCCTCCAATCAAGTTGCAAGAAAGCAGTCTCCACCAATAAACGGCAAAGAAAAGTGTACTGACAGACTTTGGGAGGGGCCAGGGTTGGCTGATGCAACCCCCAGTAGTATAAAAGACTAAGCATCCATCTTGAAGATGAGTCAGACACGTGGTAGGCAGCCACGAGGGCAGCTTCCAGGCCTGTTTTTCCTTATTTTGTCCTTTTGTTGTATTTTTGTTAAGGTTTTATAAACCTTTTGAATTTTTGAAGTGAGCAGTCATTTCTCACATTTGGCATGGGGTCCTCCACAGACTGCATGTGGATCTCTGCTCCACTGTGAACATCCATGGGCTACAGGGGAATCTCTGCTCCAGCCCATGGAGCACCTTCTCTCCCTCCCTCACTGACCTTGGTGTCTGCAGAGTTTTCTCTCACATATTCTCACTTGTGTTGTTGGAAATTATATGACTTTTTAAAGTTTTTTTATTTTATAACTTTAGTCAGGTTTGTTTGCCTTTGCCCAGGGGAAAAGGGAATTGAAGTTTCTTTTCAAAAGAGACTGTTTCACAGGGCTAGGCCTGATGAGTTTAACATCTACATAGATTGGGAGTAGCCAGCAGACATACAGATAGCAGCAGGTAAGCAACCATCAACAGATATTAACGAACATCAACCCCAGACATGACCCCCTGGCATGGTTGGAAACACTTGGTCCAGAAAAGACTGTTAACAGAACCAAGGAATTAAGACCAAGTTAGCACCGGAGCCAAAGAAATCCATATCCAATAGGAAACTGAATACTAAGAACTGCGTGACTTGGGACGAATGAATGGGAACTGCATTGAGTTTTGTGTGTATAAATCTGCAGAAAGTCGAGTAAAAAGAATGTCTATATGGATTATTTTCTGTGACACATCCTGGCCAGAATAAAGTAATGCCTTATTCTCTCTCACTTCAAACAGGGTTAGAGGGTTTTTTCTTTTCTTCATGAATTTTGGTGTCAGTGTCTCACAGATGGTTTTACAGTGACTTTTACCCTTTCTTAAATATGTTATCACAGAGGTGTTGACACCATCACTGATTGTCTCATCTTTGGCCAGCAGTGGGTCCATTTTGGAGCCAGCTGACATTGACTCTATTGGACATGAGGGCAGCTTCTGGCAAAAGGTTAACCACAAGTAATAGTGTAACAAGATGTGCAGGTAAAGCAAGCAAGATAGCAGAGCTGTAGTAGTGGGATTTTGAAGTTTATGTTTAAGAAATTGTTTAAAATAATTGTAATGGTTTGTTCCTATTCACCCCTGTTCACTTTTCCCAATAGTCTCTCCCCAAAGTTGTTTTCCACCTGCTTTCCCGCCTTTCCCCGTGTCAGTCCTGGGGTATACCTCCCTTATTTCCACATCCTTCCCTGTCTATCTTCCAAATCCTGTCCCTGCAGCTTGTCTGTCATTATTTGCTACACCCGTTTGTCTAGAAGCTTCCCTGTCAGTTATGATATTTTCCTTCACTCATTGGCACATTATGTATGCACTCTCCCTTTCCCCTTCCCTATTGGTTTTATGTTTACACATATCCACCCCATACTCCTCCTATCTAGCCCTTGATTTGTTGTTAGGTTGCCCCCCCTGAAGGGGCAGCCCCCTCTTAAAAGCCGCCGTTTTCCCCTCCTTCGCGCCCTTTTGCCTTGCCTTTACTTCGAGTCGTTACACTGTAACACCTGTGCCGCTGAGATTGCTCGGAGAAGCAAGCAAAGGGTCCTTCCCTCTTCCTTCACCTTGGTCCCTCGACGTGGGTCCACTCCTATCGGCTGCTTCCGTCAGTAAGGGATCACAGCCAGCGGCCGAACCGCCACCCTCTGCTGGCTTGCGCCAGAGGCGGGGGGGCAGCCACTCCTGACACACACTTCGGGGAAAGCGGAGTCAGGGCTCGCTTGCAGGCAGCGCTGCTCCCTTCTCCTGTGACCGGGGCATGGCATCACAGAGCAAGCGAGATAGCAGAGCCAGTGAGATAACAAGCGCCATCAAAAGCAAGATAGCAAGTTTTAACAGAACTTACAACTTGCAAAATTAGCTAAAAACAAGTTAGACTGAAAAACAAGAAGCACAGGGCATGCATTGAAGGCAGAAGTAAAAAGTTCACACGTGTGAAAAACTAGGTTCATTCCCCTGTAAAAATTTAAAAGCTTAATAAAGGACAATAAGAGACAAAAATAAAGCAAAGTTTAATGGCTGGGTGCTTGGCATTCAGCCAAGAGTACACCTGCTATTTTGGAGATGCCCTTTACATACCTTTCCTATTGCATCAGACTATTGCATATTCATAAACAATTATGCGTATTTAAACTTTTCCCCAAACTAGTTTACATGTTCCAAGAACTGTTTAGCATGGCTCCTTCTCGGGTCCACCTTTTTAGAGCATGCGCATTTCTTGGCTGTGGTTTTAGTCCATTCTTATTATCACCTCCAACTTGGGCTTTGATCCATACTTTCTACAGATGGTAGGTGCTGATAGTTGGCATATCAGTAGCGGGGGTCCTCATCATATGTTCATTGGATGTTATTGTTGCAGCCAGAATTGCTGCTAGTTAAGTCCAGGGTAAGGAAGCAAAAAAGGCCTTTGCATAATATCCACAGATGTTTAATTCAGCTGTGCAGTAAGATGTTCAGGGTCCTGGGCACACTCCTGGGGAGACTCCAGGTTTCTCTCTCCTGAGGGGCAGGGGGTCAACCTGGTGTCCAGGCAGTACAAAGATAAGGGCCAATCAGGGACTAGGGAGGGAATGGCTCAGGGACATATGAACAGGGGAAGGAGACAGTGGGGTCTTAACAGCTTTTTGAGGGAAGCTTCTTGTGTCTCCCTAACATAGGGGATGTTCCCCAGGGTCTCCACATGTTATCCCAACCAAGAAGGCAGTTCAATTACCACAAGCATAACTATATCAGCTATTTCACTGCTATGTCTAAGTTTAGTTAATAGCAGAAATAAAAAATATCTTTATGGCAAAGTTATTTAAAATTATAGATATAGCATCCATTTTAATATTTGTGAAAAGCCAGTATTATAATATGTATTTATAACAGTCCTCCCCCTTATTTTTATAAATCATTTGGCTTGAGCAATAATTCTTGTTGTCTGACCTCCATTATTCGCTCTTTTTTTTCACAGATCAATTTTGCTTCTTCAAAAGGGTCTTCCATATTATTTTGTTTCTTTAGCACCATGATCTTTTGTGCCATCCCAGATATAGCCAATTTTGGGTTCATAGGCATTGTTACCACTTGCATGCCTTGTACTAGGCTGGTGATTAGCCGAATAAAACAGGGAATCAAGCAAGGAAGAAATATCAAACCAGCTGTAGCACATAAAAGGAAGAAGCCTAGCTTCTTCCACCATTCTATTCCCAATATGTTATCCCACCAGCTATTTTTTAGCATTGATTCCCATTTTTGGACCCGTACATGGGCTATTTTTCTGATATTCTTAGCTATATCCAGAACAGCATCCCCATTGTCATCTATTTTCAAACAACAATCTGATGTATTAAATTTTCCAAAAACATCCCCCTCTTTAGCTAATGAATAGTCTAAAGCCAATCTGTTCTGATACACTGCAGATCTTGTATGGCTTTGTTGACTTGATATTAATTCCCATGCCTGAGCAGTTTTGTTTGTTATTATCTCTACAATTGCTTGGAGTCTTATAATACGATTCAGCATATAAATTGGGGTTCCATATCCCTAACTCCCATCTTGTGCCCAGGTGGCTGGCCCATATGTTTTCGCTATGTGTTCAGGAGACCATTCCTCATCTCCCCATTTTGAAGTCCTCCAATCAATTCCCTTTTATTTCTTTTTAGGTCCTCATAAACTGGTACTTGTAATTGATCTCCATCTGGTCATGGTAAAAGAAAAAATCCTGGCTGTATGATTCCCGGAGTACAACTCCCTTTCCACTGGGAAGGGAGTCTTGGGTATGCTCTTTTTCCACATATCCAAAATAAGCCATCTGGTGCTTTCCAATAATAATTTTTCTGTTGATCTATCTTTTCCCAAAATTTGGATATTTCCTGGATCCTAAAATAAGGATTTCTTGCCTGTATCATGACATTGGAAAAGTCTGGTTTTGTTATTAGACTTGAAATTTTTTTCTTTTGTTTTTCTCTGAGTCCAATACAGAGTCGGTTCTTCTGGGATGTATCATGTAAAAGTTCCATTACTAACTTTATATCTCTTAGAGGGAGCATTTCCTACTTCGCTAAGAAAATCTTTCCCAGTACGCCAGAGACATTCTTCTCCTCTCACTGTTGAACTTAAAATCCACCCTTCTGGTCAGTTTTCCCTCCTTATATTTGTTCAGTTCCACTTAAGGAGTTCAACCGGGCCTAAGCTACTGTCTTTCCATGGCCATTCCTCTGTCATCAAAGCCCCTCCACAGACTGAACAGTTGATTATGTTAAGTTCCTTACTTATTCTTTCCCCCAATTCCACAAACAAGTTTTTCCTAAATCTCAAGATATCTATTTCTGTTTCTAATTGATGTTTAAGTTTCATATACAAATCTTGATGTGGGGTTGATACAGAGTTAGATTGCTGTGCTGGCTTTGCCTTTTTGTTTACTAATTGTTCTTTTACCAAATCTTGGACTCTACCCCTAAGGACAAATGTGAAACAAACACATCTCTCTCCTTTTGGACATTCACTTCCCAACCTATTACCACTTGTTCCTAAGTTTTCCGCAATCCAGTATTTTTTCCCATTTTGCATGCAGGTACCAAATTTGGATGAGTTATAACACTGACTGTTGACATGGGTGTGAGTAATAAAAAAGGAACCTCAGTTTTTTTCCACGTAAAGCATTCTGTAGCATTTGTGACATGATTTTGCTGGTATCCCGAAAGGGAAAAGACAAAAAATGAGTGACAGAAATGGGAATAACAGAGGTCCAGTATGGCTTATACCCCCACTTCCCATGCCTATGGGGTTGCTAACCATAGCAGCTGTATATGATCTTCTCGGTGACGAGTACAGCGGCCAACCTGGGCTTGCCCTCTATTTCCCTTGTCACTTCCTTTTTACTAATTTCCAGGCAAATAATTTTTGACACTCCTTAACTGTAGTTTCCCATCGTTCCTCAGGTATCTCCCGCTCAACAGGCACTAGTAATTCCCATCCACAAAGCAAAGTTATTATTTCAGTTGCTCTGAGTTCTATCTGGATAGGGAATAGATTTGGTGCTCAACACTTCATGCAATGAGAGCGTCGATTTTGTGAACTTCAATACCAATTTTTTCCCACAGTTTAAACAATTACATTTAACCCAGCTAGCATGTCCAGTATTGGGATGAATAAGAGTATACAGTATGGCACTGATGGAAATTGTAATTCCCCCTCTTCTTTGTATAAGTCACAGGCTAAGGCCAGTATATGAGAACTCTCTGACTGAAACAGTCCTGATCCTTCTGTTTGAAGTGGAAGTATTCCTCCCCAAGGGCGGTATCGGAGGTGTCTCAACTTGTTCAGGCAGTACTTGAAACCACTGATAAAATCTTGGCCTTATTTCCCAGTTAGGTGTGATTCTTTGTACATTTCTTGGGTCATTTGGGTCTTCCCCATTCATTACTACCCAGTCCACACTTAGGAGTCAATTTTGTAACACCTGGTTTAGATGTTATAGTCCTTTCCTCAGGTTCCTTCACAGGTCCTTTGATTCTGCTGGTGTGGATCCACCCTCTTTCCCTGGTTCGGATTGCTGCCTCAGTTGTCAGCAGTACCAGAAAAGGTCCTTCCCATTATGGAGTTAAAGATTGTTCTTTCCATGATTTCACTAGTACCCATTCCCATGGATTGATATTATGGATTTTAAATTTTAAAGGTGTGGTTTGATGGATTATCCATTTCAACCGCAAATTTTTAAGTGTTCTTGCAATTGTGGTGACATATTTTTTAACACTCATTTCCCCTACTTCATAAGTAGCAGTTTCATATTGGGTGGTCAGAAAGGGTAATTCAAACATTATCTCATAGGGTGACACTCCCAGGTCTGACCTGGGCTGTGTTTGGACCCTGAACAGAGTCAAAGGGAAGCATTTTACCCACAACATTTGGGTTTCAATCATTAATTTTGTTCAAGTTCTCTTTAAAGTCTGGTTCATTCTTTCTACCCGGCCCGAACTCTATGGATGCCATGGGGTATGTAATTCCCTTTTTATTCCCAAGGCTTGAATTATTTGCTGTAAGACTCTTGACATAAAATGTGTTCCTCTATCTAAGTCTATTCTATTAACCATTCCATACCTGGGAATAATTTGTTCCAAAAGGGTTTTCCATACCACATTAGCTGTAGCTCTGACAGTGGGAACAGCTTCTGCCCAATGAGTTAGATGGTCTGTTACTACTAATAAAAACTTCCACCTCTGCACTTGCAGAAGTTCAGTAAAGTCCACTTGGATACTTTGAAATGGTTGCAGAGCTAACCCGTGAACTCCTAATGTTGTTTTTATCATTAGCTTTTTGTTTACCTTTTGGCAAGTTATACATTTCTCAGTTATTTGCTTTGCCAATCCAAAAATTCCAGTGCACCTGTAATTCCTTAAAAAGTGTTCACACAAAGCCTGCATGCCCCAATGAGTTGATGCATGTCTTCTAATATTTTTTGAGTAAGTGGCTTATTAAGTAACGGTCTCCCATCAGGAAGTTTCCATTTCCCAGACTGATCTTTCTCTCCCCCTATCTTTCTTAAGTCCTTTTCTTCTGCTTCAGTAAACTTTAGAAATTCCAATTCTTCCTTGTCTGGGGTCAAAATTAACATAATCCTTTTGCTCCCATTTTCTGCTGCATCTCTAGCCTCTTGATCTGCCAAATTATTCCCTCTTATTTCTGAGGTCATTCCCCTTTGGTACCCTTTAACATGTACTACAGCTATTTCTTCAGGCAATTTTAATGACTCTAAAACATCTAAAAGGAGTCTCTCTTGTATCAGTCCCTTTCCTATTGAATTTAGTAACCCCCTTTCTTCCCAAATTTTTCCAGAGGTGTGTACTACCCCAAAAGCATACTTTGAATCAGTATATATGGTTCTTTTCTTGTGTGCTAAATATTCCAGTGCTCTTTTTAGAGCATATAATTCACAAGATTGGGTCAACCAATTTGAAGGTAATTTCCCTTTTTCGATGGTCTGCACATTTTTCCCATCAGCCAAGGCATATCCTGATGTCCTTTTTCCTTGTAAGCATCTGGATGAACCACCAACATATATTCTTTCCCCTTCTGGGAGGGCTTGTTCTGCTAGATCTTCCTGAACTTTAGTTTGTTATTGGATTATTTCTAAACAACTATGTGTTAAGTTACTTTTTGGTTCCCCATATAAAAATTGTGCTGGATTTGAAACAGAGTAGAAGTTTAACGGAGTAGAAATCCATTTGGATTTCGGTGAAATGTGTCACATAGTAGCTTGATAGCATGGGTAAAATATGCTGTTTAGTCTGTTAACTCTGCTGTGCTTGTAAAACTGCCCCAGCCAAGGAGAAAGAATCTCCAAGCTGAAGAGATAAGAGAAGCCCCTTGAACTCTGAAATGAAGAAGAAAAAAACAAAGCTAAGTCTGCAAGAGATGGACAAAGGGATTAGAGAGTTCTCTATACAAGGACTAATTGCAAATTGTAATGCGAAAACAGCAGAATGAATATGCATGAACCTATTGTGAAATTCTATGCATATGTAAATTAGTAAGGGGTAATTAAAAGGATCGGGAATCCTCAGGGGTGCACATGTCCTTTGAAGGGGAACAATCCCCACATGCACCTAGCGCTGTAATAAACATACTGTCCCTACAAATCTTTATAAGAATTGTGGGGTTTTGATTTTTCACCGCGTTTCAGATTCAAACTTTTGTTTACTTCTAATGTCAAGTCATCGCTGTCTATCAAAATTGCTTCATATTTTAACATCCTAGAGTCTGTTAACAATTTTTCAGCTTTTTGATTTAACACATTTCAGACTGAATGAGGTGTATTCACAATTAGTTTACTTCCAAAAGTAAGTTTACGGCTCTCTTCTACCAGAATATCAGTAGCTGTTATAGCTTGAATACATACTGGCCAGTCATGGCTCACTGGATCCAACAATTTTGATAAATAAGCTACTGGTCTCTTTACTCCTCTCCACTCCTGGACGAAAATTCCATGAGCTACTCTACCTTCCACATTCACATACAGATGAAAGGGCTTTTCTAATAAGGGTAACCTCAAAGCTGGTACTGAGGCTAGTTTCAGTTTCAGTTCTTCTAATTTATTATCATTTTCCCTGGTCCACTTGATATCATCTCCCTCTGTCAATTTTTCATATAAAAATTTTACTGCCTGTGTATACCCTTCAATCCATAATCTACAATATCCCAATAATTCGAGCAGCCTTCTAACTTCCTTCTTTGAAGAGGGAGGGGGAAGAGATAAAATCCTTGCAGTCCTCTCAGGATTTAGCTTTCAGCTACCTTTGCTTATTAAGTGGCCAAGATATTTTACTTTTGATTCCACAAATTGTAGTTTCCCTTTTGATACACAATCCTTTTTCCCCAAGAAAATCCAAAAGTTCTGTAGTAGCCTCCCTAATTTCAACTTCAGCGTCCCCTGGTAATAAAAGATCATCCACATATTGGGTAACTTGTATTCCATGAGTGGGGAAATTTTGTAATATTTCTTCTAAAACTTGTCCAAATAGGTTTGGAGATTCAGTAAATCTCTGTGGTAATTTTGTCCATCTTAGTTGCTGCTTTCTCCCAGTATTCGGATCCTCCCATTCAAAGGCAAAAATATTTTGGCTTTTGCCTGCTAATGGGCAAGCCCAAAAAGCATCTTTAAGATCCACTACACTAAATCACTGATGTTGGGGTGGGACTTTACTTAAAAGAGTATAGGGATTGGGTACCACTGGGTAACGGGTCCAAGTTCTCTTGTTAAATTCCCTTAAGTCTTGTACTAATCTATAATTCCCATCAGACTTCTTTACTGGGAGAATAGGGGCATTATGAGGAGACGTACAAGGTTCCAATGTCCCATCCTTTATCAATTCTTCTATTACTGGCTTTAAGCCTTCTCTTCCTTCTAAAGATATTGGGTACTGCCACACACATATGGGACATTCTTCTCTCTCAGTCGTGACCCTTATAGGGTCAATATTCAGTCTTCCCCTATTTCCTTCCCCAGCCCAAACTTCCTTGTTAATCTTTTCCTCATCTTCTTGGTCGAGTTTTAACAATTTAGCTGTCATCTTCCCTTCTTCTGGTATAACCCCTATTCCTAATTGTACTTGTAAGTCTCTTCCCAATAAGTTGCTACCTGCTCCATGAACTAATAAGACATCTCCCATCCCTACTCTGTTTTCTTCTTCAATTACTACATTTTTAATGACAATAACTTTAAACCCTTCTCCTTTTGCTCCTGTAACCTTCACAGTGTCATTACTCACATCACATCCATTTGGAATATTCACTACACAAGTTCTCTCTGTCCCAGTATCAACTATAAATTCTAATACCTCCTATTGTAAAATGCAGGCGAACCCAGTGGGAAGAAATTATGATGTCCGAGTCTAGTTCAGAAGGCTGAACGATTTCTTTATTATAACTATGCTATAATACATTAATATACTATATGAAGGAAGATACTAAAACTACATACCTACTTGTTCTAACTACCAAATCTAACTCACAACTCATGACCCTCTTCTTGCAAGTCCAGACACAGGTGGATCTGATTGGCCATCAGGCTCAAACAATCCTCACCAGAATCCAATCAAGCAATCACCCCAGGTAAACAATTCTCCAAACACATTCCACATGAGAAAACAAGGGGCAGAAATAGAAATTGTTTTCTCTCTCTTCTCTCTGTGCACCTCTATGAAAAATCCTGAGATAGAAATTTGCTTGCCACAACCTCCTCTTGGGGGCCTACTTTTAAAGTTATCAAAGGCTTTAGATGGTGTTTTTCCCCAGAAAATAGAGCCCATGACTTCCCTATTCTTCTTCTCGGTATATCTCTTGGAATATTTTCAGGTCCTTTTTTTAGGTGAGGGCATTCCCTCTTATAGTGTCCCTCTTCCCCACAATAGAAACAGGCATTTTTAGTTTGCTCCTGGGATTTTGATTGTGCTGGGATTCTGTTTCTTCCCTTTTCCCTTTCTCTAAAACCCGAATGCTTGGGAGTGGTACCTGAGGGCTTCAGATTCCTCTGGAAGTTACTCTCTCGCATAGTGGCTATCATAATTTTTGCTTCCACTTTGGCTTTTTCTTCATCTCTCTGTACATAAACCCTTTGAGCTTCTTTTAGTAGGTCATTTAATGATTTATCGTGCTAGTCCTCCATCTTTTCCAGCTTTTTTTTTAATATCTGGTCCAGCATGATTGACAAAATTAACCCTCAATAGGGTTTGCCCTGCTATGATCTCAGGGTCTATTCCAGAGTATTGTTTCATATTCTTTCAGAATCCCTCTAACCACCCAGTTGGAGTTTCTTCCTTTCCTTGCTGTCCCTCAAAAGCTTTTCTGACATTTTGCCCTCAGGGTGCTGGCTCTTTTATTCCTTTGATTATCAGATTATAATAACCATTCATATGTTCTCGCCCTGCCTCTTCATTTTGGTTCCAGTTAGGAGGTGCTGTTGGTATTTTCTGGTCCCATGGTGGACCTTGCTGATTCTCTCTTTCCCAAATTCTCATTCCAGCAGCTCTAATAATTTGCCTATCCTCTTGGGAAAATATTATTTTCATTATTGACTGAATTTCTTCCCAAGTAAAAATGTTGGGACCTAAGAATTGGTCTAATTGTTCAGCTGTACCTATGAGGTCTTCCAATAATCCTTTAATATATTTTTTAAAAATTCTGACTTCTGAAGAGGTCAAAGGAGCATTCACAAATCCTGTCCCTCTGGAAGTCCTCCCATATGTACTTCTCCCAATGGGAATAAACTAACTTCTTGATCCCAACCTTTTTTGCTCTTCAATCTTTATAACCCTTTTCCCTTGTTTTGGAGTAGTGGTAGGGGAGGGATTATTGAGCTGCTTTTGGGTTTTAACTGAGCTCCTAGTATTTTGGTATGGTGCCCCTCCGCTAGGAAGGGGGTTCACTTGGGCAGCAGGAGCCGGAATCGCCAAGGGGACAGACGCAAAGGCAGAGGTCAGCAGTGAAACCAGAATCGCCAAAGGGACAGAGGTAGGGTCATCTGGTGAAAGCAAGACCACGGAAGGGGCAGGAGTGGTTGGCTCGAAAGAAGCCATGGCAGGGGCAGGAGCAGGGGCACCCAGTACAGGTGCGGGAGCTGGAGTTCCTGTCATGGGTGGAAGGGGGCAATATTTCCAGGGGGTCCCAGCCCTTTTCTTTCTTTTCTTCTGTTTGCTCTGTCTCTGGGGTTTCTGATATCTTAAAAACTTTTACCCCCAGGGGTTCTGTGTCTCCTGTCCAACATGAGGCATAGTCTCTTTCTTCCGGATCAAACGGTTCCTTTGAATTTACAAATATATATAAGGCCTGGCAAATCCAAGCTAATTAGTAATTAATTAACACTGGAGGTTCCACTAACCAAGCTGGTCCTGCCCAATCTGAACCCCTGCATACAATAGATAGAGATATGGTTCCTATGGTACATATGTGTAGGAAATGGAAAGATAGAAACTTCCAGAGATACTGAAGGGTTTGATTTACAGCCTTGGAAGAAACTTGGATTGATGTAAAAATAAAAGTACACAGACAGCAAAAAATTTATAAACTTATGTTTCTATAGTTATAAGTAAGAATATGCCTTAAGTTAGTAAAAAACTGTATTAGGTAAGATGGTGAAGGGTTTTATAGTGTAGTAAAAATTGTATAGAGTAAGCTAAGAGTTTAGATGTTATAATAGAAGTATATGTGTGTACATGTAATAGTAGCCCATTGGATAAAAGTATATGCAGTGCAGCAGAATTAAATAAAGGTGATAGGTTAGAAAAACAAAATAAACTTAGTGGCAACTTTCTATTGGATTAGAATGTTTTATATTGCCTTGTAACGAAGAAACTTGTGACTACCTTGAGCTATGGCAAACTTCTTACTCCTCTAAAATCTCACGACCCTTTGAGGCTGATGTTTATCTGAGTAATAAATCGTTTTTAGCCCAACTGTGGTCCCGTTCTTTCAATTAAGGCATCGATAATAATATATACGAGAAGTATGTTAGGAAAGACTGTTTGGATTGATTATGTCTTGGGCAAAGACAAACACATCCGTGGTGTTGTCTTCGCTCAGGGACCTGGTTTCACCTGGTGGATGATGCAGAAAGATGGAGAAACACGATATATACCTCAAGGGGACCTTATTTTGAGGTGAATCATCCCTGACACTGTGCCTGTATCCATATCTGCATGTATATATGTATATAACTAGGATAATGCATGTATGTATGTAGTTTAAAAGTCTAAGCTTGATGTAACGTTGGTATGGGAAACAAATTCGGGTGGATAATGTTGGGGGTTAGGTTTCTTTAAGGAATTTTCTTCCCATTTGTTGTCATGGAAATAGCAAATGGACGTCCATTAAAAGACAATGCCTTGGCATACTGTTTGAATGGTGAGGAGGAGGAGTGGTGTGGTTATGGCAGTTTCTTAGCTGGGGTGGTTCGGTCTTTGCCCGGCTTGGAGAGGAGACAGTTGAGGTGTTTGGTGCTGGACTTCTCTTGGCCAGGGGGTTCAGCACTGCTGTGAAATTTCTCTTGACTGCCTACTGGTCAGGCCACTGCTTACAGTGAACTGTTGGTGGACTGGGACTCACTCTGCAGCACCCATCCTTGCTGGGAGAGACCCCCACCATCTGTGTGGGTGTTTCCAAGGGAAAAGACCACACCCCCTTCTCTCTCTCAGGAGAGAGCTGGTGGACTGAAACCTCACCAGAGCCACCATTACCAGGATACTACACTGGACACATGAGAGCAGGGGAAACTGAAAACCCTTTCCCCCCAACCATCTCTCTCTTCCCATGGCCACCATTAACCCCTGGGGAGGCTCAGGGCTTGCATCAGAGCGCCACCGAAGCTGCAGAGGAGTCACTGCAGCCTCTCTGCCTTGACATGAGCCAACAGTGCCCCCTGCCGGTTGTGGTCGTAACTACACCAAAGGGAAAATGGCTTGACACATGGGAAAAGACTGGTATTGGGTTTTCTTTTTTTTTTGCTGTTGTTGCTGTTGTTGTTTGTCTGTCTTTATACACATTCTAGTAAAGAACTGCTATTTCTTTTCCTATATCTTGTCCTGAAACCCCATAATTTCAAAATTATAATAATTTGGAGGGAGAGGATCATCTTTTCCATTCCAGGAAGGTTCCACCTTCCTTGTCAGACACCAGTCTTTTAAATAGGACAATGTATATTCATAAACATACTTGCAAGTGTTGGAAAAACATGGGCCCCAGGGAGCCAGTCCCTAGGGTATCTGTCTAGAAGTTTTTTGCTGGTATAGGGGCCTGCTGAGAAAAACCCAAGAGACCTGTTCAGTGTCCATCCTGATATGTAGGCCAAGAGCATGCCTCCCCCATTTTATTTCACTCACATTGTCAAATACCTTGTACATAATCATATTACCGGTGGGAGTCAAGGCCCCTGCAAAGTGCACTTTTGCTTTCAGAGGTCCAGTGTTAATCAGGGAATAATGATCAGCACATTCAGGTCAAAGGCATACAGAGTATAGCCACAGGAAAAATTCTTCTTTGTCATCCAGCAGGGAATGGTCTGCTGGTTGAATGAGCTGCATGTATTGTCTCACACAGCAACCACTCTCAAAACAGGCTGCAGCAGTTTTGCTGGCATTTGTTCACTATCCACATGGAGGGCCACAAAATTTATATCATAATGTTTAAAGTTGAAATGTTCTTAGTATAATTGCCACTAAAAGCATTGTTATCTACAAACCCAGTAACAACGAACTTGAGTAGCTCTCCCTGAAAAATTTTCCTGGTTGTTTGACACTACTGTCAATATGCTGAACACTTCTGTGACAGGCAGTCCACCTGGAATTCAGCACTGTCTGTAAGTAATGCCTCAGTATGCCCCAAATGCACTACAGGCATCACCCACACTTTTCTCACAAACATTGAGGCATAGGTAATGATCACTTGCAGGCTTCTGCTGCTGGGGAGCTCATCAAACAAAAGCTGGTTTTGCTATGCAGCAGCATGGTGATTACTCAGCAAAAAGCTGTCTTCTGCTTATGTTGAACTTCTAGCACCTGGTAGAACCAATGCAGCCACACAGACAGAGCTCCTGCCAGAGCAAGCAACCATATAGGCTTTAGGCTCCATGGTGTGTGTGGGGATACTCCCAAAGATAAATGGTGACAACAAGCACACCTGTGAGAGGTGTGCCCAGGTAGATGAACTCCTCTGCCTGGTGGCTGAGCTTCAGGAAGAGGTGAGCAGAATGAGAAGCATCTGAGTCTGAGGAGATTGACCATAGCTGTGCTCTGCTGTCTCTGGTACACATAAGTCAAGTCAGCATGGCCACTGGAAGTAGGTTCAGTATCTGTTCTGTAGCAGGAGGAAGGCAGTGGTACAAGGGATAGGGAGGAGTGGAAGGAGGTTACTGCATAGAGCTGTAAGAGGAACCCATCCTTACCCTCTCAGCTACCTTTACAGAATAGGTATGAGGCTCTGGGTATGGTAGGAAAAGCATATAATGAGATCGATTAAGAGGAACTTAAGCATTCTCATCAAGGTCAGATCAACCGTTCGCATCAAGACCCGTATTAAGACCAGCGCTGAGAAGAAAGAGCAGTGCGTTATGGCCATAGGTAACTCCCCCTGATGCCTTAAGTTTTAGCTTTTCTATTTTTCAGATTCTGTGCTGCTTTAGTGTGTAGTTCTGAGCTTCATATTAAGGGATGGTAAGCTCTCTGCACAGAGTAGGTAGACAAAACAATTCCTTTTCTAGCTTGGAACCAAGGACAACCAATCCAAATTTCAGGCCCAAGAGCATAAACAACGGTGGACTGAAGAGAGAAAAACAAGAAGGATGGGACTTCATAACCTAAAGCTATAATTGAACAAATAACTCCAATATGCTAATGAACCAGAACTTATAAAAGTGAGAGACCTCATGATGGGTCGTCCATTTTTGTGGCCATTTTGGGTTCATCTTGGGTGTCGCCCTGGCCGGGCTCTTGTACTGTCCAAGGTGTATCCACTGAGGCCTTTTAATAAATACCTACTTTATTCTTTAACTCCGTCTAGCCTCTGTTCTAGGTCAGCCTTCTCAAGGCATCACCCCCTGTGAGGAATGGAGGCACTCATTTGCAGATTGGACACTCCTTTTAGGGAAATTTGCTGCCTCCTTGGGGCCCAGATCAGGGATATCACCTTCATGGAAATTGGAAGGAAAAAGAAATTGTATGATCTTTGGAAACAAAGTCAGGCTTTGCAGGAAGATCAGAGCGCTGTGGTTTGTATATGCAGGAAGAAGACATAAAAGGCCAAAGCTCAACTGGAGTTGAAATTGGCCAGTGTTGCGTCAGACAACTAGAGGTTTTTTTAAAGTATGTGAGACTGTGATGAAAGATAGTCGGGTCAACTGGGCAAACTGGTCTCCCAAGGTTGCAGCCAGCTTCCAGGTGGATCCTCCACCCCCCACCCCTTCCCCAGCATGGACACCTGCAGGGTACATCCAGCCGGAAGACAGGGGACACTCACTTTTGGATAGGTGGCTAAAAGCGCCAATTGGGTTACATATGGAGATAAAATCCTGAAGTAGCTCCATAGCTGCTTTGTTGCTTTGTAATTGTGTATTCTGCAAGGTCAAAGACTGCAAACCTGTACATTTCTAGCTGAACCTGCTTATATTATATAATGCATTACCAACATTTAGGTAATGTATTAGTAATAAATCTAATCATAATCATCCACATAATCAGTGTCCTACTTCTCTCTACTACTCTGCCACAGTATGTTAATAGCAAGAGGAGGTCCAAGGAAAACATTGGACTGATACTTGTTGAAGATGGTCACCTGACAAATAGGGATGAAGAAAAATCAGAGGCATTCAATGCTATTTTTCCTTCAATCTTAATATTGATAGACCTTGGGTAGCCAAGTCCCCTTAGTGGCCTACTCTGGACTCATTCCAAGAGGTTCACATCCTTCTTGTGTTGGGGACCCCAGAGCTGGACACAGTACTCCAGGTGGAGTCTCACAAGGGCAGAGGGGGAGAATCACCTCCCTCGACCTGCTGGTATCTTTTGAGGCAGCCCATGATGCAGATGGCTATTGGAGGCTCCAATATAGAGAACGGGACATGCCCTGGCTTGTCTAGCCCCTGCTGCTGGACCAAATGGCGGCAACTGTGGTGTTTCACCCCAGAGACACCTTTGGCTAGCTGGATGTTGCAGCTGGGCGCATGGAGACAAGTCCAGACATGCCGGACCTCAGGTGACGGCGGGATGGAGCTTCCTCTCACAGAGGGTCTACTCCTCAGGTTTCCCGCTGTTATAAATAGAGGTGAATAATTTGTTCAGCCTTTCAAGAGTCAATCAGAAATTTATTGATTACAGCAAGCGATAGCAAGCAAACAGCGCTGGGTGGACCTGGGGAGTCCCCGCTCCGCAAACGGCTCACCCCGTTTCCCCCTTCCCACAGTCTTTTTATACTCTTTTTCTCCGGGTCCGCGGTATCTCTGGGTGTACTCTGCACTTGCGCCCTCTGTTGCTAGGGGGTGATCTTCTACTCTCTGGTGGTCGTTTGAAGGAAGCTCCTCTCTTCTTCCTTGGTGAAAGTCCACGGCCCTGTAATGGTCTTTTCCATATGCACCTAAGTTCTAATTACACAACCAGCTTAAGTAATCAACATACTAACTAGTTTCTGTCTGGCGGTTTTCTGTTATCTACACAAGGCTTCTCCTTTGATTTTCTGTTATCTACACAAGGCTTCTTCTTTCTGTCTTGATGAACAAAGAGTCTTCTCTAACTTATCACAATCCCCCCCTTTTCTTTTTCTTTATTTTGTTCATCAAACCTTTTTAGTTCTTGTAAGCTAAGGGCTAAGGTTTCATTAGTCTCAGGATCCTCCGGTACGGGTTCATATTTGGCCCTTATTAACATGAGGTGAGCAGCCTCCAATCTCCCCTTTACCATGTCTATGATCCTATTAAAAATGCACGGGCCAAAGGTTAGTCCCAAAATCAGCAAAATTAGGGGCCCTGCCTTTGTGGACAATAGGGTAGTCAGCCACGGGGAACTGTTGAACCAGGTTTCATACCAACCTTGTTGGGCTTCTCTTTCCCTTTTTCGTTTCTCTAATCCTTCCCTTAGTTTTGTCATTGTATCCCTGACTACCCCTGTGTGATCTGCATAGATACAACACTCCTCTCTGAGTGCTGCACATAGCCCTCCTTGCTGTAGGAGCAGGAGGTCCAATCCTCTCCTGTTTTGCAAAACTACTTCAGATAGAGATCTCACTGATTTCTCTAAGGCTGATATCGATTGCTCTATTCGCTCTAAGTCCTCATCTATTGCTACCCTTAGAGAGTGAAATTCTTTCGTTTGTTTTACTAAGGAGGCCACTCCCGTGCTTACACCTGCTACCCACATGAGCATTAAAGCAGCCACTGTAAGTGTAGTAAAAGGTTCTCGGTTTTGTAGATGGTGTGCTGGGGTAGTTTGTAGGTTATATACATAGTCTTGAGGGTGATAGATAATTTTTGGGATTATGACTACTTGTATGCAGTAATCTGAGGTCTCATTGAAAATTTCCAGGGAGATGCAGGGTGTGAGTCCTCCTTTTGCACAGATCCACTTTGTGTTTTTAGCAGGGAGTAACCACTTGGCTGGCTTATCCTCTCGTTTTGCTGTAGTTATTATTTCGCACAGGAATTCCATGTGCTGGGGCACTTGGCCAATGCATCTCCCCTTCCCTGTTACTGAGGCCAATGTGATTCCTTGCCCCCGCGGATCTTTCCAATTACATGAAGGGGGGTTACTGCCATTTGCACGTCTCGCCTTTTCTGATATTCCGATAGCTTCATAAAATGGGGGTTTAACATCAAAGCAGAGCCAACAATGCTCTGTAAGCCGGGGGTTAGTTACATTCAAGACCCGGTATGCTCCCTCTACCAGCTTCCAAAGGGTGTTAAATCGAGAATCCTCGCTAGGGGGTGCTATTGTCTGGGTGACAACCGTTGAATTTTCCATTCCTGCGTTACTTTGATTATTGATTATTTCAACATGGCTTGGCTCTCCATCTTTAGCTATTACCGGGTTAGGGCCTACTGGTCGGGTATCTGGTGAGATCGGCTCCTTCTTCATGGTGAACATGTTGCCTCTGTCCTTACCAGGTTCCACATACCGAAAACCCCATGTCCGTCCCACTGTCCATCCTGGATCTAATGGTTTAGTTACATTCAGATACACAAATTGACAATTCCCCTGATTGACTATGCCGCCCGACCAGGCCTTCTGTGGAGCTTTACAGCCGTAGGGTCCCCAAGAAACAGTAAGCCATTGATCTCCTTCTACTGACCAATTCGATGCTATTGTTTCACAGCCCCAATACCCACAGAAGTATTCCCCAGGGTAATTGCAATATCCCTTTCCTGGATTTGATGCTGGACACATATAGAAACCTATTTTATTTAGACATGGTTTGATGGGGGCCAGTGTGCATAATGACAGTGTAAAGCTAGGAGATCCGGATGATATCCGAGTTTGGATTTTCTTCCCATCTACTCGGGTTAGTATCCACTTAAAGGGTTGATGTGAAAATTGAGAATATCCTCCTGGCAATAACATAATCAGAGTTACAATAATGACAACTTGCCAAGGAGGATGGAGTCCTGTTTTTGCATTTAACTCATAACTCCCTACTATTCCCCTTTTAGTTTGTTGCCCTTTGTGTCTACCCGGGGTGTTTGAGTCGGTACCTTTGGGGAGATTATCAATACCCAGTCGGGAGTACTTCTGTATTATTCCACTTGGGATTGGGAAGAGCCTGGTTCTTTCCCCTCTGCCTCGCCCGCCAACTCGGGTGCTTCGAGCCGCAGGGATTACCATCTCCTCGGCAGCAGCGGTACTCTCCAGCACATCCATTCCCTTTTCCCCTTCTAGCCTTATACTGCTCCCAGTTCTTATCCTTGACCGGGGATGAGTTACACAGGATTTCTTTCAGCTCTTTCCGACAACACCGGTTTACAATATGGGCAACAAAGGGGGCAGGTTCATTCAGGTGGAAACAAAAATTCTCAGGGTTAACCCTTTTTCTGTAAACCTCCCACCACTCTTCTGATTTGAACCTTACCCACTTATTCTCTAATTCTCCTAACTCTAATATGATTCTTGTTAATCCTCGCTCTAGCTTGCAGCAGCTGGAGCAAATCCCAGTAGGTGGCTTTCCTTTGCAACAATGGACCCACCACCGTTCTTGGCAAGTTTTACAAACAAAGCACACAAAAGGATAACAATCACCACGTATTTCTTCAGATACTACTCTATAATCATCAGCTGAGGGGTAAGTGTACCCTTTCTGTTCCCCCTCTTGGTCTATTTGGATTACCCACACTGAGTCCGTTAGTTCTTCTTCAAGGTGACCTTCAGGTTTCCGGGTTGGCTCGTTACTCTCCAATGGTCAGCCGTAGTGATCGGTCCTTTAACTCTGCTTGCGTGGGTCCATCCCTTCTCGGCGGTCCGAATTGCAGTCTCTGTGGTGAGCAAAACAACGAAGGGGCCTTCCCAACGAGTTGTTAAAGAATTTTCTTTCCATGATTTAATGAGTACTCTATCTGTCGCCTTCTGATGAGAAGGCGGGCGACCTGGTTTCAAGACACAGCACGGCGACCCGGCCTCGCCCGGGTCACTCGGGCCACAGACATGCACAGACACCAATGTGGTGGATGGTCAAATGGCATTTATTATCTCATCTCGTGGGGTTAAATAGTCAAGGGGGCTTCACTACGTCAAAAGGGGATGGTGGGTCTGGCTAGGTTTAGTAAGGAGTGGAAAACTACAGAGTTAGGAGGGGCTGCATGCTTTAGGGGTGATTGATCACTTATAGCAGGAAGAAGGGGGGAAGGGTCTAGCTTTCCGTCACATCCCGAGATTTTCCGTTCGCCTGTCCCTATCTACCATATCTATCTCCAGGTTTAATCTTATGTATTGCTAGGTCTAACGGAGGTCTCTGAGTTAACAGCCCCTTTTCCCTCAATTCTCTCCTTCTGTTCATAATTTGCACAATATAGGTATTGGTCTGAGAATCTTTCAAACAAGGGTGATCTACAGGGGCCTCCATATCATAGGGCATTCCGAATAGCATTTCAAAAGGGGATATCCCCACATCAGTTCGGGGTTGAGTGCGGATATTTAATAGAGCCAAGGGCAAACACTTGACCCAAGACATCTTTGTTTCTAGCATTAATTTAGTTAGTTGTTTCTTGATTTCCCTATTCATCCGCTCCACTCTTCCAGAACTTTGCGGGTGCCATGGAGTGTGATACTTCCACTGGGTCCCCAGGGCGGTGAGAACATCTTTTGCTATTTTTGAAGTAAAGTGGGGGCCCCTATCAGAATCTAGGATCTCTGTCATCCCGTATCTAGGTATGATTTGTTCTAAAAGTATCTTAACCACCGCATGAGACGTTGCTCTGGCGGTGGGAATGCTTCTACATAGTGTGTCAAGTGATCTATCAATACCAACAAGTACTTGTATCTCCCTATTTTGGGTAGTTCAGTAAAGTCCACTTGTATATGAGAGAAAGGTCTTTGTGCTAACTCTCTCCCACCCATTGGTCTCTCTCTTTGTTGCTGCTTGTTTACCTTTTGACAGGTCAGGCAGCGTTGGGTTACCTGTTTAGCCAGAGTATAGATCCCTATACACATGTATTTGATAGCAAACTGATCAACTAAGGCCTGAGTGCCCCAATGGGTTTTATCATGTATAGCCTGCAGGATTCTCATGGCTACTCCTTTCGGGAGTACTTCTCGACCATCGGGTAATACCCACTTGCCTTCCTCCTTTTCCCGTATTCCCATTTGGTCTAATTTTTCTTTTTCTTGTACTGTGAATGTTAATAAATATTTCTTTGAGCCATGATACCAGCAATGTTTCTTTTGGGGGTTACCACAAGCACTTCTGATGGAATCATCTCCAAACATTTTACAACCTGACCAACACGGTGTTGTTCCTGAATCATCTCCACAAGCAGAGCAATCCTCCCTTTGTGTAACCTCAAGCTTATGTTTTAAAGTCAGTAGCGCAGCTCTCTTGGCCTCTTGATCAGCTAAATTGTTTCCCCTAATGGAGGCTCCTATTCCTGTCTGATGGCCACGGACATGCACTACTGCTATCCTTTCCGGATATCTGAGAGCTTGTAAAACTCGTCGGATTAATTCCTCATGCATTAACCCCTTTCCCTGTGAGTTAATTAATCCTCTCTCTTCCCAAATTTTACCAAAAGTGTGTACTACCCCATAAGCATATTTAGAGTCAGTGTAGATGGTTCCGGATTTTTCTTTTAACAATTCTAATGCTCTGAGTACTGCATATAATTCACATGCTTGTGCTGACCAGCTAGGGCTAAGGGGGCCAGATTCTATTATCCTGAAGGTTTTCCCATCCACCACAGCGTATCCAGATTTCCGTTTCCCCTCAACAACCCGGGAGGATACATCTACATATAACCGGGCCCCTGAGGCTAGTTCTTCCTCTTCCAAATCTGGCCGTATTTTGGTTTGTTCCTCAATTTGTTGGAGGCAATCGTGTGCCAGCTCAGTAGTTGGTTCCCCATATAGGAATTGAGCAGGATTTTGTAAACTGGTAGTTTCTATAGTCAATTTAGGGGATGATATTAGGATGCCCTCATATTTAAGCAGCCTGGCATCTGTTATCCATTTTTCAGCTTTTTGTTGCAAAACTCCCCGGATGTTATGAGGAGATAAGACCCGCAGCTCACTTCCAAAGGTTATTTTCCCTGCTTCTTCTACTAAGAGAGCAGCAGCTACAATTACTTGTAAGCAGGTGGGCCACCCTCTACTAACAGGGTCTAAAAGTTTTGAGAGATACGCCACTGTTTTTTTGTTCCCGGCCCAGTCCTGGGCCAGCACCCCATATGCAGTTCCCTCTTCCACATTAATAAATAGGAAGAATGGTCTTTTTAGGTCAGAGAGACTGAGGACTGGTGCATTTACCAATTCAACCTTTAGGGCCTTTAGTCGGTCCTCATCTTCAGGTGTCCACTTGAGTAATCCTTTTTGAGTTAATTTTTCATACAGGAATTTAACTTTCCCACTAAAGTTCACTATCCACTGTCGACAGTATCCAAAAAAGCCGTATCTGTCTCTTATTCTGTGGGGCTTGTAATGAGAGTATACCTTGGACCCTTTCAGCATCCAATTTCTTAGTTTCTTTGGTTAACTTATGTCCCAAGTATTTAACTTCTTCCTCTACAAACTGTAGCTTAGACTTTGAAACCTTAAGTCCCTTCAAACTCAGGAAGTTTAGTAGCTTTATGCTTTCTTTTCTTACTATATCCTCCTCCTTGCCTGCGATTAGCAAATCATCTACATACTGTACCAAAGTTGTTCCTTCACCTAAGGAATAATCTGCCAATATTTGCTCTAATGCTTGTCCAAATAAATTAGGGGATTCTGTAAATCCCTGAGGGAGGACAGTCCATCTTAATTGTTGCTTTCGATGGGTATCCGGGTCTTCCCATTCAAAGGCAAAATAATCTCTGGAGGCTTCTTTAAGAGGGCAGGCCCAGAAAGCATCTTTTAAGTCTATTACACTGTACCATTTATTTTCAGGGCCTAATTGACTTAAAAGTGTATATGGGTTAGCTACTACGGGAAATTTTTCAACAGTTCTTTTATTAATTTCTCTTAAGTCATGAACTAGCCTGTAACTACCATTCGGTTTCTTTACAGGTAAGATGGGTGTGCTAAAAGGAGACATGCATGGTTCGAGGAGACCTTGTTTTAAGAGTCTCTCAATTTCGGGTTTTAACCCTTGCCTCCCTTCTTGAGACAGAGGGTATTGTTTTATTCTCACAGGTGTTTCAGGGTCCTGGATGGTTACTTCAAAAGGTTCGATATTCAATCTTCCTACAGTATCGGGGGTGTACCACACTTCCAGATTGATTTTAGCTTCATCCGCAGTCCCTAGGGGACACAGTTTTACGCTCAATTTCTCCTCTATTACTTCCACTCCTATTCCTAGTTCAATCATCAAGTCCCGTCCGAGTAGATTATAGTCTGCCTCGGGAACTAATAAAAAGGATCCCACCCCCAATTTAGAATCAGTCTCCAAAAAGACATCTTTTATCACAGGTACTCCAAAAGGCTCCCCTTTTGCCCCAATTACCTGTACCGTGTCAGATGAAATTTTACACCCCCGAGGAAGGGTCTGGACGGTTGATCTTTCCGCCCCCGAGTCCACAAGGAACTTGTATTCTTGCTGCTGGGGACCTATCTTTAGCTTTACCAGGGGCTCCGTTCTTTCTCTTGTCCCCAGCAGATAGAGCCCCTGACACCCCTAGTCTTCCTGAAACTGTTTTTCATCAGCTATCCTTTGTCGGCATTCCCGCTTAATGTGACCCCTCCTCCCACAGTAAAAGCAGGCAATTCTTCTCTCCTCTTTCCTCTCATCAATCCCATCAGTCCGCCTTGGAATTTGCTTACTTCCCTGCACGGCTGCCCCCTTCTGTAAATGAGAGGGGGCAGTTTTCTGCCCTTCTCGAACTGCCGCTACCATCATCCTAACTTGCTTTTTATGAGTTTCATCCTCCCTCCTTACATAAACTTTCTGCGCCTCTCGCAATAATTCATCCAATCCTCTTCCTTGCCAATCCTCCAATTTTTCTAACTTCTTCCGAATGTCCACCCATGAGTTCGCTACAAACTGTGCTTTTAGCAAGGCCTCCCCTACTGGGGTATCAGGGTCCACTCCAGAATATAACTGAAAGATTTTTCTCAACCTTTCCAACCATTCTGTGGGGTCTTCGTCCCTTTTTTGCTGTTCTCGAAAAGCCCTGTGAATATTCTGTCCTCGAGGGACAGATCTTCTTATTCCTTGTATTATAACGTTCCGCAAATCTGCCATATGGGCTCTGTGTTGCGGATCCTGGTTGTTCCAGTCAGGGCGTTGCATAGGCCACTTGGTGTCTGCGAGGGGCCCTTGTTGGTGTTCATCATCCCATATTCTCATCCCTACATCTCTAATCATCCTCCTTTCCTCAGAGGTAAATAATATACCTAAAATAGATTGCATCTCATCCCAAGTATAAACGTTCGGATCCAGAAATTGGTCTAACCTTTCGGCGACTCCAAAGGGGTCCTCTAAGAGATGTCCCATTTCCTTTTTGAACTCCCTCACATCTCCTGAGTTCAAGGGTATCCAACATATCCACATATCCAACTCCTAAGATTTGGGCCGGTTGCCCCGGTTGCCCTGCATTAGGGTTAGGGAACATCCCCATTCCTGCTTCTTGGAGTGGGAACAATCCCAATTCCTCCCGCCTTTTCCTAGTCTGGCTTCTAGTAACCCTCTGGTTATTCCCCTGGAGCTCAGCATTCAACTCATCCCCCTCTGAGTCATCTTTTGCCGAGTCGTTTTGTGCTGGGGCAGAGGGGTCAGGATGTTGTGGTGAATGTGGAGGCAGGGGTGGGTAAAGGTTCCAGGGAGGAGAACGGGGAGGGGGAGCTGGTGGTAGAGGAGGTGATGGAGGGGGAGGAGGTATGTAGGGTGGAGGGGTGGAATCGGGTAGGTCTGTATCCTCTTTCAATCTTTTCTTTTTCTCCTTAGTACTAAGTGTAAACAACTTAGTGCGAGTTTCCCCCATTATCCAGAGGGAGGCGTACTCGCTGTCCTCTGAGTTCGAGGGCTCTTTAGAATTCACGTAAATATTTAAAGCCTGACATATCCAATCCTCAAATGAGCCAAACACTGGCCAGTACAAATGGTCCCCTCTTATTTGTTTCCCTCCCCACACCTCTATGCAGTAGTGCACCATTTTCACCTTGTCCTTTCCTTTCCTGGAGGGGAAGGAATCCCAACTTTTAATCATTATTCCTAATGGGCTATCTGGAGGAATCTGGGGAAGCTTTACAGGGTTTCCCCCACTCATGGGACCAGAGGGCTTGCTTTTCCTCTGTCCCATCTTCCGGAGTGCCTTCTCACACACACCTCTACGCTTCCCTCAATTCGTGGCCCAGCCCGTCGCCGGGTATGGGAAACGCACTACTATGAGGTCCACACTCACGTCGTCTCACAGAGACGTCTCACTCACCACACTCTGGGATCCCAACCCTGACCGAGCGGGCCCCGTCCCCTTTGAACGGAGCAACCTCAGTAGCCCCGAAGGACCACTGAAAGGTACTTACACAGTCCTGTGTCTTCGCCCGGGACTTCGTGCACAAAGATTAAGGGGTTGCCGGCTATTCTTTGCTTGTCACCGAATTTGGGTTTGTCGGTAAGGGTCCCAGAGGGGGACTCCTGAGCGGGGCCCGCTGCCAAAGCAGCGAGGGCGCCTCCCCGGGAGGAGTTTCCAGCGGGTAGCCCTTATCCGAGTCACGGCACCAGATTGTTATAAATAGAGGCGAATAATTTGTTCAGCCTTTCAAGAGTCAGTCAGAAATTTATTGATTACAGCAAGCGATGGCAAGCAAACAGCGCTGGGTGCAGCCGGGGAGTCCCCGCTCCACAAACGGCTCACCCTGTTTCCCCCTTCCCACAGTCTTTTTATACTCTTTTTCTCCGGGCCGTGGTATCTCTGGGTGTACTCTGCGCTTGCGCCCTCTGTTGCTAGGGGGTCGTCTTCTACTCTCTGGTGGTCGTTTGAGGGAAGCTCCTCTCTTCTCCCTTGGTGAAAGTCCACGGCCCTGTAATGGTCTTTTCCATATGCACCTAAGTTCTAATTACACAACCAGCTTAAGTAATCAACATACTAACTAGTTTCTGTCTGGTGGTTTTCTGTTATCTACACAAGGCTTCTCCTTTGGTTTTCTGTTATCTACACACGGCTTCTTCTTTCTGTCTTTATGAACAAAGAGTCTTTTCTAACTTATCACACCACTGTCGGAGAATCCTTTAAGGCAATGGTGAAGGAAAGGAGTTGGTTCTGATGGAGGGTTTAATCCAGAGTTTTTATTCTGGCCTGCAGGCCTCTGAATGTAGCAACAGCTCCAAGCAGAGCTCCCTGCAGGCCTCTGAATCCTGTCACTGCTCCATCAGAACTGCCCCGGACCGCGTGGTTCCCCTCTCTTTTACCTGGGGGACGGGAGGGGGGAAGGGATAGGGAGCCCACCAACCAGGTACAGGAGAGGAGGTCTCAGGGGACAAAGGACACCTGGATGGCCCAATGCCCCCCCCCCGGGGGTGGAGGGCATCCTTTGAATCTGCCAATCATTCAACGCACTTCTGGAATGCCAGGAGTGACAGACAGTGCTCAGCAGCCGTCAGGGTGGGGAAAGGAGAAGTGATTGGTACACCTGGGAGGAAATCTTCAGGGGAGAAAACCGGGGTTCTGGGGTAACCCATGAAGGCACACTGCAGCAGTTGGCTTTCTGGGCTGCCAGTGCACATTGCCAAGTCATGGTGAGCTTTTTATCTACAAACAGCCCAAGTATTTCTCCCCAGGACTAGTCTTGATACATTTTGTGCCCAGCCTGGTACTTGTGCAGGAGCTCGCACTTGGCCTTGCTGAATTTCATGACGTTTGCACAGACCCACCTCTCAAGCTTGTTAAGGTCCCTCTGGATGGTATCACTTCCCTCCAGTGTGTCAATTTTACCACATAGCTTGGCGTCATCAGTAAACTTGCTGAAGGTGCACTTAAATGCCATCAGCAAATCACAATGGCAGCTTTCTTCCATAAACTGGCCCAAGTCCTGTCATAAAATGTTGCATTGCAAACTGATCTGTAGTTAGCATTAATCCAGTTATGGATAAGAAGTCCAGATCAGCTCCATGAACTAGCCTCTGGGCTGACAGAGCTTCCAACCAATGGCAGCTCTTCTAAAATGCAAGCAATTGATTGGTTCGGAGTCTGGGGGCACAGAGACCAGATCAATGTCTGTGTAGTACCGGGAGTTTTTGAATTGTCTATAAAAGGAGGTCAGATACCATAAACGAGACTGTTTGGCTGAGGAAACACAGGTGGTCTGTTGTGTGTTAAGTCTCAGACATACGAACATCATGTACACACCCATGCGTCAATAAAATGGTGGCCAAAACAAAATAGCGCCCTGCCATAAAATAGTGACCAGAACAAAATGGCACCCTATTGCATATATAGGGAAAGGGTCTTCCTGGTCTGACATACCTCAGAGTAAACCAGAAATAGAACGTGCTCTTCCTGCCAGCCAATCACAATAGAGTGTGTGACCATAAGAGGGGACTTCTGGGGCAAATGACCCCTGAGGTTTCTGGGAGGAGGTAGGACTTCTACCAGAATCTGGGTGTATAGCATTTGTCACTTTTTGTCTTGTATATCTGTCGTGGGTTAACCTTGGCTGGCTGCCAGGTGTCCACAAAGTCACTGTATCATTACCCTTCTTCAGTGGGACATGGGGGAGAGAAAATACAAAGAAAAGCTCATGGGTCAAGATAAAAGCAGTTTAATAAGGAAAGGCTGCCTGTAAAAGCAAAGTAAAACAAACAAAAAGATTTATTGTCTGCTTCCCACCAGTGGGCAATGCCCAGCCACATCCTGGAAAGTAGAGCCTCAGAATATGTAGCAATTGCTTCAGAAGACAAGTGTCTCAATAACGGATGCTTCTCCACTTTTCTTTCTCTTCTCACCTTTTATTGCTGAACACAATGGTCTGTGGATGCCCCATCCCTGGAAGTGTTCAAGGCCATGTTGGACACAGCTTGAAGCAACCTGGTTAAGTGAAAGGTGTCCCTGCCCACAGCAGGGGCATTGAAACAAGATGATCCTTAAGGTCCCTTCCAACCCAAATCATGCTATGATTCAATGCTATTTTTACTTCAGTCTTTAACAATACCAGTAAACCTTGGGCTTCCCAGTTTCCTGAGTCAGAGGATCATGAGTGTGGGAACAGTGACTTTCCATTTGTGCACACTGAAAATGTAAGGTACTAGCTATATCAGTTGAATGTTCATAAGTCCATGGGGCCAGATAGGATTCATCCCAGAGTACTGAAAGAGCTAGTGGATGTTACAGCAGGACCCCTCTTGATCAGCAGGACCCTGACCAAAGGTCTTTGGAGTCTGGGGAGGTCTCTGCTGACTAGAAGCTAGCCAGCATTATTCCAATTTACAAAAAGGGCTTGAGGGAAGACCCAGGAAACTACAGACCTGTTAAGCTAATCCCAGTACCTGGGAAAATTATGGAAAATATCATACTGGGTGCTATTGAAAGACATTTAAAGGACAATGCAATCACCAGGCACAGTCAACATGGGTTCACAAAGGCAAAGTCCTGTCTAACTAATCTGATATCCTTCAATGATAAGTGTTCTGGGGTGACTATATGATGCTTGTATCCCCAGTCATCTGTTCTGTTTAAGCTGGATATTAAGTTCTGTACCTTTAAGACTGGTTCCGAGAGCGAAGGGGGAGAGAAGAAGCACGGAGTTTGTTTTCAGAAACTGTACTCACTCCTCTGCATTCCTTCTCACAGACTGAGTTGTCTGCAGCATGGAGAGGGAGAGAGCTCTCCTTTGCTTTTAGTTACTTTTTTTTTGCTAGGTGAGGCAGAGAAGTTACCTGGACTGTGGCTTTTCTTTTTTTTTGGAGCTGTTCAAACCTGCTCTGGACTGAAAAACTGAAAACCCAGAAAAACACTGTGAGCTCACATCTGTGGCCCACCAGGGCCTGGGACGCTACATTCCAGTGCCAGAGGGACTGATGAGAGACTGAGTGGGCCGAGCTGCACCTCATGAGAAGGACTTTCTGGGTTTGCCATCTCTTCAGAACAGCGAGGGGTTTTGTTGTCTGGTATTATTTTGGGGTTTTTTAATGCTTGTGAATACTTTGCTTGTTAAATAAAGTTTTTTCCACTTTTCTCCAAGGAAATCTTTTCCCAAAGCAATTCAGGGAGGGGCCACTTGAATTTGCTTTCTAGAGGGACCCCATTCAGAGGTTTTCTCCCAAATTTGCCCTAAACCAGGACAATAAGGACATGCACCTAGTAGATGAAGGGAATGTGATGGATGTAGTTTCTTTGGATTTTAAAAAGGCTTTTGATACTGTCCCTCACAGCATCCTTCTGGACAGGTTGCTTAACTTGTTCATCAATGACTTGGCTGAAGGGGCAGATGCCCCGTTGACAAGTTTGCTGACGACACAAAGCTGGGTGGCCAGTACCCCAAAGTGCTGTGCAGACCTCCAAAAGGACCTTGACAGGTTGGAGGGATGGGCAGAGAACTGTCTGAAGTTCAACAAAGGCAAGTGCAGGGTCCTGCACCTGGGGAGGAATAACCCTGGGCACCAGCACAGGTTGGGGACCAACCTGCTGGAAAGCAGCTCAGTGGAGAAGGACCTGGGTGTCCTGGTGGACAACAAGTTGTCCATGAGCCAGTAGTGCCCTTGTGGCCAAGAAGGCCAATGGGATCCTGCGGGGCATTGGGAAGAGCATTGCCAGCAGGTCAGGGAGGTGATCCTGCCCCTCTACTCAGCCCTGGTGAGGCACATCTGGAGTTTTGTGTCCAGTTCTGGGCTCCTCAGTACAAGAGAGACATGGAGCTCCTGGAGCAGGTCCTGTAGAGGGCGATAAAGATGATTTAGGGACTGGAGCATCTCTCTTATGAGGAAAGGCTGAGGGAGCTGGGCCCATTTAGCCTGGAGAAAACTTAAAGGGGATCTTATCAATGTCTTTAAGTAACTGAAGGAAGGTGTCAGAAGATGGACCAGGCTCTTCTCAATGGTGCTAAGCAATAGAATGAGATGCAATGAGCAGAAACTGATGCACAGGAAGTTCCACCTGGATATGAGGAAGAACTTTACTGTGCAGGTGACCAAGCACTGGAACAGGTTGCCCAGAGAGGTAGTGGAGTCTCCCTCACTAGAGATATACAAGAACCAGCTGGATGCAATCCTGTGCAACATGCTCTAGGAAGACCCTGCTTGAGCAGGGAGGCTGGACCAGATGAACCCACTGGTGGTCTCTTCCAACCTTAACCATTCTGTGATTCTGTAATATAGACTTTGAATTAGCATCCTTCACATGTAAAGCATACCCATTGATGAAATGCAGCACAGAGCAAATCAGCCAGTACAAGACTAATGGATATTTCCTTCTCTAAAACAAACAAACAAAACCACACAAAAATACCAACACCACAAAACAAACTCATTCTTATTGTTTTCATAGTTATACCTTCTTTACTTCCCTTTTTTGGCCTTCTTTACTCTTCCATATCAGCCTATACCCAGTTGTAGCAGTCAGAGACACTGTTAGGCCTCCCTGGTGGTCACTCGCCTAAGATAAGAAATGCCTAGTCATGATGACTGGAGCAAAGAAGCCCCTCTTCCACATTCGGACCCTTGTTATCTCTCTGTAAGACTATAGGTCATATTTGCCCTGACCCTGGCCATTGGACAATTTCCAATACCCCTGTACCCTATACAAAACCCCATCTCTGCCCAGTTCGGCAGAAGAGCCATCACTGGAACCCTTCGCAGGAGCTGCCAAAAAAGACACCGCTGTGGAACTTCAAACAGCCTTCTCGTCTCCTCTCCCCTGCATCTGCTGAGGCACTTAGCGAGCAAAGAGCTGAAATCACTAAAGGGCTGAATTCACCAAAGAGCTGATCTCACTTAAGAGCTGCTCACTAAGATTGCCTGCAGCTGGGAGCTAGCCTGAGGGACCCGTATGGGTATTCTCAGTTCAGTTAGAGAGAAAGAGAGAGGTTTTCTAACCAGGCAAGAGCCTGGGAAACAGTTGGGAAAGAATGTAAATTGTCGGAACCCAAGGTGTCCCTCAGACACTCTTGGATGTTCCGGGTCCAGGGCAGAAGCCTCTGAGACCCTGGCAGGCAGCCAGAAACCCCCGTGGTTTTGAGTTTGACCCATGGAACAATTTACCAACTTTGCAAGAAGAACAAGAAATCACAAAAGTTTAGATATTATAATAGAAGTAATCACAAAGTAAAAGGTAGGACATTGAGTGCTGTACAGGGGGGTTTTAGGCCTTGTACAGAGGGGTCTGAGTTTTGTACATGGGGGTCAGAGGTTCTAAGATGGAGGGATTTGGGCGTGCCCTGTCCTCCTTCTTTCTCCTTCCTATTCCCCATGTTCTTGGTGATGTTGGCACTCACAGATTGGTTTAGAGTAGAAAGCCACTGTTCAATATAGGTAATAGGCATTGGGGAAAAACTATAAACATCTAATACGTAATGTGTGATATAAAAGATGGCACCAGCCCCTTGGGCGGGGGAGACGGAGACAGAGACGAAGACGGAGGGAGACGGAGAGAGACGCAGAGGGAGAAAGAGTCAGGGAGAATGTCAGGAAGTCTGTGTGCCTTGAGATAACATGCAATAAACTGCCTTGAGACCAGACGACTGAAGACTACTGAGTCTTTCTTTGAAGGCACGGGTTGGAGGAGAGACTTTACCACCACCCAGAGTCACCCCAATCTGGGGGAAGACTCCGGCACTTGGCGTCCCTGGGTGGGCAGTGACAAGAAACCAATTTACCAGACGACCTCCAACTTCCACCCGGGAAACAGGCACACGCCGAAGACTCTGAAGAGAGAGAGAGTGGACAGCTCAAGACGAAACATCCTGACCTTCACCAAGACAAATCATCCCAAGAACAGCCCGGAGAGGAGAAAAACCAGAAGCACGCCTGGAATTTCTCGCCTGTGAGCTGCTGGACAGTAATCAGGATCATCTCCGGACCGACCTTGCGCTGATTCGGCTTTTGGTGAGAACAGTTGAGATTAAGAACATGGGGGGGATACTCCCAAGAGCAGATTCGAATTTTGTCAGCCCTACAGGGGGTGGCATCCACACATCCTGTGGAGATGGCTCCAAAAGAGCTAAAGGCCCTGTTGTTGTGGGTGCGGTGTAATTACCCGCACACAGAGACGCATCTCTTGTTCGAACCAAATTTCTGGCAAGAGATCAACAGGCATTTGCATTATCTGGCCACAAAAAGAGATAAGAATGCCGCGAAACTTTTGCCTTCAGCGAGAATAATGCTAGAGCCATTTTCACAGCGCGGCAAGGGGTCTCTCGTTTTACACCAGATAGCTCAGGCTCCTGGAGGAGCACAGGGAGAATTGCCCAGCCAGCAGCATGGGGCAGCTGTCTTCACCACAGATCAAGAGGAAGCAGAACCGCTTCCTGTGGAAAAGCAAGGGGACGATTTTCCATCACGTCCAGGGTCCCCGGATTCCCACAGGTCCTCAGATTCCCCTGAGCCCCCAGAATCTCTAGGGTCCTCCGATGCAGAAACCCCTCAGTCGGTTGCAGATCAGCCAGGGATAGTTATCACCCTCGGTGAGGGAGGAGATCGGGAACACCCCAAACCTACACTCACAGCGGGGGGGGGCTGCAGCGGCACTGGCGGGGGAGGGTGCAGATGGGAGTGCAGAACCCAGGGAGGAAGGGGAGCCGTCTCTCACAGCGGCGGCGGCGGGCAGTTTGCAACAGCCTGCGGCGCCAGAGGGAGTGGAGGGGACTGTGAGGGCAAAGGGGACCAATGAGAAGGCGGGGGATGCGGGCGTGGCGGTCGTACGTCCTGAGGGTCCCGTGACACGTGCCATGGCGAGAGCCCGTGCTGCCGCAGCGGCAGCCGCCCGGCAGGCACAGGGTGAAGGCTCTCAAACCACAGCAGCGGCGTTGGCCAGGCAGCAGGCTGAGACAGAGCAAAAAGCTACGGCAGATGCTCGTCTCGTGGCAGCGGCAGCGTGCATGCGTGTGATGGAGAAGCGAAACCCAGAAGCCAGGCCGGGGGATGGGACGGAAGTGACGTGCTCGGGCTGTGGGCGTCGGCACAGAGTCAGGAGAGGCGTGTCCCTGTGATGGGCAGTGTGGGGTGGAGACATCAGAGCCGGAGAGGGATTGGGAAGGTGGTGACGTCAGTCTCGGGGAGGATGAGAGCGCTCCCGAGGTCGCGGCTGCGCTGGGGAGAGCGAGGAGGAGGCGCGGTCAGGGTCGGGGCGGGAGCGTCCACACCCCCGTGGTGACACAGGCAGGGATGGGGCGTGTCCAGGGTGCAAACGTTTGCCAGGGCACCGCCCCCGCACCGTTCCCACGGCAATCGACTCATGCGCACTCAGCCTGTGCCCACAGCCAATCCCAGCCAGCCTCAGACATTGTAAAGCTGAAGCAGTTGATACAGCAAGAGTCGACATCCCAGACTGCGGGATTTGCAAGTGTAAATCAATTGTTACAAGAATTGCTCAGGGATTTATCAGAGATACAGATAGGGGAGCAAACGTCCGAGTCTTTTGCAGTGCCGACCTCAGCCGGTCAGACGACAGCGCCACCCAGTGGCAGGACCGCAACATTGCAGGAGGTTTTGCCGGACCCGGTTGCCCAAGCCATTGCGCCACCCAGTGGTGGGTCTGTAACATTGCAACACTTTTTTCCAGTTTTATACAAAAAGAAGTCTGGGGCGAGGAAGACCACACCTGCACGACAACAGGAACCTTCGCTGGTTCCAGAACGACATGAGACTCAGGACACTCCTGCTGAGGCGCAGCAACAGGATGATACTGTATGTATCACTGCTTCGGAGGGTGTCCCAGTCTGGACAATTCCAACATCAAGGTCTGCTGATTCTTCGCGTCAGGGAGAGTCAATTTTAATATCAAAAGGGGTTGTTGAGTTTCTTTTACAGTATCTGACCACAGCCTTGGAGTCACATCCAGAGCTGTTGATTCATCTTCCAAAAATTTTTCAAACAATACAGGGCAGCCATGTGTTTTCCCCTGCAGCAGACGTTCCATTCTCATCCGCAAGCACCCAGCCCTCATCTTCGCAGATGCCACAGATGCCGTGGATGTCAGTGAGTTCTGCTGCACCAAAGCCTCAGTCACAACAGATAACTCCACTCTACAGGCAAGTACCCACAAAACTTCCAGGTTTACCGAGCGCAAAGCTAGACTGGCAGGACATTCGAGCAGAATTGGAAAAGGAAAAAGGTTTATTGCAGGGCTCGGGAAACATCATTATGCCAGTGAGCTATGATGCTCAGGGACAAAACCCAAGGTGGGAACGCCTGGATCGTGGTGCGATCAAAGACTTAGCCAAAGCCATCCGAGACAATGGGTTGTCATCACCGTACTTCAAACAAATGTTGAAGAGCATTTTTGGTATGTATGATTTAACACCCTATGATCTTAAATATCTTGCAACATCAGTTCTTACAGACACCCAAGCTCTTGTGTGCCAGAAGGCATGGAGGAGATCCCTGGAGGAGCTGAGAGCCAGATACCAGGGCGGACCAAACGCGAACCTCACCATGGTGCAGCTTGCTGGTGATCCTCCCGAAGACGACCCGACTCAACAAGCGGTGAGGCTTCCACGGAACGTGCTCAGCGACATCAAGGAGGCGGCACGGAGAGCAATCCTACAGATTGCTCCGGCGGGAGTCCAGGACAACATCTACGCGGAGATCAAGCAGGGTCCTTCGGAGCCATTCTCCTCATTTGTGGATCGTCTTTCCCAAGCAGTGGAACGACAAGTGGTCGATGAGGGGGCGAAACCACATTTGATCAAAAGCCTTGATTTTTCCAATGCCAACCCGGAGTGCAGGCAGATCATCAGCATGATGCTGCATCAGACCACCTTGGCAGACATGATAGAGGCATGCAGCAAGGTGGGGACACCACAGCATGTGGCATCCATCATGGAAGAACAGTTGGGAGAGCGGACTGAGAAGCGTGTCAAGGAGGCTCTTGCAAATTACACAAAGAACAATGGCAACACAGGAAGGCGATGTTTTGGATGTGGGGCACAAGGACATATTAAAAAGAATTGCCCACAATTTGCAAAATCCAACAAACCACCAGACCTTTGTCCCCGATGCAGGAGAGGGAGGCATCTTGCGAGTGAATGCCATTCGCAGACAGATGTGGATGGAAGACCTCTACCGCATCCGGGAAACGGGAAAAAGAGCGCGAATCATCGCCAGCGCGCTCCGACACAAATCATGGCGGTGACGCAAAATCAGTAGGGACAACCCTCGGGGAACAACAAGCAGATCCCCTCAGCAGAGCAATCTCCAAAATCCCCAGCGACCCAGACTTGGTACCGCCCGGATTCCAGTGCGTGCTGGCAACCGCCAAATTGATGTGTCTTTTGGACAACAGCCACACAGTGATACCCACGGGTGTAACTGGGACTTCCTGGAAAAGGCAAGATTTTTTGATAATGGCCAGGGACAGAAGCAGTATTCTTGGACTTGTTGTTTATCCATCCTTGATTTCAGCAAATCACAAACAGGAGCTGATGGTCACGGCAAAAGCCCTTCAACCACCTTTGACAATTCCAAAAAATACACTGATAGCCCAGGCCATGGCTTTGCCGTCCCATGCAGAAAAACAAATTATGTCAGTGCTTAACAGGCAAGACTTCTTTTCTGGTGATCAAGCAGAAGTACATGCATCCTGGGTGAAACATTTGAGCCGAGACCGACCCATCGTTACCTGTCAGTTGACTTGTAACGAAAAAACAGTCGTCATTACAGGGATGCTCGACACAGGGGCAGATGTCACAGTCATTTCATACATCTTTTGGCCCCAGGAATGGGACTTGGTTGCACCTTTGGGTTCTCGCAGGCATAGGAGGAAGTTCCCTATGCATGCAGAGTGAGAACGCAATCGTTGTCACAGGTCCAGGAAGAAAAACAGCAATCATTCGTCCTTTCATTGTGCAAAAACCCATCACAGTGTGGGGAAGAGACCTCTTAGCACAGTGGGGACTGAGATTGGAATTGGATTTTTAACAGGGGTCACTGTGGCACTCACCACTCTGAAATTGACTTGGAAAACCAATGATCCTATTTGGGTGGATCAGTGGCCCCTTGAACGAAAGAAATTGAGTGCATTGAAAAAGTTAGTCCAGGAACAGCTGCAGAAGGGACACATCAAACCAACAAATAGCCCATGGAATTCCCCAGTGTTTGTCATTCACAAGAAAACTTCAGGATCTTGGAGACTGCTTCACGATCTCAGGAAGATCAATGAGGTCATTGAAGATATGGGGCCACTCCAGCTGGTACTTCCATCTCTCTCAATGATCCCGAGAGATTGGTCGCTTGTCATCATCGATCTCAAGGACTGCTTTTTCAGCATTCCACTTCATCCAGATGATGCTCCACGTTTTGCATTTTCCGTCCCCAAGTTTCAACAGGAAGGAACCCCTGCAAAGGTACCATTGGACCGTTCTTCCACAGGGTCTCAAAAATTCTCCGACCATCTGTCAATGGTATGTGGCTCAAGTTTTGCGTCCAGCGCGGGAGAAACATCCGAAAACAAAAATTGTTCATTACATGGATGATTTGCTCATCGCGGCACCAACAAAACAGGAGGTGCAGAGAGTCCGCAATTGTGTGATCGCAGAGGTTCAAAAAGCAGGAATGGAAATTAGTGCCTCAAAAATACAAGAAATTGCACCTTGGAAATATCTGGGATGGAGGATCACAAAGCAAACAATAAGGCCACAAAAACTGGAGATCAACACAAAAGTCACCAATCTGCAGGACTTGCAACAGCTTTTGGGGGAGATCAACTGGATGAGACCGATCTTGGGAATCACAAATGATGACATTTCGTCACTGCGCGATCTCCTGAGAGGGGACAACAACATCAGATCTCCCAGAACTCTCACGCCTGAAGCACGGAAAGATCTTGAAAAGATCACAGATATGATTCAACAGAGACAGGCACATCGCTTTGCGGAATCGCTGCCTTTCCACTTGGCAGTGTTGGGGGAAACAGCACAACTGTATGGGTTGATTTTTCAATGGGATTCATCTCAAGGAGACCCTCTTCTGATGATAGAGTGGGTTTTTTTAGCTTACAGGCCCTCAAAAACAATTCTCACAGACTTGGAGATGATGGCTCAGATCATCATCAAAGCAAGGACAAGGTTGCTGACAATGTCAGGCAGAGATTTCTCAATCATTCATTTACCTTTGAAGAAAGATTATTTTGAATGGGCAATGCAAAAATCACAAGATATTTCCATCGTGTTGTTAGGGTATCCAGGGGTTTGCACAGTTCATTTCCCACCTCACAGAATACTAAATGCAAAAATAAGTTTTAGAGAAAAACCAAAAATAAGTCAGGAACCAGTGGAAGGGGTGACAGTGTTCACTGATGGTTCAGGGAAAACCCACAAATCAGTGATCACATGGCAAAACCCAAAAACAGAGGAATGGGAATCAGACATCAAGACAGTGCAGGGTTCACCACAAATTGTAGAATTGGCAGCAGTGGTCAGGGCTTTTCAGTTGTTTCCGGAACCTCTCAATCTGATCACAGATTCAGCATATGTTGCAAATGTGGTCAAACGATTGGAGGGATCACTTTTGAAGCACACAGATAACAAAATTTTATATTCATATTTATCATGCATGAGAACAATCCTAGAAAATAGGGAACACAAATACTTTGTTACACACATCAGGGCGCATTCCTCACTTCCAGGGTTTTTAGCAGAAGGGAATGCTCGTGCAGACAAGCTCACAATGCCCATCTTGCAGACACTGCCAGACATTTTCGAGCAAGCAAAATTGAGCCATGCATTCTTCCATCAAAATGCTCAAGCATTGATGGAATCCTTTCGCCTTTCAAAAAGCCAAGCGAAGGAAATCATCAGTGCTTGCCCAGATTGTCAGCTTGTGCAGCCACCTGCATCCACAGGAGCAGTCAATCCAAGAGGATTGCAAAGTCTCCAGCTGTGGCAAACTGATGTCACAAAATACCCATCTTTTGGGCGGCTCAAAAACATCCATGTTTCAGTTGACACATTCTCAGGGGCAATTTTTGCATCATTACATACAGGGGAAACCGCAGAACATGCCTGCAGACACTTTTTACAAGCATTTGCATCATTAAGGGTGCCACAAGAAATAAAAACAGATAATGGACCAACCTACACAGGCAAAGTGCTTGACAGATTCTTAAAAAAATGGGGAGTCAAACACATTTTCTGTATTCCTCATTCTTCCACAGGTCAAGCAATCATCGAAAGAACACATCATACCCTGAAATCCCTTTTGGATAAACAGAAAAGGGGGGAGGCATTGATAACACCCAATTTGAAAACTTTGAGGGAACAGTCACGCAGGGAAATAAGATCCATTGAACAATATGGCCCAAATTGTGATGATGAGGTTTATACCTGGAACAAGGCTCGGAGAATTGCCGTAGCAATTTTCTCACCCCAAGCAGCATCGGGGGTGGCCTTGACACAATTGGACCACATGGCGTGTTGGTTGAGCAAACACACTCATGCCATTTCTTCTGCACCGAGCAACATGTTAACAGATATCGACAGTGCGAGACAAGCAACGCTTCAGAACAGGGCAGCAATTGATTATTTGCTGCTATCACACGGACATGGGTGTGAAGAATTTGAGGGGATGTGCTGCATGAACTTGTCTGATCACTCAAAATCTATCCATGAAAATATAAAACAAATGCAAAACAGCATCAGCAAATTGCAAAAGGTTACAGGATCCTGGTGGGATGACTTCATCAACCTTTTTAGTCTCTCACCATTGCGGAGGGAGTTTTTGAAGATAGCATTTTATATCCTTATAGGATTTCTAGTTCTTCTGCTTGTTCTGCCGTGCATTTTTCTATGCATTCGGCGGGTCATGGACAAAGTGGCAAGACAGATCTTCTTGGTGCAAACAGGAGGGGGAGATGTCGGAACCCAAGGTGTCCCTCAGACACTCTTGGATGTTCCGGGTCCAGGGCAGAAGCCTCTGAGACCCTGGCAGGCAGCCAGAAACCCCTGTGGTTTTGAGTTTGACCCATGGAACAATTTACCAACTTTGCAGGAAGAACAAGAAATCACAAAAGTTTAGATATTATAATAGAAGTAATCACAAAGTAAAAGGTAGGATTTTTGAGTGCTGTACAGGGGGGGTTTAGGCCTTGTACAGAGGGGTCTGAGTTTTGTACATGGGGGTCAGAGGTTCTAAGATGGAGGGATTTGGGCGTGCCCTGTCCTCCTTCTTTCTCCTTCCTATTCCCCATGTTCTTGGTGATGTTGGCACTCACAGATTGGTTTAGAGTAGAAAGCCACTGTTCAATATAGGTAATAGGCATTGGGGAAAAACTATAAACATCTAATACGTAATGTGTGATATAAAAGATGGCACCAGCCCCTTGGGCAGGGGAGACGGAGACAGAGACGGAGACGAAGACGGAGAGAGACGGAGAAAGACGCAGAGGGAGAAAGAGTCAGGGAGAATGTCAGGAAGTCTGTGTGCCTTGAGATAACATGCAATAAACTGCCTTGAGACCAGACGACTGAAGACTACTGAGTCTTTCTTTGAAGGCACGGGTTGGAGGAGAGACTTTACTACCACCCGGAGTCACCCCAATCTGGGGGAAGACTCCGGCAGTAAATAATTCACTATCTCTCTCTTGTTGTTCACATTGTTTACAAGATAGTTTCTGCTACCGTGTGTCATTAACTGCACACCAATGGTGTGAGATGTTTTTACTTCAAGACCAATGAAATTAGTCCTCACGATGTTCTCTATATATAGAGCGGTGCATTTGAAATAAATCAATTCATTTCTTGCCTTCTGAATTGGAGTAATTCTGTCCCTGTCCTGCCTCAACAGTGACATCTGGTGACCCCTCGTGAAACTGCAGCCTCGGCTGAAGGCCCAGGTCCCTGACAGATCGGGGGGAAGGGACATTCAGCCGCGGCTCAACGTCAGCAGCCTGGAGGCTCTGGTGACCCCTTGTGGAATTGCAGCCTCAGTTGAAGACCCGAGCCCCGGCGTCTTGCGGGAGGGGGGGTGGTTCTGTGGCCGTGGCTGGACGCCAGTAGCTTGGAGGCTCTGGCCGGACATCTTTTCCGTCTTGAAGAGGTAACGCTGAAACCGCATGGCTTCTGGAGAAGGATTGGTCCTGTCTGGACCGCGGGTCGGCTCTTAGAAGCCGAGAACTGAGTGGGACGGGTTTTTCCTGAAGTAGCGGACTGTCTGTCTCTTGAAGTGGATGTCTGCTAATGGAGGGTTTCCTAACAATGGGGAACCAGCTTTCTGCGGCTGACCAGTTGGTCTTGAACACTTGGCAAAGCTTTCTCCCTCACCTGGGGGTTCCGGTCTCTGAGGCCGAGCTCGTTCTCCTCCTGGGTTGGACTCGGGACCATGGATTTTTTGCAGACCTTGCACGCGCCTTTGATCGTAGAGCTTGGTGCGATTTGGGACACTGCCTCATGAAGCAGTTGGACAAGGGGGACGCAATAGCACCCGAACTGCTCACAGTCTGGTTGGACATCTACATAGCCCTGCGAGGCAAGACCCAGAGAGGCAGCGGCTCCGACCGGGACATTTTGGGATTCCGGACACTGACTGCACAGCAGCCCGCGCCGCGGCCAACATTGCAAGGACTGCACAGAGCAGCCCCGGACCAGCGGCCGCCGCCACCGCCCACGGCTCCGCAGTCTCCCCCTTTCCGGACTCCATTCACAGGGGGGGCCGGCACCGCCCGCAGTCCGTGGCGCAGTGGGGTCTGAAGCGCCCCTGACTCCTTCGCTAATGGAGCCTGCACAGATGTACGGGTCCCGCCCTCTTGTACTGCCGGGACCAGCAATGGAGACTTTGACTCGTCCCCTAGCACGGCCCCTGCTGCCCGCGGGGGCTCTGGCTCTGACGACAGCAGGGTTTGCCGCCCCGCCCGCCGTCCCAGTGGCAGCAGCAGCCTTGCTTCTCACTCCACCCTCTGTTCTGCTCGGAGCGAACCCACCGCTGCCACCACCGGGGCTGAGAGAAGTCACCCCGCCGCCGTGGCCGACAGCACCGAGAGACGCCGCCGAAACCACGCCGCCCGCTCCGCTTGGGCTGGCGGTGTGCCACGCTGCGGGGGAAACTGCACCCCCCACGCCTGATGCTGACTCATCAGAAGCAATTCCGCCATGCGATCCAGTGGCCGGCAGCCCTGTGCTGGACAGCCTGTTTGTTTCAGAGCCTGCATCCAGCCCACCACTCCCTTCGCTTCCCCCAGACTGCCCCGAGCTCTGTCCCACTGAGGCAGAGGCAGAGGCAGCGGGAGGGAGCACCAGCTTGGTCCACAGCAGCCCTGCAGGAGGGCACAAACACCACCTTTTTCTTTTCTTTTTTCTTTTTTGTAAACGAAACAGAGGAAATATGGGTATTCTCAGTTCAGTCCTGAAATGAACAGGGCTAATGCCTTTATTAATGTTCAGCTCTTTATTAAAAAGATCAGCTGGGCAGGGGCTCAACGCAGAGCTCGCCCCTGCGGTCGTAACTTTCCCAGAAAGCCAGAAGGAAGGAGGCGCGCAGAGTCTGTCACTGGAGTCCAGAGCAGCAGCTGTCCTTTCTTCTTTCCTTGTGGCACACCGGTGCCCCGAGGATGAGGAGGCGTGGTGTGCAGAGTCTGTTGCTGAAGTCCAGAACAACAGCTGTCCCCACTCCTTCTGTGGTGGCAGCACCAGGGCTCTCTGTCTCTCTCTCCCTGCTTCTCAGAGCCTAATCTAGTCTGTTCTTTCTTAGGTGATGGCGACGGTTAAAAGTAAATCAGGGGATGTTTCCCTCTTCCTCAGCTAGGGCATTTGTCTAGACTCCTCCATTGTGTTCAGTTTTTGATTTATATTCCTTTTTATCTCCTAAAAATACTCCCATGGTCCTAAGGGGTTTTTATTTGCACGTTAGTCCCAGAATGGCAGCGTGGAGGGGTGGGAGGCCAGTTATCTCCAGGTAGTTTAGAGAAAACAAACAGAGCAATTAGCTAATTAGCATTTCAATATCGGTACTTAGCTAGAGTTAGTAGTTTTTTAGTGTTGCCATGGGAACTAGGAAGGCCCTGCCCGTGTCTCTGGGGAACATGTGGAAACTGTTCATAACAAATCCCTCCTCTATTTCTTTGATCGGGCTTAAGCCCGCATCAACTTACAGTCTTTGGCTTTTGAGGGCTAACTTCTTTTGGCTTTTGTATGCTTTTACTCATGTCTGATGGTAATTCTCATGTACTTTAGAAACCAAGTAAGACTTAATAATATTCTAATTAATTTTTTTTCAGTTAACTCCTTTGGCTAAAGGACACTTAGTCTTATTAAGCAATTACCAAGTACTTAAACCTTTACTATGGTACTTTAACTCAGAAACAGTTATTAACACCTTACTGTATATCAGTCTCTAGCAAGTCTTCCTTAAAGTTAAAATTAAGTCCTCTGGTTTCTTAATTACTGTCCATGTACAAGAGGAGGCAGGTGACACTGTTGGGTCTGGTGGCTGGGGGTGGCACTGGTCCTCTGACTCTGGTGACGTGGGTCCAGCCTTTTTCTTGAGTCCGCACCGCAGTGTGTGTGGTGAGTAGTACCTGGAAAGGTCCTTTGAATTTGGGGGTTAATGGAGTGGTAGTGTACCAGGACTTTATCAACACCCAATCCCCAGGACTGATGTGGGCATTGGCGTCCAGAGGGGAAGTTTGGGAGATACCCCTTCTTTCAGAGGCCTTCTAGGGATTTTCCTATGACCTCTAAATATTTCTGAGTTGCTGCCTCCCCTTCCAGATAATCTGCTGTACTGAAAGGGGTGATTAAAAAAAAGGGAGTCCAAATATTATTTCATAGGGAGAGACCCCTATGTCGGACCGAGGTCTGGTTCTGATGCGCAAGAGAGCGAGAGGTAAACACCTGAGCCAATTCATCTTTGTTTCTTCAATTAATTTTGTTAACGCATTTTTAAGAGTTCTATTCATCCTTTCCACTCTTCTAGAGCTTTGAGGATGCCATGGGGTGTGCAATCTCCACCTTATCCCCTGGGCTTTTGTTACCTGATGTAAAGTTTGAGCGACAAAATGTGGACCTTGGTCCAAGTCAATGTTATTGACTAGCCCATATCGTGGTATGATGTTTTCTAAGATTATTCATGCAACTTCCTGCACGGTTTCCTTTTTGGTTGGGAAAGCCTCCACCCAGTGAGTGAGGTGATCCACGATCACTAGTAAATGTTTGTACTTTAATTTTCCCTTGCAGGATCAACTTTTGGGCTTCTTTGAGCAACTCATTCATGTTCTTTTCTTGCCAGTCCTCTATCTTTTCCAGTTTTTGTCTAATATCGGGTCAGGATTTGGTGACAAACTAGACCTTTAAGAGGACTTGACCCTCTGGGCTATCTGGGTCTATATTTGAATATAACTGGAAATTTCGTTTTTAGTCGGTTAAGCCAAATTGCCGGGGTCTCATCCTTCTCCTGAGTACCATCAAAGGCCAATTTCGTGTTGCTTCCCCTAGGGATACTCTTTGATCCCTCTTATCATGAGGGACCTATAGTCTCTCATGTTTTGCCTACCTTCTTGCTGGCTGGGACTCCAGTTGGGGTCCACCAAGGGCATCCCCTGGTTCCGTGGGGGCCCTAATCCACCCTCTCTTTCCCATATCTTCACCCCTGCCGCTCGGATCATCTGGACCTCTCTCGGAGAGAACAATGCTTAGAATAGCTCAGGTCTCCCCAGGTACAAATACTCAGCCCTAGAAATTGGTCCAACTGGCTAGATATTCCAACGGGGTCTTCCACTAAATTTCTTAGCTCTTTCCCAAATCCCTAGACTTCAGAAGCTACCAAAGGTGCATCCACAAACCTAACTCCCCCAGTTGCTCTACCCATAGGAACCCCTCTAAGGGGAAAGAGCCCCTCCACCCTTGGTGCTTTGGATTGGGTGCCACAATACGGCCCTTTTTCTAAGACACCAGACAGGGAAATAGTAGTGGAGACAGACCCTGGAGGCCAGGGGCCATGCCAGGTGGTGAACCAACCCTGGGCAAGGGTGGCCTCAGCTCCCAGGTGGAAGGAGGCAAGGAAACTCCAGCTGGAGAAGGGGAAGAGGGAGTTGGGGAGATGGTTGAGGAAACTAAGAGAAGGGACGATGAAACAGAGGTGGGAAAACAGGGGAAAGGAATCAGGGACTCAATAGGAGGGGCTGAAGGACCAACTGGGGAAACTGTTGGGGAAGTAACAGGAGCAGAAGGGGACAGGCAATTGAGGAGGTCCCATTCCTTTATTTTTCTAGTCTCGCCCTCTCTATTCCCTTTGTCTTCCTCTCTATTTCTTTGTAACTTGCATATTCTCAGTCTCATTATTTATAGAAGTCTCCAGCCAGCAAGCTGCATAAGATAGTTGTTCTATATCAAGGTCCTTTCGTTTTTTTTTTTTAGGTGTTGGTTTAACTGATTACACATCCACTGATCTTGGGCTCCATACCACGGCCACTCTCCCTGTAATTCTAACTTCGGCCATACTTCCATACTGTAATGTATCATCTTACTCTTGTCTAGACCCTTCATGGTCTCCCGAGAATCCCATTAGTCTAACAGTTGCCCCAAGGGGCTGTTAGGGGGAATTCTCTTTGCTTTGGAAGGATTTGCTCCTTTACTATAACCTCTTCCCATTTTCAGGCCTCAAAAACAAAAACATATATACGTTAAATGGTACTTCTATCTAAAATGGAATATACTGACAGGCAGCTAAAGCTCATCTGGCCCCTCCCAACTTCGTATTTTGAATCACTTGACTAAACTTAATATCTTTTAACTAAATTCCCACTCTTGGTCCTACCCTCTTGGCACTTTACATTGTCTCTTGGCCAGGACAATCACTAGTCACACTCTCATCTATCGTCTTCTGTTCTTTTTCACTTTGGCCTAAGTTTTGAACTTCTTGATGGACTTTCTAGGCTTGTACCCCTGCTAAGTCCTGCCCAAACTCTTACTTGACCTTTTGCCTAACCTTCTTACTAGGCTTGGGAAGCTTGGTCTCCCTGCCGAGGTAAGGTCGAACGTCCTGCCGAGCCTTACACTCGAACTCTGGCCAAGCCCCCTTGCCTGACTATCCTACTAGGCTTGGGAAGCTTGGTCTCCCTGACGAGGTAAGGTCGAACGTCCTGCCGCGCCTTACACGCGAACTCCGGCCAAGCCCCCTTGCCTGACTCTCCTACTAGGCTTGGGAAGCTTGGTCTCCCTGCCGAGGTAAGGTCGAACGTCCTGCCGAGCCTTACACTCGAACTCCGGCCAAGCCCCCTTGCCTGACTATCCTACTAGGCTTGGGAAGCTTGGTCTCCCTGCCGAGGTAAGGTCGAACGTCCTGCCGAGCCTTACACTCGAACTCCGGGCAAGCCCCCTTGCCTGACTCTCCTACTAGGCTTGGCTTGCTTGCCTTCCTGCCTTTCTGCTTACTCGGGTTAATGCCTGCTCTGACGGGGACATCCTGCCCCGCCTTCCAGGGACATTCCCCGATCTGCTCTGCTGGGGATCTCCATCCATGCCTGCTGTGGACATCCTACCTCCCCTGTTATCCTGTCCTGCCTGCTGGGGACATGCCCTCTGCCTGGCGGGACTTGCTGTTCCTGCTTGCTAGGACATCCCGCCCTACCTGCCCTCTTATCCGGTCCTGCCTGGTGGGGACATGCCCTCTGCCCGGTGGGGACATGACACTCCTGCCTGCTTGGACATCCTACCTGCCCTGTTGTCCTGTCCTGCCTGGTGGGGACATGCTTTCTGCCTGCCAGTTACATGCCCTCTGCCTGCCAGGGACATGCCACTCCTGCCTGCTAGGACACCCCGCCCTACCTGCCAGGGACATCCCACCTGCCATCCTATCCCATCCTGCCTGCCGGGGACGTGCCCTCTAGGACCTCCACATCCCACCTGCTTTGCTGGGGACATTCCCCTTGCCCTGATTGCCAGGGACTTACTTTTGCCCCTAGGGCACCTCCACACGCTCGGAGGAGGGCCTGCTTTACTTCTAAGGAGACGCCTCAGTCGCTCCTCTATTCCACTCGCTTCCCCCCATTCCCAGCCGGCCCCTTCGCAGGAGTCCGGAAACGCGGTACTAGTGGGTCCCTCTCACTTCGGGGGTCCGAGCTGCCGGCCCCCGTCTCACTCACTCACTTGCTCGTCTCCTGGTTTTTCTTACCCATCCAACACTCCTCTGCGTTGCTCGTCTCACGCAGATCCTAGGGTCCGAAGGTAGCCAGCGACTCCCGAGGGTCCCTCGAGGCAGGTGGTCGAGCTGTCCAGGGGTCCTCTTCGAGCGTGGCTATCCCGGACGAGCCCCCAATTGAAATGAACAGTGCTAATGCCTTTATTAATGTTCAGCTCTTTATTAAAAAGATCAGCTGGGCAGGGGGCTCGACGCAGAGCTCGCCCCTGCGGTCATAACTTTCCCAGGCAGCCAGAAGGAAGGAGGCGCGCAGAGTCTGTCACTGGAGTCCAGAGCAGCAGATGTCCTTTCTTCTTTCCTTGTGGCACACCGGTGCCCCGAGGATGAGGAGGCGTGGCGTGCAGAGTCTGTTGCTGAAGTCCAGAACAACAGCTGTCCCCACTCCTTCTGTGGTGGCAGCACCAGGGCTCTCTGTCTCTGTCTTCCTGCTTCTCAGAGCCTGACATAGTCTGTTCTTTCTTAGGTGATGGCGACGGTTAAAAGTAAATCAGGGGATGTGTTTCCCTCTTCCTCAGCTAGGGCATTTGTCTAGACTCCTCTATTGTGTTCAGTTTTTGATTTATATTCCTCTTTATCTCCTAAAAATACTCCCATGATCCTAAGGGTTTTTATTTGCATGTTAGTCCCAGAATGGCAGCGTGGAGGGGTGGGAGGCCAGTTATCTCCAGGTAGTTTAGAGAAAACAAACAGAGCAATTAGCTAATTAGCATTTCAATACCGGTACTTAGCTAGAGTTAGTAGTTTTTTTAGTGTTGCCATGGGAACTAGGAAGGCCCTGCCCGTGTCTCTGGGGAACACGTGGAAACTGTTCATAACAAGTCAGAGAGAAAGAGAGAGGTTTCTAACCGGGCTTTGGCCTGGCAAAGTGTTTCAAAGGAATGTAAATAATTCTCTATCTCTCTTGTTTTTCATATTGTTTACAGATATGTTCTGCTACTGTGCGTCATTCACTGCACACCAATGGTGTGAGATGTTTTTACTTTAAGACCAATGAAATTAGTCCTCACGATGTTCTCTCTATGTAGAGTGGTGCATTTGAAATAATTCATTTCTTGCCTTCTGAATTGGAGTCATTCTGTTCCTGTCCTGCCTCAACGGCGACAGACCCAGACTGGTTGTGCTTATCAGCCCAGTGCTATCCGGGACACCTATGGCTGCCCAGGATCAGACGGACCCCGGGAACCCCAGGCCACATTACCTAGTCCAATATACGCTTATGGATAGGTTTTCAGACAGCTGCTTTAAAGTGAAGATCAACTTCACATACATGTTTCAACTTTTCTGTGATCAGGAAATTCTGAATATAGTCAGTTACATAACTCACAAAATTTAAGGTCTAAATCCTCTTTTCAATTGCGACAATGTTTTAAGTCCTTATTAAACAAGACATGTCTCTTTAGCTTAACTTCATGAAAACTCTGTAGATAGTTTATGTAAGATTCTACAAGTCAGACCTGAATAGGATCATCCCTATATACAGTTAGCATAGGTTATTATTCTTAACTTTGCCATGCAAATTTATTTACTATGCAAATTAAAGCAATGGAAACGTCTTGTGGTACCTTTGCTTTTAATGAAGTCTTCCTATTTTCCCAGCATACCATTTTACAAGCAAAGAGCTTTTCTAATATACCCACTATTAAATGCAAAGTTATGCTTACTTTTTTAGACACAATAAAATGAAATAATTCATGAAACTACAGTGATAGAAAAGCAGCTGCATGACATATTTACCAATCAGTAATATTAGATTTCAAAACCTTATAACCAAAAAGAAATTGGACATCTTCAAAAGTGAGTGCCTAAAAGACTAGAGACAGTGATGAGAGTGTGCAAACAAAGATTCTATTATGCCATTAAACCAAGTGTGATGTATCTTTTATCATTGAAGACAATACATTTTACCCCACTACAAACCTTGTTCCACCTGCTACCACTTTTAATAATTGAAGTCTTCTTCAACAAAACCAAAAGTTCTTCTATACTAAATATGTCCCAGTGTTTTACCACTACTCAGTTACTAATTGTTATTACTACCTGACAGTAGTTACATAGTTAAATTAATTATTAATTGCATCTCAAGTAGCCAACTTAGCTCAATGGTTCATTGTACAGTTTAGGTCAAATTCTACTTTTTCTTAAATTCTAATAGAATTTGACTTAAAATATTGCATCTCTGTTTTACTTACATAGGTGAAGTGAATCTTGCCTCAAAAAATGTTCAATGGAGTTCACATTCAGTATCTTAATAAAGTTTGGCAAAAGTCTCTCCCCTCTGTACATCCCTTTTGTTCTTTCCATTTGACAGTTGCCTTTTTGCAAGTTATGGATTGTATTTTTAGAAGGATATACCTTCTGAATGACTAGATATCTCAGTTTTTTAAAGCAAAGTTCCTATAAGGCATACTCTAAGGTCAAGTCAAATTAGTTACTTTGAAGATCCTAAGAGTAATTGTGAAAAAGTAGCAATTATTCTACAGAAACTACTTGCTATCACTTCCCTATCAGAGCCTTATGCTCAGCACATTGAGAGACCTACTCAAACAGAAGGCACTATGGCAGTCTAGTGACTTGCAGGTTTACTATAATTGACTAGGAAGCAAAAGTAATGATAATTTCCTACCCAAACTTTAAGTATTTTTAAAGGCTTTGATTGTAAAAAACTCCAATTACCATGAGATTCTATTTTAATTGCTTCATTTGTTTAATATTTTATGTTGCTTATCTATGAGACTTTGATCAAGAGGCAGAGAGGCCTGCCAACCAATATATTTTCTTGAACTTTACCCAGTACTGTGCATCAGCAGTATTTGATCTATTTACTTACTGCTGAAGTAAAAGCCAAGATTACTGGACAGCAAAAACTTCTGAGAGAAGAATACAGTACAGTTACTCTCTGTAAAACCTACATGCTTATCTTACCCTGGTGGTCTAGTGGTTAGGATTCGGCGCTCTCACCACCGCAGCCTGGGTTCAATTCCCGGTCAGGGAACCAAAAATGTCATGGTTTGACGATGGCCAGTGCCAGCTCCCCCAATGAAAATATACCTTCCCAAAATGAATGCTGTGAGATGCGATCAGGAACAGAGCAGAGCAGGCCCAAGCTTAGAAATAAAGGAAAAAAAACTTTATTAAGCTACTTCTACTATAAAAGACACACACTAAATCCAAAATGAAAACCTTCCTAAACAATACTCCTCCCCCCCGTCACGATCTGCTTGTGCGGGGTATCATGATGGTTCTTTTCACCGATCCCAAAAGTACAAAAAAGGCAAACAACAGGGGACTATCAGTTAATCACAACAAATGCACCTTTATTAAGGGCCAAAACAGTAAATGAGATAGTGGGGATCAGAAAGGAGATAAAAGGATAGAGAGAGAGAGAGAAGAGGGGGATGGGAATAGCTACCAACACAGGTGAGATCCTCAGTGGTCCGGACGATGGGGATCTGTCTTGTCATGTTGGGGAAGTCTTCGACATTCTGGTCAACTCAGGGGTCCAGTTATAGTCCACAGAGGAAAAAGGGGGGAACATGCAGGACAATGAGAGTCTATTGTGATTGCTGCGGGGGAACAGGTGAGTCCACTGAAACCACCAAGGCAGGACAAACACAATAAAGAATAAATCCATTGGAATTACTGAAGAAGAACAGGTCATGTCATTAGTGGTTTCCCCACTCCCTGTGGTAGGGGTCTCAGTCTCAGTCCTTGGGAGGAGGGTTCTTGATCTCCGTCTGTCACGGTGGTAACGAGGCAGATGACAGGTCTTCAGTGAGAGACCACTAGAGTCACCCCAAAAGTTCATTCGGCTTAAAGGGTGGAGAGTGAGCAAATATGCAGTAGGCCATTCCTTGCTGGGTTCATGCCAGGTCTTTGCCACTTCCTTGCCAAGTCCTTGCCAAGTCCTTGCCAACTCCTTGCCAGGCCTTGTTCGGAACAGCTAACGTAATGGTACAGCAGTTGCACCTGCACTGTCGTTCTCTCCAAGCCGGAACTGCAGTGGGGGAAGGGGTTTCTCCTCGTGGCAATCGAAAGGCAAAAGGAGAATGAGGGGGGCTTCAGATGGCCTCTTATACCCCCTCCCCAATTTCCACCAAAACACAGTGAGACACCACCCGGGATTCCTGATCACGTTGCCACCTTTCAGGTAATCAATACTCAGTCCATCAAGGGAGAGAGGAGTCTCTCTTGCACCATTGACCCCCCCAGGAAACACAATTGCCACCCTTCTGTGTTTCCATGTCACACATGGCAACCACCTGGAGAAAATCTGCCAGTGTGACACTCTCCTTTCCATGTCACAGTGCTCTCGCCACCGTGCATGGACAGACTGCTCATAGGGCTCCTTTAAGGATGCTTTGCCAAGGACCAAAAGAAACAACAGTTCAGCTTCTCATTTTGGGACCACAGTCCCCCCCATTTTCTTCTTCCCTTGGGGCCAAAGGTCTCGAGAACAGAGATCATCTTCTTCCTGAAGACAGAGGGCATCACCACACCCTCCTCAACTCTTCTCTGTTCACTCCATTCCTGTGTTGGTAGTTGCTGAAGCAGGTCTCTTGGCTCACTATTGCATCCACCTAAAAATGCAGTCTCTGTTGCAGGAGAAATTGGTTCAGTCTATGGCTATTAAGAAAAGTCCAGCCACAAGCCACTCCATCATCTCCTCCCACCCAAAATTTTCCTCTTCCAACATCTCAGATTCCAGACTGTCTCTCTTCTACTTCAAATCAAGGAGGAGTAATATTTTACAAAGCCTTCATTTCCCAGGAAAGGGTTAAAAGTCTCTGACTCCCCAGACAGCTGAAATCTCTGCCCAGAACTCCAACTCCCACGGCTGGGCACCTTCCAACCCCCTTCTCCTTCTCCTCTGCCGGCAAATTCCAGGTGCTGTCAGGCTCTCTGTCTCTTTCTCTCGGGGGGGGAGGGGGGGGGGGGAAACAAAGGCATCACCGTTTCTCTCCACCTTTCCATCCACAGGGGGCTGGCCCGGTTACAGTCCTTCAGCCCCTGGCCTACCTCTCTCAAGCCACATGGTTTCCCCTCCCCCGCCCAACCTGTGGCTGGGCAGGGGAGAGTGCACTCTCTGACAACCGGAACCAAAGAGACAGTTCCCCTGGGAGTTCTTGCTTTTAACCCCCTGTGTTCTCAGAGGCGTGTCCATGCCTTTAGTGGTCACTCCAGGTGCCAGTATCCAAACCTGACCACTGATTGGTTTGACCCTAACTTTCTGAAAAAATTAACTTCCATGTCAAACCACGACAAAAAGAAGGTGTACTCAACACTCTTCTTTATATCCCATTATAAATTTTTTTCCTTTAACTTATTAACAATTTTGAGTCAAAGCCAGTAAGTTTAAACCATTTGAAAGCAAAGGGTTTTTAGAATTAACTGACTTTATATATGTGCCAAAAGAAAAGATTGTTCAAATTAAGTGTCTAATGCAATACCAGAATTAAATCAGAATGTTCACAATTACACTGACACCAAAGATCAATAAAAAGCAAGTGCTATTCTGTAACACACAGCAGAATGCTTTATTTCACTGCTTTTACTTTATCTAAATAATCTTCAGTATCACATGACCCTTCCCCTCTGTCCTCCACTTTATACTTGCAAGTATTGTTAATCTTAGCCCAAAGTCTGCAAATAGTCCCAAAGCTAACACTTAAAAGGTCAGTCATCTTGAATGCTGGATAATCACCAGTTGCAAACACATTGAAACAAAATGCTTAAATACTTTTAAATTAATTTATTACCTGTGCACAAGAGGTAACTACCAATAAAAACTCAAAAGATATACAGTATTTTTTTACATGGTGGGTAAAAGTAACTAGAATATCACATGACAATGGCTGAAAGTAATGTTTCCAAATACAAATCATAATGCATGTTAGAATCTCAGTGGAACAAGACAAAATGCCTTAGAAGACAGTTTCAGAGCACGAGGCAGTGCTCCTTTAATTCGCACAAAGGTAATTTACAGTTAATCTGTAACAATGTTGCAATGAGACAATGTTACAGTGCAGGTTTCTTTGTGGCTAGATGTGAAGATATAACTAGAACAGCAATTCAAATATATTTTAAATGAACTTGCCCAAGTATTTTTTGTGAGATGTTTACCAAATATGCTGGAAGATTCTACACTAAGCCCTGTGTCTTACTACTTTTTTTTCCCCTGGCCTTTTTTGGTTACTTATAATTTCATTCTATTGCAATGTGAAATTTATAGAAACGAGCTGTCTCCATTGTATATGTTGTGTTTAAACTTCATACAATTAAAAGCAAAAATGGTAGATTACTCAAAGTAGTATAAATCTTACAGCATTTTTCTAGCAAAAAAATACACGCCAAAATCACCATAAGCATCACTAGTACCCACACATTATAGCCTTCAATTTTTTCCTTTTTAATTTGTATCTTACATAAATTACTACTGAACATTAATGGTTTAGTAGTAAATAAATTGGACAGTTGCTAGTCAGACAAAACCTGCTTAATCAACTGTGAAAGCTGACATTGTTTCAAAAAAATAAGAAATAATGAAGAACAAAAGTGATGCATGCAAGAACTGATTGAAAATGAATCTATTCCCTATTTGAAGAAAACTACTGCACTTGACTTTAAAATGCATGACTTGGTTAAAACAAGACAAACTCAACAGTCAGAATGAAATAAAGCAACTGTTTTAAAGATTTAAGGACTGCTATCAAAAATAAATTACATTTGTTCAAGTTAAAGAAACAGTGCTATGAAAGGTGAGCACCAAGGAGCCTTTCAATAGCTGCACTGATATCTCCTTCTGTTGCCATTAGAGCTTGTAAGTTTGCTTCATGGTTCAGAAAGCCCATTGCAGTCAGCTGCTCCAGTTGTTGCTGAAATCTAACTTCTGGATTTTGTAACTGCTAAGAAGAAAAATCTCAAGCTAGAAAAGCATAAAACATATTTGGCAAAATACAGGATTTAAACATAGCTAGTTCAAAGCCACTTCTTGTGGTTCTAATTTCTGAATGCATCTTTTTCAAATTCCCCAAATTTCATTCACAACTGAATTATTGATCAAAGAAGTCAGATTAGCCTCAAATTTTAAGAGTATCTTCACTTATGTGACATTTTTGAACTACAAGAGCAGCTGTTTGTTTAATAAAAAAGGAACAGTTAAATCTGATGTGCGTCCCAAGAACAGTTTTTAATGATGTGCATGCAGACATTTTTTTTCTATTAATTAATCTAACCTAGTAATGTGGAATAGCAAAATTTTGAGAATTTCACTGTTGGCAACAGTGAATGTGGTAGGCTCTTTCTTTTTCCTTGACATAAATGTTACCTCTTTAATGCTCCAAATATTTGTTTACTAAACTTACCAAAATTCTAGTTAGGAAAAGTTCAGCATACATCAAAGTGACAGCTGTGCTTTATGAGTTGATCTTGCCCAAATAAATTGCTCATAAAATAATAGCAAAATTATCAATAATTTCAGTTGTATGATCATCACCTCAGAGACATTTGTGAAACAGCAATTATATGAAAATAATATGCTTTAGGTATATAAGGTCAGAGTAATACTGAGAAGCCATTTTTTGAAATGAGTGAGACTATTTACATAGCAACACAAGATTTTTGCACCTACTGCTAATGTTCCTTTTGTTCTACTTAAAGTTTCATCCACTGAGAAATTCCTAGCAGTATTTTAAAACTGCATATAATTCTAAACTAATAAAATGCAAACATACTGGCTGAAATGTAAATATTCCTCTCACCCCATCTGCTTCCCCCCTCCACCAGAAAAACCAAACAGAATACTGAATTGGTAGCGTAAGATCTACCAGGATAAAAATAACTATGAGAACATGGCTTCCTATAGCTATGCTTACCACCACTTTCTCATGCTTACATAATTTTTTTCTGTCAGATCAGCAAGCTGAAATGACTTATTTTGTGGCAACAGAGGAGGTAAGATTAGGACTGTCCCTTCTCCCAGCAGTTTGCCATTACACTGGATATGTATCACAATGTAATGGTGCTGTTTCACAAAGCTGCCACCTTTTCTTGACTTCTGGAACTGTCCAGAAAGCCTAAATCCCACATGGTATGTTAACACAATGTATATTGTGCAATCTGAAACTGCAGGATGTCAGGGAAGCATGCTACAAATTCAGGCCCCAAATAACCTGAGCTACAACCAGCAACACAGAAGTACAGAGACAATGATGTTCAGTATGCTTAAGTTCCTTTCTTGTCTGAGCCCACATTTCACTTGCCAGGGAACCAGTCCTCCCTTTCACACCTTAATCTTCTTTGCAGGCATTTCAGAAACTCAGGGATATGAAAATAGGTGTACCTATCAATCAACCATTCAGAGGACACTTTTAGTCAAATGTGATGCTTTCCCAGCATTGATTTGCACAGCTAGAACATCACTTTTAATCTTCCTCTGCTCTCCTTTGACCAGAAGCATTTTGTTGGTTTACAGCGGGGAAGGGGATGTGTGAGTGGGTGGTGGTGAGTGGGGGGTGGTGGTGCTCTCTGTGTGTCTGGATATTTTTAAAAACCCAAACAAAAAAATCACCAACCACATGCACACTAGAATACAGTGATCTACTTTACCTGAGCATTTGTGCCAGCAAGTGCCTGCAACATTTGTTGGACAAACTGCTGGTGACCAGGTCCAGTGGCCCCTGATACTGGACTTGTATTTTCACTGGGAATTGAACTAGGTACAGCGGACCCTGTAGGAGCTCCAGTGCTTCCCAATCCACCTAAAACAGGATTGAATCTACACAAATGACAGAGAAATACATCATTAACATAGAAAATGGCTTAGTTATCATCTCTTCCCATGCGATGTAAGTACTAAGTAAAAATTCTGTCAAATAAAAAATGGATGACAAGTAAAGCATTAAAACAAGACCATAGACCATTGCTTAAAAGTGTGTTGCAGACAAAAGTGTGACAGATTCTAAAACAAGTTGAGTGAAACTAAAAAAAGCAAGAGGAACAGTCTGTAAAAACTGGATAAACCTTTATGTGTTAAAAAGAAAGACAAAAGCTGAAAAACCCAAAACACAAAAGTCCTGATATACATTTTTATGACCAGTTCTTACCCTGGTATAAGTCCTGGTGCTTCCATTGCTAATGTCTGCAAGCCCTGCTGAATCTGTAGCAAAGCCTGCATTGCTCTAGCGTTTGACATAGCTGATAATGTGTCAGGATTCTGCATCTAAAAAACAGGAGAGAAACTCATAATTAAATAATATACAGATATTCAAAGTTGGCCTTTATCACTAGATGTTTTATAGGATCTGATATCCTTTCAGAACTTGCTGATTTTCAACTTTGTATTTAAATGTTTACATTAAATCCATCAGATTGTTTATTTTAATTTTGATAGATAACCAATGAGCTCTTCAGACTTCTTTTAAATAAGGAGAACATAAAGAAAAGTATTTTTCATTACTTCTGGTAGACTTTACCATCTTTCAAAGCCATAGGAGTATATCAGTTCAACATAATTCTAAATTAATCTCCTATATAATAATAATGGTAAAAAACAGGGCTGAATACAGTGAAACCTGACTAAGTAGTTGCCCTGAGTAACCCAAAATGTTATTGTATTTCATATCTCTCTGTGCCCAAAATTGTTACTGTCTCTTTAAGACCCAATGCCAAAGCCGGAAACAGAACCGCAGGAGACTGAGGGGAGGGGTTGCCAGAGTCCCTTTAAAAAGCCACCCAAACTGACCCGCTTTTGCATTGTGGAATTTGCTCAAGACAGAGGTTCTGCTTCATGTTTTTTTTGGTTTTTTTTTTTTTTTTCCTCTCTTGCCTTTTGCTTTTCCCTTTCGCTCTTGCTGAGAGAGCTGAGGCAGCGCGGGTAGAGGCTCCTCTCCGGAGGGGCTCGCAACAGTAGCAACTTGAGAAGCTGCATTTTGCATTCAGAAACTGTTTCAAAGTGAATTTTACAACACCTGTCGGCAGTGCAAAGATTGAGCCGGTCCTGGCTTGAGCCACCACTCATTGGTGCTCAGGTTTTCCTGTCCCCCGTTGGAGCAGACCCAAGGCAGCAGCACCAACACCGTAAGAGTCCAGTGGGTGGCAGGGGGAGGCAGCGAGCGGCAGCACTGATCTCACACATACCTGCAAGTTCTTATCTGCAACTAGAACTGCTTCATAAGTGCCTACTTACCTGGGAGGGTTTGTCCACCATTTCCCTTTTGTCTCCCAGACCACGTGGTCGCCTGTGGAGGGAGCCATCTTGGGGGGGGGGTTTGTCTGCCATTTTACCTTTGTCTTTTGAGCCATGTAGTCAGCTGTGGGGGGTACTCTGCCATTTTGTTTCTCTTTGTTCCCAGGGAGTTAATGAGATTTAGAAATTTTGTATCTAGTGATTATTTACTGTTATTTTTTGCCTGTTAATTGTGAAAAATGCATATTTTATGACTGGCTCTTCACAAATATTAAATTGAATACTAAATGTATTACGGAGGGTTATTTTGTAATACTGTATTAATCCTTTTTAAGTAGTGTGTTAAATATAGTTTAAGGTTACAACATAATGTTAAAATAGAAACTATGTGATGTAAGATATTTTTACTAGCTCAAGAAAGGGATAAGATAATCAAGAAACTCTGCACAGAGATAACAGCAACACGAAACCTGAAGAGTTACGGCCTCCTTATCGGAAAAGACAAACGTTCTTCCACCTTCTCTCCATGTTTATGGAACCACCAGGATTAAGGGGAAGAAGTTGACAAAAACCAGAAAAATTCTTAATTTGCAAGAAATTTATGCATCATGTATGAGATATATGAATATGCAACAGGCTATTGCTTTTAAGGGTTATTCCTTTGTTCGCAAGGCATGTTTTTGGCAGCTTAGTGCCCAAAAACATCCAGTCCATAATTCTTTGCTTTTTATTGTCTCGTAGTGTCCTAATCCTCATTGTCCAAATTTTTATTACTCTTATTACTATTTTTAATAACTATTTTATTACTAATAAACTTTTAAGATTTTAAAAAACAAGTGATTGGTGTTTTTCACATTAATAAACTATTATTTTTTTCACTTATATCTACTGAAAGGAATGAGAAGGAGGTGTCTTTACAAACAATGGGCCTGCTGGTAGATAAACCCAGATACTGATAGGTGAAAGAAGCAATGGGGGGGGATCCATAAATTCCAGAGCAATTCCACTAATTGACACATACTGTTATTCACTCAAGGCTGTGCTAAATCCCTGGATTAATGATGCCTATATAACTTAGGTCAAAGTTACAAGGTGCTTGAGTTATAAGATATCAATATAACCTGATATCAATATAACCTAAATCATAACTTTCTATACTTCTATAACCTGAATCATATCTTTTTGTACCTATATAATTTGATATAAATAACTTTCTATACCATGTAATGGCTAGTATATGGTTAACTAGCTGCTTAATGCTGAACAGACAAAAAAGAAGAAAAAAATTCACCAGATGGATATCTTCAGAGATAGATAAGTATAGTACTAATGAGAAATTGGCAAATGTAAAGCAAATTAGCCACAAAATAAAGAATTTAGACCAGTTAGGATCAGATGGACCAAGAAACAATGTAACTGTGCATGCTCCGAAGAAGAAGTTGAAAAGTTCAAATGCAAAGAAGACCTTGGAAGCCTTCATCAAAGACCCCCGATGATGCCTGAATTGGGGAGTCACAAGCATAGTGCAAAAGAACTATCTAATAACCATGAGATCATGCTATGTAAATTAGTTCCAGCACGTATATGATGATGTTATAGTGACATAGTAACACTAAGTAATACTTACTATATAAATATACCACAGCACTTGACAAGGGTGGGTGAGTTAGGAGGAGAAATCCCCCTCACCTCCAGCATTGCAATAAACAAATACCTGCTCTATAGACACCGGTCTATGGGGTTTTATTACCAGCCTATTATTTGAGCATCACTTAGAGAAAAAGAACAGAGACACAAAGAAGAAAAAAAAAGGGGGGGGATACACAAAGCAGAAGGGGGTCTGTATTAGGCAATTCAGAAAGTCTGTACCTATCAAGTACCTCAGTCAATGGGGAAAGAGAGAGGGAAATGCGACCAGGAAATTAGGATAAAAAGGAGGCTGTGTCCTCCAACAACTTGAGAGACCCCATAGGGAGTGCCTATGACCTCTCCCTTTATTCGAATAAAGTTACAGGACTCCTCTGTCTCCTTTTTGGACATAAACCTCTGATGTTTGTGGATTAATTTTCCTGAACAATTTGGGGACTCTTGTCTGGGATATTTCCACCATCCAGGGCAGCGGGCAGTGAGCAGAGCTGAAGGCGTGCCTCACCCAGTTTGGGTGATCAGCTCCCCTTGGTGGCCGCTGGCACTGCGCAATTGATTGGGTTCCCGAGACTGTCCAGGAGACAGACAAGTGGTGGACCAGGAGGGTCCGTGAAGAGTCCGCAGGTAAGGACCCCTGAAAATCTCAGTAGTGAGTAAAATGGGATCTTCAGGGAGCAAACCTGGGAGGGCACCCATGGAGGGTAGCAAAGGTAAAGCTGGGAAGGGGTCCCAGCAAAACAGATGATGATCCCAAAATATCTCTGAAGAATCCCTTGGAAGAAGGTTGAGTTAGTTTACACATTCTCCCAGAGGTAATTAAGGACATAGATGCCCAAAGGGGGCAATAAGAGAAAGTTGAGAAGGGGTCTCGACAATCCATGCCAGGGAGGGCAATAAGGGGAGTTGAGAAGGGGTCTTGACAACAGGGGATGGACAGATGGTGTTGGTATGTTGGGAAAGAATTGGTTGAAGGGGAGTGTGGAGAGATATGGTTGAGGCAAGGAGTGGCAGGACCAGGCATGGAGGTGTGGAACCGGGAGCATGGGCTGGGGGCCTGTGGGGGCTGAGGGGCAGCCGGGACTCAGTGCCGGGCAGTGCCTGACCCTGCCACCACCGGGCAGGGGCACCAGAGGCACCCTGGCCCCCATGAAGCTGCGGGACACCCTGGCTACCTGTGGAACAACGGAGGGTGGCAGGGGGGAGGGGGCATCTGGGCACTGGAGAAGGACAGAGACTGACTGATATATAGTGTGTGGTGAAGAGGGTGAGTGTGGGATGTGCCCATGGGGAGGACAGTGTGGGAATGCCATGGGAAACTACAGTCGTTTAGCATAAGGCATTTCCCCAGAGCACATGCCCATCACCTGTCAGTTTGTGGTTGTCATCTCCCCAAGTTCTGGAAAGTTCCCCGTTCTCATTGCTCCTAATGGTTCCCTCTGTAAACCACTCCTTCCCTTTACCCTCATTGGCCCAGTTTATGTTACCCCATCCCTGTTCCTCCCTTACACCCTCTTCCAATTGGATCATTTGTACCCTAGTCACTCCTTCCCTCCCCAGTTATATACTCTGGACCCTCCTTCCCCAGGGCTCTCAGAGTCTGCTTTCCCTGAGTGTGGTTGTCTCCCTGCTCCTATTTCTGCCTCCCTACTCCTTCGATCAATCCTCAATAAATCTGCTCGGATTCCAGCAGCTCAAGAGTCCTTCTGTCTTCCTGGTGGGGATTTTAATTACGCTATCCAGGCACCCATTGACCAGCCAACTGAGGGTCACCCTGTGGGACTCGGTCTGGGGTAGCCCATAGGTGAGCACAAGGAGGAGGAAGGAATATCTGGGAAATACAAAATGTACGTGGAAGGATTAGGATTTTCTTTTAAGGATTTTGTTTGGTTCACTGGAGAAACAAATGACTTTGAGCTGTGGGAGAATGAGTACCTACATGCAGTAGTCAGGGGGACTAGAGGAAGGGCAGAATAAGTCCCTGGATGAACTGGTTAGAAAGATAGAAAGATACAGCAAGTGTATGTAAGAAGAGATGAGGAAAAGGCAAAGGCAAAGATGATGGCAGAGTTTTTGCAGCCCCAGAGGGATAAACTGCAGGACCCAAGGGGTTCCCCAGGATAGAAGGGACAGGGTCAGCCACAAGGAAGTGACAGAAGCATTCCCTCCTCAGCAGGGGAGAGCCAACCCAAACAGCAACTGGGAAAGAATCAGCGTTCTATCTGCAGGGCAGAGGGACACTGGAAGCGGGAATGTCTGCAGACACAGCTGGATCCTCAAGAGGAGGAAGTCCAGAGGATAATGGAAATGGATTGATATGGGTGTCAGGGGCCCCCATTATACCAGGGATCCACCCCACTGGAGCCCTTGCTAACTTTTAAGGTTGGTCCGGATCGAGGTGTGTTTCCTGATAGACACAGGGGCCTCTCAAGCCACTTTGAATTTTATCCCCAGCAGGGGAAAATTGTCAAAAAGATCTTTGATTATTCAAGGGGTGAGTGGAAGGGATGAGTGGGTGCATTTTATTCAACCACTAGTAGTAGATCTGAGGAACAGGTTTGAAATGCAGGAATTTCTGTTTGTTCCTAATTGTGATTGTAATTTACTGGGAAGGGATTTGATAGCTAAAGTGAGAAGGCAAATTAGTATTGTGAAAGATGATATAGAGGCTAACACTGTGGTAACTTTGTGTGAAATGTCTGAGAAGTGTGGGCAGGCCCAGGGAAATATGGAAAATTAGATGTAGAGCCTCTCCAAATTATTTTGAAGCAACCAGGACAAGTGGTGTCTAAAAAGCAATACCCTATTTCAAGGGAGGGAAAGAAGAGATTACAGACTGTCATTGAGTCCCTACTAAAGGCAGGTCTTTTGGAGCTGTATATGCCTCCCTATAACACTCCTGTCCTGCCGGTTAAGAAACCAGACGGAACCTACAGAATGGTGCAGGATTTAAGAATAATAAATGAAATTGTCAAACCAAGGCATCCCACAGTCCCAAATTCCTATATCATCCTGAATCAGATCCCTTCTTCACATCAGTATTATTCAGTACTGGATTTGAAGGATGCTTTCTGGGGGTGTCCGATTACAGAGGACAGTAAACAGTATTTTGCCTTTGAGTGGGAACAGGAGGAAGGAGGGAAAACGGTAAAACAACAACTGACATAGACAATCCTCCCGCAGGGATATACAGAGGCACCAGTTTTGTTTGGGGAAGCCTTGCAGAAAATACTAAGAAAGTTTACTCCACCCTCAGGAATCAGGTTGTTGCAGTATGTGGATGATTTGCCTTTATTAGGGGAACAGGAAAAGGTGGTTGAAGAGGCTACTGTGAAGCTGCTTAATTTTCTTGCTAAAAAGGGACTTAAGAGTGTTTGAAAAGAAAGTGCAGTTGGTAGAAAAAAAATTAAATATTTGGGACATGTTTTGACTGGAGGTCTACAGTGTATTGATCCAGAAAGAATACAAGGAATTTAACAAGTACCATTACCAGAGACTAAAAAAAGAGTTATGGCAGTTTTTCAGAGTTGGTGTGGTACTGCAGAGCATGAATTGAAGATTTTTCTGGTTTAGCCAGACCTTTATATGACTTTTTAACCCAAAACAGTCCTAATGTTGTGGCATGGACACCAGAAGGAGAGCAAAGCTTTAGAAAATTGAAAGACAAAATGGTTAACGCCCGAGTCTTGGCTCTTCCAGACTCAGAAAAGGAATTTCAGTTATATGTGTATGTTAAACAGGGCCATGATAAAAGAATTTTGGTACAAGAGCATGGGGGAACACAGCAACCTGTTGCTTATTTTTCTAAGCTGTTAGACCCAGTGGCCAGAGGCTGGCCTCATTGTCTGCAGAACTGTTCAGCCACAGATTTGATGGTAACTGAGGCCTGAAAACTGACAGTGGGAGGATATGTGATTGTTAAAGTTTTGCATCAAGTTAAAGGTTTGTTAACTGAAAGAACGTCTGAGTGAATGACCAGTGCTTGGTTATTACAGTATGAATCTTGTTTAATGGAACAGGAGGACTTAGAATTGAGAAACTGGGAAGGGTTTAACCCAGCTTCCTGTCTAAACAGCCCTGAAGAGGGGGGCCAGGAAGAAACCCATTGTTGTACTTTGGACCTGATTAGCAAAAGAGATTTGATAATCAGAATGCCTTGGCAAGAACAAACAGAACTTTGAAGATTGCAAGAAGATTGGATCAGACTGGCGACAGGGAAGAAGATTGAATCAATTTCTACAAGTAGAAGAGATGTTGCAAAAATGTATAAGTTTGTTTGTGTGACGATTAACCCAATCGTTGCAGTAAAAATTTATTAGCCTTCCTAAAATGGTATATAAGCATATGTAGTCTACAGTAAATTTGGATTCTGATCACCTGTCAGTCGTCCCTGTCTCTCTCCATTGGCCGATAACCCATGACTGCATTCAAGTGATAGATCTCCAGACCTGGGCTAGGGAAGATTTACAAGACACTCCCTGGCCTGAGGGAGAAAATGTGTTTATTGATGGGTCTTCAAGGGTGGTAGAAGGAAAGCGAGTTACAGGGTCAGCTCAGACAGCAGAGCTGTATGCTCTTGTAGGAGGCTGTGAATTATATCGGGACAAGAGAGTGAATATTTTTATTGATTCTAAATATGCATATGGGGTGATACATGCATTTGGGAAATTATAAGAAGAAAGATGCTTATTAACCTGCAGGGGAAAAAGGTTAACTCATGAGAGCTTAATTTCTCTCTTATTGGAGGTGGTGATTTTACCAAAAGGGGTGGCAACAATACCTGTTAGGGGACACCAGGCAGGGTACTCAGAGGAAGCAATAGGTAATCAACTGGCTGATAAAGAGTCTCAGAAAGCTGCACTGTTTCCAGAAATCTTTAAGATCCTCCCCTCATTCCCAGTAGCCCCATAGCTGCCAGAGGAACTGTCTTTTCCACTAGAAGAACTTGAGATAAAGAGCCATTCAGGAACAGGAGGTGGAGCTTCCTTTGTTCATGAGTGACTGATTATAAGAGGCCTCTGGGGAGCTTGGTGACCTGACCCGGAGCGCGGCGAACAGGAACAGGCAAACAGGGCTGTGGTCACTGCAGTTTGAGCGGCAGTTCGCGCAGGAAGGGCAAGCAGGCAGGTTTGCAGGTCTTCTTGCTAGTAAGGTGTTCTGTGTGTTGTTTGAATTGTTTCTGTTGGCTGCTTGATTTTGGACTTTCTGCTAATAATGGTTTTAACACGGTCGAAAACTGTGGCTGGTGTAATGAATAAAGTTCCTGATACTCCTGGGCAGGGCCTTCCTAGTTCCCATGGCAACACTGAAACAACTAACTCTAGCTAAGTACCGATATTGAAAAGTTAATTAGCTAATTGCTCTGTTTGTTTTCTCTAAACTACCTGGAGATAACCGGCCTCCCACCCCCCCATGCTGCCATTCTGGGACTAAAATGCAAATAAAAAAACCCTTGGGAGCATGGGAGTATTTTTAGACGGATAAAGACACCCCTAAATAAAGAACTAAACACAGTAGAGGGGTCTAGACAAATGCCCTACCTGATGAAGAGGGAAACACATCCGCTGATTGACTTTTACCCGTCACCATCACCTAAAAAAGACTAGACTAGATTAGGCTGTGGGAAGAGGAGACGGAAAGACAGAGAACCCTGATGCTGCCACCACGGAAGGAGCGGGGACAGCTGTTGTTCTGGACTTCAGCAACAGACTCTGCACGCCACACCTCCTCACCCTCTGGCTGCTGGTGTGCCACAAGGAAAGAAGAAGGGACAGCTGCTGCTCTGGACTTCAGCGCCAGACTCTGCATGACTCCTTCCTTTCGGCCACCTGGGAAAGCTACAACAGTGGGGGCGAGCTCCGTGTCGGGCCCTCTGCTCAGCTGACCTTTTAATAAAGAGCTGAACATTAATAAAGGCATTAGCCCTGTTCATTTCAGCTGATACAAGTGAATGTGACCAAGTGGAGCCCTCCAAAAAGGATGTGTCTGTACAGACTCATTCCTGCCTGGAGTGTCTGAGCTTATCCATGGTTTCAGGGGGTGTTGTGGAGGAGGCCTGCCTACGGTGTGAACAGGTGAACGACCTCCTTTCACTGGTAGCTGAGCTTAGGGAGGAAGTTGAAAGATTAAGGAGTATCAGGGAAAGTGAAAGGGAAGTAGACTGGTGGAGTTCAGCCCTTACATCTTTAAGGGAGGCCCACCAAGAGCCAGAGGACTCATATACCTCTCACTCCTAGGCAATAGAAGGGTACCTGGTAGATGAAGGGGAATGGAAATGGGTCCCTGCTCGGGGAGGTGATAATAAAAATTCCTCCAGACCCCCATCCCCTAGCCAAGAGCCACCTCAGAATAGGTATGAGGCCCTGGATCGAGAGAGCCAGCCAGATGATGTAGACAAAAATGATCTGCCCAGTGAGTCTCCCAATTATGACTCATCTGTAAGATGGATCACCACCTCTAACATCAAGAAGAAAAGAAGGGTAATTGTAGTGGGTGATTCCCTTCTGAGGGGAACAAAGGGCCCCATATGTCGATCAGACCCATCCCACAGGGAAGTTTGCGGCCTCCCTGGGGCCCGGGTATGAAATATCACTGAGGGACTTCCTGGGCTGATTCAGCCCTCTGATTATCACCCACTGATGATACTCCAGGCTGGCAGTGATGAGATTGAAAAGAGGAGTGTCAAGGCGATTAAAAGGGACTTTAGGGCACTGGGTCAAGTGGTTGACAGGACAGAGGCACAGGTAGTGTTCTGCTCAGTCCCTTTGGTGGCAGAGCAAAATGATGAAAGAAATAGGAGAACTCACATCATTAACAAGTGGCTCAAGGGTTGGTGTCATCGGCAAAATTTCGGATTCTTTGATCATGGGGCAACTTTTACGGCACCTGCTCTACTGGAACCAGATGGGATACATCTCTCTGTTAAGGGCAGAAGGTTTTTAGCTCATGAACTGGCAGACCTTGTTGAGAGAGCTTTAAACTAGGTCTGAAGGGGGAAGGGGTTGCATCTGGGCTGTCTGGAAGCAGGCCCAAGGGTGGTAAGCCTGAGTTAGGAGCGAAATCAGTGGCCCAGCGGAGGTGCATGAGGAGCCCACCAGGGGAGGGACTATGGTAGACCTGTTTGCAAATAGACAGGCTGGTGGGAGATGTTGTGGTTGGAGGCGGCCTGGGGCAGAGTGATCATGAAATTATAGAGTTCTCGATATTTGGGGAAATGAGGAGGAACACGAATAAGGCTCTTACACTGGACTTCCGGAGGGCAGACTTTTGGCCTACTTAGGAGACTTAATCAGAGAGTTCCTTGGGAAGTTGCCCTTAAAGACAAAGGAGTTCAGGAAAGGTGGGCGAGCTTCAAAACAGAGATCTTGAGGGCACAGGAACAGACTGTCCCTCTGTGCTGAAAGATGAATTGACAAGGCAAATGTCCAGCTTGGATGGGCAAGGAGGTTTTGAAGGAACTTAACAATAAAGGGAGGATGTATCATCTTTGGAAGGAGGGTCAGGTCTCTCAGGAAATATTTAAGGGGGCTGCTAGAGCATGTAGGAAAAAATTAAGGAGGCCAAAGCTCAGTTTGAACTTAAAATGGCGACTTCTGTAAAGGATAATAAAAAATGCTTTTACAAATATATTAATGGTAAAAGGAAGGGTAAAAGTAAAATTTGCTCTTTACTGGATGAGGGAGGGAATTTAGTAACTGCAGATGAGGAGAAGGCAGAAGTGCTTAACACCTTCTTTGCCTCAGTCTTTAGTGGGAAGACGGATTGTCCCCAGGACAACTGTCCTCCTGGGTTGGTTGATGGTGTCAGGGAATAGAATGGTCCCCCTGTTATCCAGGAGGAGGCAGTCAGAGAACTGCTGAGATGCTTGGATATTCATAAATCTATGGGACCAGATGGGATCCATCTCAGGGTGAAGAGGGAGCTGCCATATGAGCTTGCAAAGCCACTCTCCATCATTTACCAACAGTCTTGGCTCACTGGTGAGGTTCCAGATGACTGGAAGCTGGCCAATGTGATGCCCATTCACAAAAAGGGTAGGAAGGAGTATCCTGGTAATTATAGTCCAGTTAGCCTGACCTCAGTACCCAGTAAGGTAATGGAACACTTTATATTGAGTGTCATCACGCAGCACTTACAGGATGGCCAGGTTATCAGAACCAGCTAGCATGGGTATAGGAGGGGTAGGTCATGTTTGACCAACTTGGTCTCCTTTTATGAGCAGGTGACCTGCCTGGTGGATGCAGGAAAGGCTGTGGATGTTGTCTATTTGGACTTTAGCAAGGCCTTTGACACTGTCTCCCACAGCATACTCCTGGAAAAGCTGGCAGCCCACAGTTTGGACAGGAACACTCTTTGCTGGGTTAGGAACCAACTGTATGGCCAGTCCCAGTGTGGTGGTGAGTGGTGCTGCATCCAGCTGGTGGACAGTCACCAGTGGTGTCCCTCAGGGGTCTGTGCTGGGGCCAGTCCTGTTCAATATTTTTATTGATGACATAGTATTTGAGTCCTTCATTAGTAAATTTGTAGATGACACTAAGCTGGGAGCGTGTGTCAATCTGTTGTAATGAAGGATAGCTCTGAAGAGAGACCTGGAACGGTTGGATAGATGGGCAGAGTCTAACAAGATGAAGTTTAATAAGTCCAAGTTCTGAGTCCTGCATTTTTGGCCACAATAACCCCCTGCAGCGTTATAGACTGGGGATGATGTGGATGGACAGTGCCCAGGCAGAAAGGGACCTGGGGGTACTGGTTGACAGCCGGCTGAACATGAGCCAGCAGTGTGCCCTGGTGGCCAAGAAGGCCAACGGCATCCTGGTCTGTATCAGGAATAGTGTGGCCAGCAGGAGCAGGGAGGTCATTCTTCCCCTGTACTCGGCACTGGTGAGGCCGCACCTTGATTGCTGTGTCCAGTTCTGGGCCCCTCAGTTTAGGAAGGACGTTGAGATGCTTGAGCCTGTCCAGAAGAGGGCAACGAGGCTGGTGAGGGGCTTGGAACACAAGCCCTATGAGGAACAGCTGAGGGAGCTGGGGTTGGTTAGCCTGGAGAAAAGGAGACTCAGAGGTGACCTTATCACTCTCTACTACTTCCTGAAGGGTGGTTGTAGTCAGGTGGGGTTTGGTCTCTTTCACCAGGCAGCAACTGACACAACGAGAGGTCATAGTCTCAAGCTGCACCAAGGAAAATATAGGTTAGATATTAGGAAAAAGTTTTTCACGCAACGGGTGATAAAGTACTGGAATGGTCTGACTGGGGAGGTGGTGGAATCACCATCCCTGGATGTGTTTAAAAAAAGACTGGATGTGGCACTCGGTGCCATGGTTTATTTGATGTGTCAGGGAACAGGTTGGACTCGATCTTGAAGGTCTCTTCCAGCCTTGTGATTCTGTGAGATAATTAAAAATAGTGAATCAGAGGAAAGAGGGGATAATTTGATTACAAGGGATGGTAAGCAGTGGATAGCAAAAGCTCTGGCCTTACAAATATTAAAACAACTCCATGAAGGGAGTAATTGGTCCTCGAGGATTGGCAGAAGTCTTCCTCAAAATGTACACTGCTGTGGGTCTTTTTACTCTGGCAAAACAAGTTATTGAAGGTTGGTTGATTTATGCTAAAACCAGTAATATGGTTACAAAGAAAATTGCGAGGGGAGGGAGGTCTTGGTCTGTACATCCCTTTCAAAGATGCCAAGTGGATTTTACTGAAATGCCCCAAGTGGCAAGGTTTCAATATCATCTGGTAATAGCATGTCAGCTAACAGGGTGGCCAGAAGCATTTCCAACTGCTTCAGCAACTACAGGATCAGTTATTAAGGTATTTTTGGAACAAATAATTCCAAGATATGGGATTATGGAAGCAATAGACTCAGATAGGGGAACTCATTTTACAGGAAAAATCCTTCACGGAGTTATGACTGCTTTAGGAATACGATGGAACCTCCATACCCCCTGGCACCCCCAGAGCTCAGGCCAGGTTGAAAGAATTATGGAGAAATAAAGAAACACCTCCTGAAGCTGGTGATAGAAACTAAGATACCATGGGTACGGCTTTTGCCACTGGCTTTGGCAAGAATAAGGTCAAGATCCAGAGGTGATATTCAGTTATCTCCCTTTGAATTGATGTTTGGAATTCCTTACCCTTGTAATTCTCAACCTAGTGGGGGGGGGTATATTTAAAACAATATGTGGCCAGGATACTGTCTCTTGTGAAATCTCTTCAACAGGAAGCTCAGCTGACACAGATACTGCCTTTGGACTTTGCTGTTCATAATATCCAACTAGGAGATTGGGTCCTAGTTGAGTGCAAAGAAGCAGCCCCGATGGCAAAGTTGCGTGGACTTTTCAAAGTGTTACTGACCACAGAAACAGCTGTCAAGACAGCTGAACACGGGTGGACCCATCACACTCTGGTCATGGTCTCTGAGGCCCCAGAGATTTGGACTTCTCAGCTGGAGGAGAAGGATGGGAGCCCACGACTGACACTCCACAGGAGTGGATTGGGGCAGTAGCCAGTGCATCAACATCAGGGGAAGCCCCGTGTTCTTACCCACAGGTAGTCTGCTGAAATAGTCTGTATGGACATCCCTCCTTTCGGATCTCCAGTCACTGGGGGGCTACTACTTGCTGTCATTGTTTTCTTTATGTTGTTTCTGTGCTTTCACTTGCCACAGGTGGTGCAGAAGACAACGTGAGAATTAGATTAGGAAATCAGATTACACCATTACAATGTTTTTTTTAAATAATCTTATCTTTATATAGTCAGCTAGGTTTGGGGCAGAGGTGGGAAAATAGTTTTTTAGTTTTAGGAGAAGTAGCAAAAACCTTTAACCTTAGCAATTGTTGGTCTGTGAAGGGTCAGGAGGATCTAAGGCCAGCCCAGTCGAACCTAAATGGTGAGTGCGGTGGTTTTGCATGGGAGGCATTTACAGAAGTGATGCAAAGCTTCCAGCCACTGTCTAGGCTGGGCTGGGCCGGGCAGCCCACCAGGCCCCGTCCCGGCCGGGCTGGGCCCCAGTAGCTGCCAGGCAGGGGGCGGGGAGGCTGCGGGGCCCTGTCTGAGGCAGGGCTGGGCCGCAGCTGTTAACATCTTGCCGCCAGGTCCCCTCCCCCAGCACGGCCGCCGCACGAGATCATACGGCTGAGACCAGAGAGGGCCCTGCAGCCCGTGCGGAGTGGCCCTGCGGCTGGAATTGAATGCAGCAAAAACCAAAGACCAGCCATGCAGCCGATCCTGACACAGCCGCAGCCGCAAGCTACCGAGCCTGGCCGGGGTCAGGTGACCATCTGCAGGCCCCAGGCGAGATGTTAACTCTTTCAGTGCTTCAAGCCTCCCTCGAGTGAGACAAAAGAACAAAATGGAGGCAATGTAGAGGAGCAACATGAAGACACCGAGGTCAGTGAAGGAGAAGTCAAGTCCCAGATGGGAGGGATGAGGAGATGCCTTAATCTTGGGGCTGAAATCCTCTTGTAAAGCTATGGAGAGAGATGTAATTGATACATCAGGCTCTGTTTCCCTGTAACACATGAAAGCATGGGGAGATGAAGGGTTCAAATTGATATTGAGCAAAGGCTTCCATGCCAAAGTAAGCAGATGTTAAAGTATTTGTGATCTATGAGAAGTTTGAACAGAGAGAGAAAGAGAGAAGAGTGATGAAAACCCTGTGCCCCCAGGGAAAGAAGACCTCTGTTCCCAGGGATGAAGATGGTTTTAGAGATAGATAATGAGAACCTTTCCCTTTGAACAGCTCATCTTTAAAACAGTACCCCATAAGTTGACATGGCCCATAAACACAGATGTGGGAAAAGCTTGTGGAAAATGGGAGGGATTTCACGATTGCAGGTCTCCCTGGGTGGCTGCTATTTGTGAAGAGAGACACGAGAGAACGGTTTTCTTGTGGAGAAGTCCCCATAACATTAACAAGAGGGACTTCTCTCCCTAAGTGAACTAAAGAAAGACTATTCTAGAGGTGGTAAACTGACTGAAATTTTAGGTTTTGTTTCTTTACATTGTCATTGGGAAAGAAAAGGTTGTGGGGGGAGGAGAAGTGTTCTGAAGGTTTTGTTCTGAATCTTATTACTCTTTCTTTTAGTTACTGTTAATAAACTTTTCTTTATACCCTTTTAAAGTTTTGATCCTGCTTTGCCTTTCTCCTGGTCCTACCTCACAGTAGGAAATGGGTGAGTGCATCCTAGTGAGTGCACTGGTAATTGGCCGGCACTGAACCCACCACACTCATTGGTGCATTGACTGGGAAATCTCAAATTGGCAAACCAAAACCACTACAGTGGGTCAGCACCCTGAGTGAGGTCCATAATGGAATGGGATTTGGGGAGGAGAAAGCAAGTCCATGGCAGCTTCATTCTTCTGAAAGAGGCATTTATTGTCTAAATAGGACAGGAGTCATATACATGGGAAAAAGTGTTTGGACTTTATCTTTGAGTTTAGATTGTTGGACCCCCAACTGCCCTCCTAATGATTGTTCAAAATATTGAAGCAGATGGAATCAAATGCATGTTAAGCTCACTAATGGTACCTGGGTAAGGTGTTCCTACCATAATTACCAAAGGGATTTTGAAGGCTGTAAAGCAGTGGGAAGGGACAGGTTTTTTGACCACTTATTTTTAAGCTGGCCCCGAGATAATTCTGCAAGTAGGACACATGTTGTCCGTGACTATCAGTGGAAGTGACAACACCAGAACAGAACTCGCACCCTTTTTAATAAGTTCTGGTCCAGATCTAACAAAACAGATCTGGGATATAACTGCAGGTGGAAACCTCATGTGGGAGCTTGGACATGCAAATATTGTGATTCTTATGGTGGGGCAGCTATTGTTGGAGGACCATTAGGCCCAGGAAGCAAGCTGTATTTTGACCTACCCATTGATGATGAAAATTGGGAAGGCCCCTTTGCCAACAGGACCTGGGCTTTGAAAGGATATTGGATTTGTGGCCAACATGCTTATCACAGGTTACCTCCAATTTGGTCAGGAATTTATAATATAGGGTGTATTAGACCGTTGTTCTTTTTGCTACCACAAGTTGAGGGAAATCAGTTAGGAGTCAAGGTATATGATGATCGAATTAGAGAAATGCAGTCAATTGATGCATCCCTGGCTGGAGGGAGCACCCAAAAATGGGAAAAAAGATGAATGGCTGTGGGTATTCTCAGCTCAGTCAGAGAGAAAGAGAAAGGTTTTCTAACCAGGCAAGAGCCTGGGAAACAGTTGGGAAAGAATGTAAATAATTCTCTAATCTATCTTGTTATTCACATTGTTTATAGATATGTTCTGCTACTGTGCGTCATTCACTGCCCACCAATGGTGTGGGATGTTTTTACTCTAAGACCAATGAAATTAGTGTTCTCAATGTTCTCTATATATAGAGTGGTACATTTGAAATAAAGAGAGTTCATTTTCTTAGCCTTCTGATCTGGAGTTCTCTGTTCCCGTCCTGCTCAACAGCGTCAAATGGCCACCTGAGCAAATCATACAACACTATGGACCAGCCACTTGGAATCCAAATTAATTAATATCAGGTGCCAGAGAACCCACTTATAATTTGAAACAAATAATTAGGTTACAAGCTGTCTTTGAAATAATAACCACCCAGACAGCTCCAGCTCCTGACCTTCTTGCTGACCAATCCATTCAAATGAGGAATGTGATATTTCAACATCAGATGGTATTAGATTATCTATTACCAGAAGAAGGGGAGATGTGTGGCAAATTAAATGACTCAAACTGCTGTTTGCAAATAGATGACAATGGAAAAGTGGTGAAACAAATAACAAAGACAATAAGAAAGTTTGCTCATGTACCAATCCAAACATGGAAAGGATGGGAATGGGACATGTTTTCGTGGTTATATGGTGGACTATGGGTTAAACTAATGTTTTTTTTTCCTCCCATGTGCTATAGGAACTATAATCTTTTTACCATGCATGACACCTTGCTGAGCACAGCTCATTCAGCAGGTGATCAAGGAAATGCAGGTATTAGCCATGCCTACTGATCCAGAGATGGCTACAAAAGGACAGATAATGATGTCACTGCAATCAATTGCAAAACCAAAAAGGACCCAGGAACAGAAAATTAAGTCAATGGTAGCTAAGGTTTCTAAATACAATTATTGAGAAAATAAGAAGAGGAGGGATTGAATGGAATGAGAACGAGGTATCTTTACAAACTGTGGGGCTGCTGGTAGATAAACCCAGATACTGATAGGTGAAAGAAGCAATGGGGGGAACCATAAATTCCAGAAGAATTCCATTAATTGACACATACTGTTATTCACTCAAGGTTGTGTTAAATCCCTGGACTTAGAGAAAAAAGAACAGAGACACAAAGAAGAAAAAAAAAGGGGGGGGGTGGGGTGGATGCACATTAAAAGGGGGTCTCTTTTAGATGAATTGGGAAGTCTGTACCTCTCAAGTACCTCAGCCAGTGGGGAAAGAGAGAGGGAAATGCAGCTGGGAAATTTGGATAAAAAGGAGGCTGAGTCCTCCAACAACTTGAGAGACCCCATGGGAAATGCCCCATGGCCTCTCTCTTTATTCAAATAAAGTTACAGGACTCCTCTGTCTCCTTTTTGGACATAAACCTCTCGTGTTTTTTGATTAATTTTCCTGACACTACTCATGTTCATTTATCCTTATTGATGGAAAGGCATTGGTTAAAACTTGTCTTAAGCAGTAGTTATCTAATACAGAAAGCTCTTTGATCATGATAATTTGTGCATGTGTTCTTATCTGTATTGCCATCAACATCTACTCTGCAAAACATACTAGCAAACATATTATTCAAGAACCCCCATTTTTCAATGATAAGGACATGCACCTAGTAGATGAAGGGAAGGTGGTAGATGTAGTTTTTCTGGATTTTAGGAAGGCTTTTGATACTGTTTCTCACAGCACCCTTCTGGACAGGTTGTCCAACTGTGGTATGAGTAGGTTCACGGTGCACTGGGTGAAGAACCGGAAAAAGGTCAGGGCTCAAGAGATTGTAGCGAATGGGGCTACATCTGATTGGCAATCAGGCACAAACAGTGTTACTCAGAGCTCAATTCTAAGCCCAGTTCTGTTCAATATATTTATCAATTATCTGGATGCAGGAGGTGAATGCACCATTAGGAAGTGTGCTGGTGATACTATATTGGGAGGTGCTGGTGACTCTCTTGAGGGACAGGAGACCTTGCAGAGAGATCTAGGTAGACTGGAGAATTAGACAATCACTGATGGCATGAAATTAATGTTATTTATTTTACTCATAACACTGCCTACATGCAATGAGATCCTGGCAATACACACTTACTTTGAATTGTAAAGAGTGCCTAATGATGGAACTCACACTAGATTAAATTTTTAATTCCTAAAAATTTCACTTAGTCCTATTTAAAGGACACAGTCCTCATGTACACTGTGACAGCTGACATAAAGCTAATACCAGGGATGCAACCACAATGGTGTAAGAGGGAAAGCTGGTGGTAAGGCAATCTTTATAAGCAAACATCTTCAGAACCCATTCTACTTATTTTGAATTAGCTTATGACTTACATCTTTTAAGGCATGCTGTAAAATCTCTTTACCCCAAATAATTTGGGTAGGCTGGAAGAGGCATGAGAAAAGTACAGTTAAAGCTTATCTTAGTAGTAGGAAGAGTAATAATATTTTTTCTTTATTTTGTCAAAGAAATCATGTAGGGAACAGGTTCTCTCTGGCTGGCGAGCAGTAAGAACAAGTCATTACTTCTAAGCAAAGGCACAAGAGCAAATCAAAGCAGTTGTGCTAGTCACAGACAAAAACATTCACTAAAAGCCCAATTTAACTTTTGAAAGGGATGGAGAGATAAATCAAGCATTTAATTATCAAGGGATAATGCAACTCTGTCTAAAGCTAATGAAAATACACACATCAGAATGTAGTTTTAAGTGAAATCAAGAGAAGGCAGCAGTTTATTGCAAAAATTTTTCACTAAATTTCAGACATTTATTAACAACACTTAGTATCGCATCTTACTTGTTGAAGGAAAGTAGGAAGCTGTTGTCTCATTTGCTCCTGAAGCTGAGAATTTCCAGCAAATAAAGGATTATTCAACATCATCTATGGGCCAAAAATATTTGATATCACAAATCAAGCAGTAGATGAAAAAGTAAATACTAGAGTGTATTTTAAGACAACTATTTACCATTTATGAATCAGATAACAAGATAAGAGTCCATGATTACCTCAGAGTAATTATCTCCCACTTCTCCTTTGACCAAAACTTGTTCTGAAACAGTAAACCACCACCCTGAGAACTGACTGAAATAATCGGCGGCGTGGAGTTGGTTTTTTGCTATTCATTTTTTTCTTTGGGTTTTTTCTGTCCTTTTTTTTTTTTTTTTTTTTTTTTTTTTGGTGTGGTTGTTGTTGTGGGGTTTTTTTGGGGATGGGGAGGTGGTGGCATTAAACTTCTGAAGTGAATCCTTGCCAGTTCCATACCAAAGCAACCTAACTTATGTAACAAGAAAAGCCTTTTCTAATCAACCTCCACTACTGATGTGATGGTTTCTCTGTAAATACTGTTTGCAAAAAGCCTGGGATATTTCCAATTAACTGTTTAATATACAAAATAATATTATCTACATTCAAGATTTGACTTTGGATATTATTGCTTTAAATTAAATTGAAAAGCACTTCTACAATACCATTCATAAAACAACAGTATCAGTACTTTTATTGCAAGCAAGGATCACAGGTGAGGAATCAAAACCAGAATAACAGCTAAATATGGCACCAAATCCTTCCCCTCCACTTCTGTCCTCCCAAATTAAGGTAGGTATTTATTTACTAGCAGATCTATTTGATTTATAATCAAAGTATTTGTTTTGTTTAACTGGTTCTTATGCTAGGCCACAAAATTATAGAGCTGTATGAAACATGCACAAACACACATTGTTACAAGAAAATGCCTAACATGATGCCCAACTGCAAATTGAAGAAACTTACTGCAACAGATTGCAAAAGGTAACTAGGTAATAATTTCAATAAGTCAGATATTAACATAATTTAAAAACGGAACCATTTGCAACAAACAGGTTATTGTTGAGAAGTTGGCATGGTTATTGTGCATTGAAAATATTACTGTATCATAAATTCAACTCCTTTTGTCACTTCAGTGCACACAACTCATTGCTACACCAAAAGCATTTACCTGTACTGCAAGATCAGGATTCTGGCCCAATGATTGCATCATACTTCTCATATAGGGTGCAGACAACATATTTTGCATAAGTTGTGGATTTTCTGTTATCTGTTGGAACAAGCTCTGCATTCCTGGTGTGTTGAAGATACCAACTTAAAGAAAAAAGTAAAAGGTCACTTTAATAAAAATCTACTATAATCAAATTAATTAGACTGCCTAGAACTGGGATACAACTGTGTGGCTTTTTTTGTTTTTTTTTTTGTTTTTTGTTTTTTTTTTTTTAATGAGCTTTAGCTCCTTAAATACATCTCAACATGGTTTTGCTTGCACAGATGCATCTGCCCTAGAAACAAATTAAGCCAGAGGTCATATACAACAAGCAATCAGGCTAAGTATCTACATTATTAACTGTTTTCCTGTTTGTCTCCAAACAGAAAAAATATTATCATTCATGTACAGATTCTCTACTTTTGTTATTTTAAGGCAGTACACAAGTATTGTTAGCACTCTTGGTTTATTTTTCATGTTTGTTTTTCCACAGAGGACTTTGATACTAGTCAATTGTTCTATGGAAATAAACAACAATACAAAGTTTTAATCAAAACATCTCTTTCTAATAACAGAATCATTTCACCAAAGTCCAGAATATTTGCAAATATATACAACTGCAATAACAGACACACCTCCTAGTCCAGGTCCCAAATTTGGTATCGTTGAGCTCTGTCCCATACTAGCAGAGGTGCTGTTTCCAACATTACTACTGCCACTGCTCTCACCGCTGGTGCTGCTACTTGTGGAATTCTGAGAGCTGGACTGAGGAGCCCAGGGATTTGGTAAAGGATCTCTATTTTCTGTATGAGACGGCTGACTGTCCCCTCCTGATGATTCATTGCTTACTAAGCAAGCAAATGGGTTACCTCCAAACTACAGAAGGAGAAACAAACACGTATCATCTATTAGACAACTATTTTTAAGTCTGCTAGAATCATCAAGTTACCATTCCAAAATTACACATGAAGACAAATGTTGATGGCTCTTAATCAATTATAATCACTATCCTAAAATAAGCCACTGTAAATATTCTGAAAAGATACCAGCATTGAAAGAGATATTACCTCCAACAAGGAAAAAAAACATTAATCACACCTCATTTTAAATGCAGCATTTGTTGCTACACTAGTGCTTTGATAAAAGTAAAATTATATCTTGCATAATGGTTTCCAACTTGGAAAAATTTCAAAGCCTTTTTTCTTCCCACCTTAGGTTCCAAGTTACTGAACACACTCTTAATTTTTCCTGGAACTCACTAATTTTATAATTCCAAGAATTAAACATCAATTTAGAATATCTATAACAAACATTTATTAACATTAAAATAGCTTATTAAACTCACATAACAATCTTTATCCCTTCAAGTTTAAAAGAGGATAGGAATAAACCACACATTGACTTCCAGCTTCAAGAAATTGCTTTGTCAAGTGCACATTTGAAAAGTTACATTATTTATCTTCTTTCATTTTTGAAAAAAATCAAAAAACCCCACAAAACCACACAAAAACAACCAAAAATGCCCCAACAAACAACTAAAACCCACTTACTTTCAGTGACCCCTATAATCATTTCTCACCTGTTCCTGAGCTGCATTCAACATTGGCTCCTGAATATCTGTGTACATACGTCGCAAGGCATTGTAGCCACCTGGTATACTTTCAAGGTTGCTCAAGGCTCGATCTTGGTTTCGCATAATTTCCTGCATCATTGCAGGGTTTCTAGCAAGTTCTAGTGTCTAATGAAATAGAACATGTAATTTGCATTAATTAAAAATCCATTCTAAAGTGAAAATATCAGCATTTAACAGTATCTTAGTTATTAATTTCAAACTCCATTTGAAATTAGGATTAGAGCCAAATCAAGACATCAGCTTAGTGGGAGGGGAGTCAATAGAATTTTGTATTTAGACAACATTCTGCCACAACTGTCAGTATGCTAGCAGAATCAGAAAGCATTGACTAAACAGAAGAAAAAATACTTGAATGTACCATCCTGTTCTTTCCTGTCTCTTCTCAACACAATTTTTCTTCAATTTCTAACATCAATACAGCATGCATTTTATAATGTGAACTTGAAAAATAAATACATAAATTTTCCAAAGCCTGCACTTGTTTCTTGATGCCTTCTGTCACATAACCTTACATAACTTCAGAAGCAATCAAAAGTACTCACAGTTATATAAACTGGAAATAAGCAGTATTTTTGAGAATTATTAATTTATAGTAAACTCACTGTTGACTAGACAACAGGAGATTTCACATGGCATTCAACTCTAAACTCAGAATACATGATTATACAGCCTTCAGCATCTTTCAAAACTATGGGTTTTTTAAAAATTATCATCTTATTTTAGACATCAGCAGCTAGAAATAAAGCATCCATTTCCTATAGTGACCTTTTACAGATTGCCTAACAAGCCTAAATTCCTCAAAAATATTTCAGCACTCATATAAGCATGTCCAATTACTGCTCTTTTGTTCCCAGTTGCAATATAATCAAAGGTCATGAAAGTTCTTTCAACATACCTGTCTTATTATATCTGGATTATTCAGCATGTGACTGATTTCTGGATTTCTCTGTACCAGTTGCTGCATTTGAGGGTTAGCCATAATTAACTGTCTCATCAGGTCAGGATTTGAAAGCATGCTCTGAATAAATGGATTTTCCATTATCCGAACCATAATTTCTGGGTTGGACATAAGTTGTCGTTGCATCTGACTTTGCAACTCTGAGAAGTTTGATGCATTTAAGCCCAGGCTACTCAGGCCTGTCAAACCTCCAAGGCCACCTTTAAGATGAAAGGAAAAAAAATTAAACTTTCAGCTTCTAAACTTATCCAGGTTCTTTTAAAGTACAAAGTACATAAACATAACTCATGTTTCAAAATCATGAAACTCAATGGAAATTCTGTTTTTGAGAGGCTGTTAAGGAGTCATCCACTAAGAGTTTGCTTCTTTACATAATGAGACGTCTAGAAATCCAAACTGCATCCAAAATATAACTTGTTACAATTCTAACAGCTTTTATTCTATTTTACTGTAGCTGAAGTACAAGGGATGTTTGCATTTTGAGGCCTCGGGTTAATTCCCAACACTTTCCAATACATTAGAAATAATCATTTATAGACAGACCATCACCATGAGGAATCTCTTAACATGATGCATACTCTACTCTAAACAAAAAGTAGAACTCTTCTTTTTACTGCTGCAACAAGAACTAGTAATGCTTTAAATTCTCCTTTGTAGAGTTCAGCAAACAGAAGTTTCACATTTTTAGAAGGTACTAGTCAATCTGGAGAACTGTTTGCAACTAAAAAAAGCAATTGCCTAACACAGTTTTCTGTTGTTTCATTTTTTTGTTTTTTAAAAAGAAAGCAAACAAAGAGCATGAATAACAAAATGCAGCAATTATGAAAAGAGATAATATTTTAAAATCAATAGCTTTCTGTCTTTATTCCTAAAAGAGAAAATTGATAATGCAGTCAGACTCAGAACCTGAAAAATACTGGTTTGTAGGGTAGGAGCAACTTTGTTACTTCTGTTCCAAGTTGTGATGCTATGGGTCCAACTTCAGTACTTTCTTCAAGCCAATTCAAATGCACTGTTAAGGAGAAGGAGGAGACTGGAAAGAGTTTAATTGCCTATAGTGCCAGAATATGAGATCAGTGGTGCCTTATTACTGAAGATAAAACAGCACAAGCCTCAAGTTCTGTACATAAAAATTAAGGAAACAACTTACCTCTGATAACTTACTGATCAAAAACTTATTCCAACCAACATCACAGTTTTTTGCAATCAGTAATTTTAGAATTTTTTTAAGTCCCATTTAGATTAGAATAAAGCTCCAGAGATACTTAACTGAAACCAAGATAGCCACCATGTTCTCTAACAAATATTCTTACCCCAAGCAAAAGAATTTATATTTGTTGAAGTTGGTGTTGAGGTATTACTGCTCGATATTGATGCGGTAGTAGTACTGCCAGTGGTGTGTGTTTGTTGACCTGGATGGTCTTGTGATCTATAAAAAGCAAGTTTAAAAATTACAAGTTGAACAAGGTGCGGTAGGTTGACCCCAGCCAGTTAAATCCCCACCCAGTTACAACATTATTTTCCCCTCACCCCAGGCATGATGGGGGAGAGAATCAGAAGGGCAAAAGTGAGAAAAACTCATGGGTTGAGATAAAAACAGTTTAATAAGCAAAGAAAAAAAACATCCCCAACAAAATCAGAAAAGTGATGCAAAGATAATAACTTAGCACCTCCCACCAACAGATCACTGTCAAGCCAGTCTCCAAGCAACAGCTACTTCAGAAAAGTTTCCCCTTGCTTATCATGACATTATATGGTATGCAATATCTATGGTCAGCTTGGTTCAACTGTCCCAGATGTGTTCCCTTCCCAACAGGGAAGTGTGTTGTCAGCAGGCCAAGGAAGGTGATCCTTCCCCTCTGCTCAGCACTGGTGAGGCCATAATTAGAGTCCTGTGACTAGTTCTTGGCTACCCAGTACAAGCAAGACATGGACATACTGAAGGGAGTCCAATGAGGAGCCACAAAGATGATGAAAGAACTAGAACATCTCTCCTATGAGGAGAGGCTAAGAGAGCTGGGAATGTTTAGCCTGGAAAAGAGAAGGCTCAGGCAAGATCTCATCTATATATATAAGAACCTGAAAAGGAAGGTGCAAAGATAGAGCCATGCTCTTTTCAGTGGGTCCCAGTGACAGGACCAGAGGCAATGGGTACAAACTGAAACACAGGAGGTTCTGTCTGAACACCAGGAAAGACTTCTTTTCTACTGTGATGGTGACCAAGCACTGAAACAGGTTGCCTAGGGAGCTTGTGGAGTCTCCCTCCTTGGACATGTTCAAAAGCCATCTGGACATGTTCCAGGGCAACTGGCTCTATGTGGCCCTTCTTGAGCAGGGGTGTTGGACCAGATGATCCCAAGAGTCCCTTTCAACCTCGATCACACTGTGATTCTCAGATATCGATAATCTCATCACTTCTTCAGAAGAGTAATTTTTAAGACTAAGAAAATGGAGGACACCTGGTAGATGAAGGGGAGTGGAAATGGGTCCCTACTCAGGGAGGTAATAAAAATTGCTCCCAACCCCCATCACCTACCCAGGTGCCACTTCAGAATAGGGATGAGGCCCTGGATCTAGAGGGTCAGCCAGATGATGTAGAAGAAACTGATCTGCCCAGTGAGCCTCCCAATTGCGCTTCATCTGTCAGACAGATCACCACCTCTAACATTAAAAAGAAAAGAAGGGTAGTCAATAGTGGGTGACTCCCTTATGAAGGGAACAGAGGGCCCCATATGTCGACCTAACTCATCCGACAGGGAGGTCTGCTGCCTCCCTGGGGCCAGGTATGGGATATTACCAGGAGACTCCCTGGGCTGATTTGGCCCTCTGATTATCACCCATTGCTGATACTCCAGGCTGGAAGTGATGAGATTGAAAAGAGGAACATCAGGGCAATTAAAAGGGACTTTAGGACACTGGGTCAAGTGGTTGATAGGACAGGAGCACAGGTAGTGTTCTGCTGAGTCCCTTTGGTGGCAGAGAAAAATTATGAAAGGAATAGGAGAGCCCACATTATCAACAAGTGGCTCAAGGGTTGGTGTCATCAGCAGAAATTTGGGTTCTTTGATCATGGGGCAACCTCTATGGCACCTGGCCTGCTGGAACTGGATGGGCTTCATCTCTGTTAAGGGCAGAAGAATTTTAGCTCATGAACTGGTGGAACTCACTGAGAGGGCTTTAAATTAGGTTTGAAGGGGGAAGAAGATGCAGCTGGGCACTCTGGAAGCAGGCCCAAGGATGGTAAGCCAGAGATAGGAGTGAAATCAATAGCCCAGCTGAGGTGCATGTATACTAATGCATGCAGCATGGGTAACAAACAAGAAGAGCTGGAAGCCATGGTGCAACAGCAGAGCTATGATGTAGTCACCATCACGGAAACGTGGTGGGACGACTCACATAGTGGGAGCGTTGCACTGGATGGCTACAAGCTCTTCAGAACAGACAGGAAAGGGAGAAGAGATGGAGGGGTGGCCCTTTCTATTAGGGAGGTTTTTGATGCCATGGGTATTGAAACTAATGATGTTGAATGCCTATGGGTAAGAATTAAGGGGAAGGCCAACAAGGCTGATATCCTACTGGGAGTCTGTTATTGTCCACCCAACCAGGAAGAAGAGGTGGACAACTTATTCTACAAGCAGCTAGATACTGTTTCAGGATCATCACCCCTTGTTCTTGTAGGTGACTTTAACCTACCAGACATCTGCTGGGAACTTAATACAGCAGAAAAGAGGCAGTCCAGGAAGTTCTTAGAGTGTGTGGATGACAACTTTTCATCGTAGCTGGTGAGTGAGCCCACCAGGGGAGGGACTATGGTAGACCTGTTTGCAAATAGACAGGCTGGTGGGAGATGTGGTGGTTGGAGGCCGCCTGGGGTTCTCGATATTTGGGGAAATGAGGAACATCAATAAGACTTTTACATTGGACTTCCGGAGGGCAGACTTTGGCCTATTTAGGAGACTTATTCGGAGAGTTCCTTGGGAAGCAGCCCTTAAAAACAAAGGAGTCCAGGAAAGGTGGGCGAGCTTCAAAACAGAGACCTTGAGTGCACAGGAACAGACTGTCCCTCTGTGCTGAAAGATGAGTCGACAAGGCAAATGTCCAGCCTGGATGGGCAATGAGGTTTTGAAGGAACTTAGAAATAAAAAGAGGATGTATAATCTTTGGAAGGAGGGTCAGGTCCTTCAGGAAGTATTTAAGGGGGTTGCTAGAGCATGTAGGAAAAAATTAGAAAGGCCAAAGCTCAGTTTGAGCTTAATTTGGCAAATTTTGTAAAGGAGAATAAAAAATGTTTTTATAAATGTATTAACAGCAAAAAGAAGGGTAAGACCAACCTTTGTTCTCTACTGGATGTGGAAGGGAACTTAGTAACTGCAGATGAGGAAAAGGCACAGGTGCTTAATGCCTTCTTTGCCTCAGTCTTTAGACAGCTTGTCCCCAGGACAATTGTCCACCTGGGTTGGTTGATGGTGTCAGGGAATAGAATGGTCCCCCTGTTATCCAGGAGGAGGCAGTCAGAGAACTGCTGAGCTGCTTGGATGTTCATAAATCTATGGGACCAGATGGGATCCATCCCAGGGTGATGAGGGAGCTGGCAGATGAGCTTACGAAGCCACTCTCCATCATTTACCAACAGTCTTGGCTCACTGGTGAGGTTCCAGATGACTGGAAGCTGGCCAATGTGATGCCCATTCACAAAAAGGGTAGGAAGGAGTATCCTGGTAATTATAGTCCAGTTAGCCTGACCTCAGTACCCAGTAAGGTAATGGAACACTTTATATTGAGTGTCATCACGCAGCACTTACAGGATGGCCAGGTTATCAGAACCAGCTAGCATGGGTATAGGAGGGGTAGGTCATGTTTGACCAACTTGGTCTCCTTTTATGAGCAGGTGACCTGCCTGGTGGATGCAGGAAAGGCTGTGGATGTTGTCTATTTGGACTTTAGCAAGGCCTTTGACACTGTCTCCCACAGCATACTCCTGGAAAAGCTGGCAGCCCACAGTTTGGACAGGACCACTCTTTGCTGGGTTAAGAACCGGCTGGATGGCCGGGCCCAGAGAGTGGTGGTGAGGGCGGTGCTGCATCCAGCTGGCGGTCAGTCACTAGTGGTGTCCCTCAGGGGTCTGTGCTGGGGCCAGTCCTGTTCAATATTTTTATTGACGACATGGATGAGGGTATTGAGGCTTTCATCAGTAAATTTGTGGATGGCACTAAGCTGGTAGCATGTGTCGATCTGTTGGAAGGTAGGAGGGCTTTGCAGAGAGACTTGGAACAGTTGGATGGATGGGCAGAGTCTAACAAGATGAAGTTTAATAAGTCCAAGTGCTGAGTCCTGTGTTTTGGCCACAATAACCCCCTGCAACGTTATAGGCTGGGGATGATGTGGCTGGACAGAGCCCAGGCAGAAAGGGACCTGGGGGTACTGGTCGACAGCCAATTGAATATGAGCCAGCAGAGTGCCCTGGTAGCCAAAAAGGCCAACGGCATCCTGGTCTGTATCAGGAATAGTGTGGCCAGGAGGACCAGGAGGTCATTCTTCCCCTGTCCTTGGCACTGGTGAGGCCACACCTTGAGTACTGCGTCCATTTCTGGGCCCCTCAGTTTAAGAAGGACATTGAGATGCTTGAGCGCGTCCAGAAGAGGGCAACAAGGCTGGTGAGGGGCTTGGAACACAAGCCCTATGAGGAAGGACTGAGGGAGCTGGGGTTGTTTAGCCTGGAGAAAAGGAGACTCAGAGGTGACCTTATCACTCTCTACAACTTCCTGAAAGGTGGTTGCAGTCAGATGGGGGTTGGTCTCTTTCTCCAGGCAGCAGCTGACAGAATGAGAGGACACAATCTTAAGCTGCACCAAGGAAAATATAGGTTGGATATTAGGGAAAAGTTTTTTACAGTAAGAGTGATAAAGTACTGGAATGGTCTGCCTGGGGAGGTGGTGGAATCACCATCACTGGATGTGTTTAAAAAAAGACTGGATGTGGCACTCTGCCATGGTTTAGTTGAGGTGTTATGGCATGGGCTGAACTCGATGGTCTTGAAGGTCTCTTCCAACCTAGTGATTCTGTGATTCTGTGGATGGGCATCACTCCAGCTGTTACCATCTTTTTATACTATCCTTAAAGGAGAAAAGTCTACCAAAATCTATAATACAGGATCTATTCCATAACATATTGTTAGTAGGTCACCCCACTGAACATCAAATTAACTTAAAGTCTTATTTCATCACAAGACTATTATCAGAAATTTAATATTCTTTAAGACTGTAAGAGCATGGTAACAATGTAGTCACACAAAGTTAACGCCATCATAAACTAGCACAAGCACTAAAGGCTGCTTGTGCAATTCATATGCTCACAACATCTGTCTATTGCAGAAGCATAAGCATGGGTGCTACCATGCAGTGAAACAGATCAAGGATTTTTCAGATTGTATTCAGACTGTTATTCTGCACCAACTGAGACACCAATTGAAATTATTTAATAGTAATGTCTTAGTTTAGAAAACAACATTAACATTCAAAAAGTGTATGCATGATATTTAGGGACACAACCTTACATATTTTGGGGTTGCTTCTCTTGTTTAATAGCAGTATTTGTACTGCTTTTGAATACATTTTAGTCAAACCTAGGTTTGCCCAACAGAAAGCTATCACACTAGGAATTAAGTATATTTTTATTACTTTGAGGTAAAAATAAGATTGCTCATCAGTCAGGTTACCTGTTTTGCATTTTGATGACCAGGTGAACAGTAAGTCCATCATGAATCCCATGCTGAATCAAAGTATCTTGATCTTTTAAAATTTTTCCAGCAAATATCAAAACAAGTTGATCAGTGTGGGACTTGAAATGCTTAGAGATTTCTTCCTTGAACTAAACAGAAGTTAATATTATATAGTTACATAATTGAATAATGAACTATTTAAAAAATAATTTAAGGAAGAACTATTTTGCTCACATTTATTATAATAACCTACTTGCTTGATATGTTTTGCTATGTACAATCTAGAAACATATTATTGAAATAATCCATTGCTGACATGCTGAGAATGCAACAAAACATTATGTTAATTCAGTCCACATTTATGCAGGCACTGAAAGGAGGAGTATCCTTCCTTCTTGGACATATTACTGTTACTTTTCATGTGTCAAACTAGCAATCCTTTCCACACAGTCAAAAATCATTTCTTGGGTGGCTCTGTTCTCTCATCCAACTCATGACAGCTACACAAAATGTGTTTCTGGCCCAGGGCACGGTGAACAGACACATAGTTCAGATGACTGTTAAATCATACCTTCATTAAAACAACTGAACCTGGAAAAGCAATTGTATTTCTTCCTGCCTTCTTAACCAATAACAACCATGTTATACTTTGACTGATTTCTGACTGAGATTCATTATTTTTCATAAAAGTACTCTCACATAAAAAGCAAAATATAAAAAGGGAAATATAATAAAATAAAATAAACCTGTTCAACATGGCTAGTCAGTAGATCTAACAGATCTTAGGCAGCTGGAAAGCCCTTCAGAAGTCAACAATATTTAACATTCTTCAAGTAGTATGGTCACCTTTATTTTTAAAAGAATCGTATTCCAAACATCCTAGTCAACTCTCATACAGGAAATTGTGCTAAATTAAGAAAGAAGAGGCTGAGAAACCGAATACCAAGACTGCAAGAACTAGATAACAGAGGACTGTGAAACACCTGGACTGTAACCAATCACATATGGTGAGAAATGCAGACAGAAAACGAGTGAACAAGACAAAGGTACCAATCAAGAAACGTGTACTTAGTAATTTGTAGAATCTATAAATATGTGTGCAATGTAAACAATAAATGGCTTCTGCTTGATCACATTGATTAGTTGCACAGGAGTCCTGAATTTCCCACAAATTACTTACTATTAAATAATTATATAAGAGGCAGGGCTAAAAATCCCCCACAAAACAGAAACCCCTACTGTATTAATACTCTGAAGGCAAGTTCCTAATTGAAAATGTTTATAGCATAGTAAAAGACAAAACAGAACCTCAAAAAATTAGTCTGAGATACAACAGAGGTAAGAAATCTCTATGCCTGTGTAGCAGGTAGCATTTGTTCAGTTAGCAGCCTGCTCACAGAGTTGGTTCCAGTTCTTAGAGAAACATCTTTTAAGTCTACTTTTTACTGGTGTCCTGATTCCAGCCAGGACAGTTAATTCTTTTCAGTAGTTGCGAGGGGGCAGAGGCTGGAGATGTGTGGGCATAGCTAGATTGTTATTCTATAGGACCTCAAGTCATTGCAGGGGTAAGGGACTCTCTGGCTTCAAGATGGCAGGAGGGAGAAAGCTGACTGCGCTTTGTTCATTGTTGCCTGGGTCCATGGTGAGCATTTTTGCATGTGAATCATCCTCTCTTTGGTACATTTTTGTTATTAATATTGTTGCTGTTCCTGTTTGTTTTCTTACCTCATTACTGTTTTCAGTAAATTGTTCTTATCTCAACCCATGATCTCTGCCTTTCCTGCCTCCCATCAGAGAGGGGGAGAGGGAGCAGCTAGTAGACTTTTTAGTGGGAGTACTAAATTAGGGAGTACCATTCCTAAACCACAACAGCCTTAACTGGTGCCCAACATGAGATGAGAAGGGTTGAGATAACAACAGATCTGCCCAGAGCAGGCTGGAAACAAATTTGATCCTAAGCACTTACTGTATTAGATACAGAGCCACTGGGCACAATCTTGCTTAGTCTGTTCATGTGGGTGTGGTACGTACCCCTGTATATATTTCCATACGTGCTCCTTGCAATGATATTTTTCAGAGCAAGGAGAGGGATCAGGATTGCTCTGTTGGTGTACTGTGGGATATCAGTTTATGACATGATAACATCAAGGGAAATGAGGGTCATTTAGGATGTGTCTGCAGTGTTGCTCTCCTGCCCTGGCCTTGGGTGCTACCTTTGGGAGTCCATTAATAATCATACCCAGCCTGTGGGGGAAAGAGAGGAGGACAATTTTCCCCAGCTTTTCATCCCCTTTTCCTCCTACAGGCCTGTCACAACAGCTTTTGAGAATTCTGAAATTCCTTTGGATGTTAAGGAAAGCCTCTTCTTGTTGCTAAGTCTGCCAGGTCCCATTGCGGTCCACAATATGTTTAGAGTCAGGACAGAGATTTCTGGGGAAGTTATTCAGAGATCTGCCCCGAGGGTAGATAGTCATGAGTGGCATGGAATGTGGGAGAAAATGTGCCAGTTTTTGGAGGACTTTTCTGCTCTAATGGTTTGTGAGTTCACCCTTGAACAACTACAGGACCCTGATAAAGTGACAGAATAGCTTGCAAGGACAATGCTGTGGCAACTCCAGAGAGGAACAACTTATTGCAGTGTGCTGGGCCCTGGCTACTATTTATCGAACACTGATCATCACTAGACAGCACCCTCAGGGGGAAAAGGAAGAAAGCAGAGTAACAGGCACAGTGGCCACTCAAACTGCAGCTGAATCAGAGGAACAACCCGTGCTAGTAGCTGTCGCCCCGATACAGAAGAAGAAATCCAAGACCAAATCAGTTCATGTAGTGAGGGATGAAGAGGAAGTAGGGCCCTCCAAACAGGAGGAAGAGGCAGGGCAAGAGATAATCACCCGATCCCTATCTCACGGTGAGATGCAAAATATGCAAAAAGATTTCAGCCACCAGTCAAGTGAGCCCTGGTGACCCAGCTGCTCCGATGCTGGGATATCGCAGCCCATGATATGGAACTAGATGGTAATGAAGCCAAGCAACTGGGATCCCTGGCCCAGGATGTGGGCGTTGATCGGGTGATTCGGAAGACAGAAACTCTCAGCTGCTGGAGGCGACTCCTGTCAAGTATGACGGAAAGGTATTCTCTCAAGAATGTTTTAATAGTGTGCCCAAGCAGGTGGAACGTCATGGAGCAAGGTATCCAGTGCCTGAGAGTTATGCCTCAGGTTTTAGCTTTTCTATTGAAACATAAACTTTAAGGGATTTAGAGATTTTAGAGGAGCTAAGATTTTAGTTAGAGATAAGCCTTACTAGAGTTAATTAAAATAAATGAGCAGGCCTTGATGACATTAAGAGTTAGTAGTTAACTAATAATTGATTGCTTGTCAACACAATGTTTAGTTAGCTGGGTTTATAAGGAAGAATATAGAAACTGACAAATAGCTTTTAGGAACATAAGACAATTGTGGGCCTCCTCTGTTCTGAAACCAATTGAAGACAAGGAATGGGAGTTCTACCAAGGTTCATTTGTCATATTTGCATTGAAAAGGTAGAAAGGTCAGAATGAGGAAGACTTCATTTATTTCCTCATTTTGGGACCCCTCCCCATGAAAGGGACCACCGACCCATTTCAAGGAACAAACTACGCATGCTTAATAGCTTTTGAAATTATTAGCATACGAAGCGAGGAATGGGATGTACCAAAATTATGAATATGTATTTGTATTTTGGGTATTCAATTCTTGTGTGGATAAAAGGACTCTCTAATCATTTGAAAGGCGCGGTGTGTATTTGGGAGCTATCCCGCATGCTGCCCGGCGTCGCAATAAACATACACTTTCTAACTTTAAAAATGTTAAAGAGTTTTTATCCGTCACAGTTGGATATCAGTACTAGATCAATATCCATATTTCTTTAATAAATCATTTTGGCAACCGTGGCAGGACTGCTGCTCTCTCTGGCCGTGGGGCCAGTGGGGTCCAGGACCCCTCTGGGTGCCCACCCAGAAATTTCTAGGAAGGGGGATCCTGCGATCTCGCTGACTACCCGGGGAAAGACCAGAACCTGCTGGAACCAGGGACAAAAGGTATGTTTATATTTGAGGAAAGGTACCTTATTATATGAGCAGTTAATAGGACACGAGAGACGTCTCGTATCAGTAGTCTGGTAACCCGTGTCCCGTAGTGGGGACCCAGGGTTTGGTGGTCCATGTCTCGTAGTGAAGACAGCGGCACCAGGGGTTGGTGGTCTGTGTCTCGTAGTGGAGACGGCAGCACCAGGGGTTTAGAAGTCTGTGTCTTGTAGTGGAGACGGCAGCTGTGGTGTTGTGAATTTGGATTGGAGCACGGGTAACTCTGGTTTCAGTTTGTAATTTAAAGGTGCACCTTAGTAATCAATAATTTGGGTGGCTAGTCCAAATTTTTGGGATGCGAAGAGTCCCATTGTGGGTTGCAGACAATTTTGGTTGTGACCCCGAGCGCTGTGTGTGTGCATTGTAATCGGATCCGTGTTTGTTTGGTGGGTTTGTAATTTTGTGTGTTTAAGTTGTGGAAAACTATTTGTGTATTGTATTTGTTGTGGTTTGCAAGAATTTGTGTTGTGAGCATTATAATTTGTGTGATTTCGCATGTGTTACTAACCTTTGTAAGTGTTTTTAGGAGTTTTGTGAGATTAAAGTAGTAAAAGATTTGTGAAATCCCTGCCTGCTTTGCAGAGGGACACTGACACTTTGTTTGGGAGAGCGGACTGATTTAAAGTATTTGCACTGTATTTAGATTGTGTGTTAGAGGGGAATTAAGCTGTGTGTGAGCTTAGACAGCATGCATTTTTGGCTGTGAAATTTTATTTGATATGTTGTTGGGTGAAAAAGGCTTTGTGAGTTAAATTTGTTTATTTTATAGTTAGAGAGCGAAGTGAAAAGCCCAAACTATTCCTCATATAGTCCAGGCGATTGGGAAGTCATTTGTTTCCCGGGTAACCAGAGGGGAGTTCAGGCTCTGTAACCTCGGGATACATTTTTCAACTAACTCCCTGGAAAATTTTAAGTTTGGCAAGTGTCTGTTGGTAACTTACCCCCCACTTTTGTGGAGGGATTTGTGCTGTGCTCCGGCTGGAGTTTGCGTGATTTTTAGCAAGATCTTGTTAAAACTTTTGTTGAATGTGTTTGAAGTAATGAAAAAACCCCTGGCTGTTTCTTTGATTTAATGGGTGATTGATAACCTGCAACTTGGAGTGTTTAACTACATTGTGTGTTTTTTTATTTAATGAAAGAGAATTTTCTTCCCATTTTTCCTTTTTGTATAACAAGTTTTTTCCTCAACAGCTGCTGCTCTGAACCCTGTTTTAGAAGGACTGCTAACCTTTTTTTTGAGAAAAGAAGAAAATTAATTAACAAGTTGCTTTATCCCTTTTGTTTGCTAGCACAGCTATATGACCAGGACCAGGAGGCACAGGAACCGAGAGCCTGGTTCAGAGGTATTCTCTTGCCAAAAGAAAGACTGCTGCTGTAATCCGTGGATTGTGTTTCGGTGTGCAGTCTGTCAGGACTCGTAGGTCCAAAAAGGGTATAGGTGGCTAATACCTAAGACTGGAATTTGTGCTCTCTGTCGTACAAAGGAACAAGAGGCTACACAGAAAGTTATACGAATTTTGTTGGCAACTGGTCAAGAGGTCCCTGGTAGCAGTAAAATATTTGAGTTGTTAGAAAATGGGGTTTCAGGTACCTTGAAGAAACCGGTGGAAATTCTTAGAGTTGAGTGTGGCCAGTATATTTTTGTACCAGAGGAATACCAAGTGAAGCTTAAGAACTGGGATAAGATCAAAAGGCATTTTGAAAAGGAAAATCCTAAACATGGGGGCAAATGAAAGCAAAGAGATTCCCAGAGGAAGCCCTTTAGGGTGTATCTTAACACACTGGAAAGAGCTGGTGGGCTATGGTGGTAGTGAAACTAAAAGGGAACTTGTCAAATTTTCTACGCAGTGGTGGCCACTCTATAGACTTGATAGGGGAGTGAAATGGCCAGCAAATGGTACACTAGACTATGAGACTCTATTACCGTTAATGCTTTTCCTTAGGCGTGAACAGAAGTGGCAAGAGGTGACTTATGCTGATATGTTTTTCAGTCTGCGAAATCACCCTGAGTGGCAAAGGGATTGTGAGATTAGGCCACCATCTGATCCACTGGTACTGGCTCTCGAAAAAATAATAAAGCTAACAGGGAAAAGCTCAAACAGTGTTGTAGCACATGTTCAATAAATCAAAGATGCTCGCACCCAAGTAAAGCGTATGCAATAGAGATCTTAGAACAAGAGACAGTAGAGGCACTTTTACCACCCCCTAGAAACCAGGAAGGAGAGAGGGTAGAGGAGAGGGTAGGAAAACAAGTAAAATCAGAACCCTCACCAAATTCAGCCTCCCCTAACTTATCTTCTGGTTCATCTGCCCTGGGAAAAACAATAATTGAGGTAGGGGTTTCCCCACCAACTCCTAAATCAAGGGAGCCCTCGAGGCTTTATCCACCGTTGCCTAGCAGTGATAGTGAATGGGATGAATCTGGACCAAGCCCCGAGCCTTCCCCACAAGGTCCAATAGCATCAAGGACCAGAAGGCAAACCAGAATGAACCCACCCCCACAAACAACTAAAAAGCAAACTAAAAGAGTCATACAAGCACCCTTAAGGCAGGCTATGACCTCTGACAGGGAACCAAGGATAATTAAGGTCCCCTTTTTCTCAATGGATTTGGAGGCTTGGGAAAAGACTGCTAAGGGTTATCGGAATGACCCAATAGGGGTTGCCAAAAGGTTTAAGTTTATGGTTAAGCAGCATTTACCTGATTGGGCAGATATGCAGTTACTACTTGATGCCTTAACAGAAACAGAGAAGCAGTTGATTTTGAAGGTAGCCAAGGACTTAGCTGAAGATGCTTGTGTGCCAGCAGAAGAGGATATTAAAGATGTATTTCCTCTTCAGGATCCGATGTGGGATCCCAATGAACCCGATGAATTAGCACAGCTTAAGAGATATCAAGACTTTATAGTGAAAGGACTAGAACGAGCAATTCCTAAAACCATAAATTGGTCAGCCTTATATGCTGTTAAACAAGGTCCCTCTCAAACACCTTCTGGATTTTTAGATCACCTGTGGGACGCAATGCGGAGATATACCACCCTGGACCCTGGATTGGATGAAGGAATACAACAACTAATAAATTTATTTTTAGGACAATCCACAGGAGATATTAGGCGGAAACTTCAGAAGATCCGGGGCCCAAATAGCCGAGACTTGGAGACTCTATTAGATGAAGCATGGAGAGTCTTTAGTAATCGAGAGGAAGGATATAAACAAGGGATGAAGAAATTAGTAGCAGTAATAAAGGAGGAAGGAAAGGAGAAGCATGAGCAAGACCCGCCAAGACAAGGACCACCCCGACTGGGAAAAGATCAATGTGCATTTTGCAAGAAATTTGGACACTGGAAAAACCAGTGCCCAGAGCGAAGAAGGGGTGATGAACAGAGAAAAAGCGATCGGGGGGGAGAAAGGGTGCTTGCTCATGCGAAGGAGGACTGAGGAAGACTGGAGGGCCCTACCCTAGGGGACCCTCTGGTTGTAGTTAAACTGGGGAATAAAGAAAAGGAAGTGGAATTTTTAGTGGACACAGGGGCAACATTTTCGGTGTTGAATAAGGCCCTAATAGCTCTAACAAATGATTATGTTATGGTAAAGGGGGCTACTGGTCAATCTGAAAGAGCTTATTTTTGCAAACCATTAAAGTATAAATTGGGAAAGCAATGGGGAATTCACTGATTTTTATATATGCCTAACGCTCCATCTGCACTTTTGGGCAGGGATCTGCTAGAGCAGCTGGATGCAAAAATAATATTTAAAAATAGAGAAATTAGCTTGGAGGTAAAGGACCAACAATACATGGAGTTGTTATGCCTAATGTTAATAACCAAGGAAATTGAAACTGTAAGTGAAGAAGAGAAAAACTTCAAGAAAATAATGGATCAAGTATTCCCTGGGGTATGGGCTTCTAATATACCAGGGAGAGCAAAGAATGCATTACCTATACAAATCAAGCTCAAGGAAGGGGAATGACCAGTGAGGGTTAAACAATAGCCCCTGAAGAAAGAAGACAGAGAAGGGATTAGCCCAATTATAGAAAACTTTTTGCAAATAGAACTGTTAAAAGAGTGTCAATCTGATTTTAATACTCCCATTTTGCCAGTAAAGAAGCCTGATGGGTCATACAGGTTAGTACAAGATTTAAGGGCTGTTAACAGAGTAACTGAAGACTTGTATTCAGTAGTTGCTAACCCTTATACCTTGTTAACTGATTTAACACCTGAACTAATCTGGTTTACCGTTTTAGATTTGAAGGATGCTTTCTTTTGCCTCCCTCTCCACAAAGCCAGACAGAAATTTTTTGCATTTGAATGGGAGAATCCCCAAAACTGGACGGAGGAACCAGCTCACATGGTGTGTACTACCACAGGGATACAAGAACTCCCCCACTATATTTGGGGAGCAGCTTGCCAAGGACTTAGAGTCTTGGGACCCTCCACCAGGAGAAGGGCAGCTGCTCCAGTACGTGGATGACCTCCTGATAGCCACCCAGACCCAGGAAACATGTGTGGACTGGACGGAAAGCCTCCTAAACTTTTTGGGCCTGCAAGGGTATCAAGTATCCCAGAAGAAAGCCCAGATGGTGAGGCAAACAGTCATTTACTTGGGTTATTAAGTGAGTGCTGGACAATGGACCTTGGGCCAAGATCGCAAAGAGGCAATATGCCAGACCCCGAGACCTCAGACAGTGAAAGAACTGAGAACCTTTCTAGGCATGACAGGGTGGTGCAGGCTATGGATTTATAACTATGGGTTGCTTGTTAAGCCTTTATATGCCCTGATCACGGAAGGGAACAGCGATCTCCAGTGGACAAGAGAAGCAACCCAAGCCTTCGACCAACTAAAGAAGGCCCTCATGTCAGCTCCAGCTTTAGGACGTCCAGACGTGAGTAAACCATTTTTCTTGTTTTCCCATGAAAAGCAAGGGATTTCCTTGGGAATATTAGCACAGAACTTAGGCCCGTATCGGAGATCAGTGGCTTATCTCTCCAAACAGCTGGATACGGCAGCTAAAGGATGGCCAGGGTGTCTCAGAGCCGTTGCAGCAGTAGCAGTGAACATCCAGGAAGCACGCAAACTCACCCTGGGCCAGAAAATGACTGTGCTAGTATCCCACACATTGTCTGCAGTCCTTGAGGCAAAAGGGGGACATTGGCTCTCTCCACAGAGCTTTCTGAAGTACCAAGCTATACTAGTAGAACAAGATGATGTTGAAATTGTGGTAACTAACATTGTGAATCCAGCTTCCTTTCTCAGCGGGAGTATGGGAGAACCAGTGATCCATGACTGTCTGGAGATCATTGAAGCCACCTACTCCAGCCGCCCGGATCTGAAGGACATCCCACTCGAAGGTGCTGAGACTTAGTTTACTGATGGAAGCAGCTATGTCATCAGTGGAAAAAGGCACGCTGGATATGCGGTTACCACAAGCAGAGAGGTAATAGAGTCTGGACCCTTATCAGCAATCACCTCTGCACAGAAGGCTGAAATAATCGCCTTAACTCGAGCCTTAGAGCTGGCAAAAGGAAAAGAGATTAATATCTAGATGGACTCAAGGTATGCATTCAGGGTGGTTCATGCACATGGAGCCATTTGGAGAGAGAGAGGACTATTGAATTCGCAAGGAAAGAATATTAAACATGCACAAGAGATATTGAGACTACTAGATGCAGTACAACTACCTGAGAAGGTAGCCATCATGCACATTAAGGCACACCAAAAAGTGAGCTCTGAATTAGAAGAAGGGAACATGCTAGCAGACAGAGAGGCAAAAGACGCAGCCAAAGGTGAGGTATTTGAGAAGACAGTGGAGGCAACATTGATCCCAGATGGAAAGATTTCTATTGAAGGTAAGCCAGTGTACAATAAAAAGGATAAGAAACTTATTAAGGCAGGAAAAGCAAATTATAATCAAGAAGGATGGGCTGTAACAGAGGAAGAGAGACTTGTAGTGCCTTCCTATTTGTTGTGGTCATTAGTGCAAAAAAAACATGAAAAGACACATTGGGGAATAGATGCCCTGTATAACCATCTGAAAGGAAAAATTATAGCTAGAAAACTACAGGGCACAGTTATACAAGTAACTCGTCAGTGTAGCCTTTGCCTCCGAACTAATCCTAAAAACATCCCAAAGCCTAAAGTTGGACAAATTGGGAAAGGTTGCGGACCTGGGCAGCAGTGGCAAATCAATTTCACAGAATTACCCAGGAAGGGGGAATATCGTTACCTCCTGGTATTGACTGATACCTTTTCAGGTTGGCCAGAAGCTTTTCCTACTAGGACAGCTAAAGCACGAGAAGTAACCAAAGCACTGTTGCAAGAAATAATACCAAGGTTTGGAGTTCCAGCCACCATATCCTCAGATAGAGGGCCGCATTTTATTTCCAAATTAGTGCAACAAATTAGCCACCACCTGGGGATAGACTGGGAGCTACATACCCCATATCATCAATCGAGTGGCCAAGTGGAAAAGATGAATCATTTGATTAAACAACAAATTGTGAGATTGGGACAAGAGGCAAACCTACCTTGGCCCCAGGCTCTCCCATTAGCATTATTGCGAATCCGGACAAAACCAAGGACAAAAAAAAAACTGAGCCCCTTTGAAATATTATATGGGAGGCCATATGCAGTTCAAGAAGGAGCCATACTGACACAAGTAGGGGAGGAAACCCTACATAAGTATATGGTAGCCCTGAATAAACAACTGAGGGAAGTTGAAAAATATGTGGCTGGAGCTCAAAACAGAGAATTAGATGGACCAGTACACAATGTACAACCTGGGGATTATGTATATGTTAAGTCTTTTGCAGAAAAAAACCCTGGAACCGCAGTGGGAAGGACCATTCCAGGTGCTCCTCACTACCTTTACTGCAATCAAGATCAAAGAACAGAAGGCCTGGATCCATCACTCCCGAGTGAAGAAAGCCCCTGAGGGAGTCTGGAAAGTGACACCAGGCGACAACGAACTGAAGCTGAAGCTTACCTGGAACAGTGAATAAATGGACCTATAGAAATCATGGACATAATGGAGAAGGTCGTAACTATTATAGCCACTGCTATAGTTGTAAGAGGAGCCAATACAATATCACGCAGGTAACAATGTAATTGGAATATACTGGTGCCAAGGAAGGGCCTACGATCCCCACTCTCGTAAGGCCCTAAACGAGATTCTAAAGGTCACAAATGCACGTTTGTGGGAAGGGAGAAATGTTTGGGGATGTAATTATGCATTTGTGCAAGATGGGTTCCATGAGGCTTATTATCCGCCTATGAAACTCATTCGGATTAGCCCTGAATGCTGTGACAAATGTTTGAGTAAATGTCCTAAATTTAGACTAAAACTAGAGGGATGCACAATAAGAGGTTATGATCTTGACTTTAATATCACTCAAGTGTGTATTGATTATCATAAGAACAGGACTAGAACTACCCCACTAAGACAAAAGAAAGCTGTTACTACCCAAAGACCAATTATCCCAGAAATAGAAGAACAGCCTATAGCTCCCACGATTACTAGAATTGGGCCGTATGCTATTAAGAAAACAGGAATCCAGAAACTGCTGGTCAATCCAGAATGGTCTCTGAAGCAAGTAGAAATGGGAATACAAGTAAATGCTTCGGACATCCGGCCAGAGTGTGCCCCATTTCTCAGAAATCCTTTCATGGACTGGACCACTTGGCTTCAAAAACGAATGCCCTCTAACTTTAAGAGTAAAAGGGATCTCACTGGGCTGCTAGGGACTGGACTGGGAGTGCTAAACACCATAGATTCAGAAGTATTGATGAATAAATTAACCACAGTGGGGAATGACTTGGTTAAATTACAGCAACCTTTACAGTCCTCCCTATTAGCACTAGGTGACAACCACTGGAAGTTATCCAAAGTATTACCAGAGTGGGAGAATACCGAAGAGCAAGACCATGAAGTAATAATTAATGCATTAGGCACAGCCAGTGAAAACGTTTCACTAGCTCTTGGGTGTACTCAAGCACAACTATGGATGCAGTCAGTAGCCGCTGCAGTTATCAGGGAAGGCGGAGAGGGAATATTCCCCACTGAACTCCATAAAATTGTTTGGGATAGTGCATCCGATATAGAAAGGGAACTGCAAGCTTGGTGGACTTTGGTCAATTTTACTTATAACCCTATGACTAGTAAAGTAACAGCCTTTGTTTTAACAATACATAATGCATCAGTGAGCTTGATTCACCCAATAGTTTCCCTGGGATTAAACCATGAAGGGACTGTGTTGTATCCTTCTGAACATAGAACATGGGCACGAGAAATTAGAGCAAAGTGGCAAACCATCAACCTAGAGCCCTGTTCCATGAGGAAACAACTGGAGTACATATGTGAGGGGACATTAGAAAGTAATAAAGACACATGTCTGGATATGGACCAAAGCATTTGCCACTTCGAAACACATTCAGGCAATCAAACAACTTTGCTTGTATATATAGGACAAGGTTGTGTCTGTCTCAGGACAGCATGCCCCACCGTAATGATAGACAATCTAAGCATGAATGAGACTCAGTTTAATTTATGTGTCTGTAACTTTGTCAAAATCGAGGGATGTGACTTCACCTACCAGGCACCTGTAGTATCACACCAGTATATAAAAGCCAATTTAGTTACTGTACAAGAAATAGTGCCTGTGCCCATAGGAATGAATTTGACTTTAGTTGCTCAGTTGTGAAAACATCAAGAACTGAGAGAAATTTTGAAAGGGATTAGAGACGCAGGGAAAAAGACTTTAATCACTATACACCATGACACAGAAACCACCAAAGGAGTTTTTAAACGATTTGAGGAACATTTGTCTCATCATTGGTGGGATGTGCTCTTTGGATGGTCACCAACAGCAACCAGCATACTTAATACTGTTAGAGAGTTTTTGTCCGTCACAGTTGGATATCGGTACTAGATCAATATCCATATTTCTTTAATAAATCAATATTTTTCAGATTCTGTGCTGCTTTAGTATGTGGGTCTTTGTGGACGCTGAAAGTCTGGTCAGAGAAAGAGTCAGATATACTTTCCCAGGCCTTGCTCTGGGAAGTTTTGAGAAAGCTCAGAGGAAGAATTAAAACAATCCTTAATCTTTGCAGCCAGTGTTTTGAACATGTTGGTTTTTTGTAAGATGTTTACAAGAAGGGTGTTGTTCCTAATTAGCCAATTAACAACCAATCAGGTCCAGCTGTATCATAACTGTCTATAAAGGAATGTGTGGTGTCTAAAAAATTCACATTTGCCTTCTGAGAACCTAGTAGTTTATGTTGCTTCATTCATCTGTCCTTAATACAAGAGTGACAGGTCTGGGCTTCATATTAGGGGATAGTAAGCTCTCTTCACAGAGTAGGTAGACAAAACAATTCCTTCTCTAGCTAGAGACCCAAGGACAACTGATCCAGATCTCAGGCCCAAGACCATAAACAACAGTGGACTCAAGAGAGAAAGACAAGAGGGATGGGACTTCATGGGCTGAAGCTGTAATTGGACAATTAACTCCAATATGCTAATGGACAAAAACTTATAAAAGTGTGAGATCCTGTGACTGGTCGTCCATTTTGTGACCATTTTGGGGTTACCTGGGGTGTAGCGGTGTAGCCCTGGCTGGGCTCTTGTGCTGCCCAAGGTGGATCTATTGAGGCCTCCTAATAAATACCTACTTTATTCTTTAGCTCCATCTAGTCTCTGTTCTAGGCCAGCCTTCACAAGGCATCAAGAGAATTAGCTGTGCTGGAGGTACTCTATAGGGATTCAAATAATGAGCAGTCCCCATAGATCTGGATGAGGTCCAGTGCATACAGTCCATGCAGCAGAAGTTTGTACGGAGTGTGCTATTGTCGTACATCAACTCATTGCCATTGGTGTCAATGAAAGAAAGAGAACAAACAGTGTTTTAGGTGACTCCCCAACCCTGGCAATATGAAGATCATCTTTTTTCTTCCCTACCAAACTGCACCTCAGCTGTGGAAAGACTGTCCAAGACTGTGGACAGATTTGAAAGACTCAAACAAACTAGAGAGGAAATGTTTCATGCCCTGCCAGTACAGACCAGAGTCTCTGCTATTGGAAGCAAGTGCCCCCCTGCTTGAGAGAGAGGGTCCACACCATAAGGTAACCTGCGGTTTTACCTTCATGATCACAGAGAGGACATGAGGAGGTGGGATGGAAAACCCACCTCTGCCCTAGAAGCAAGGGTATGTGAGTTGAGAGGAATAACAACTACCATGGGAAATTCTTCAAGGATAAACAGCGCTCCAGTTTCCCATGGGAAAGTCCTCAGACAGAATAGGAGGGCTGATGTTACTTCTGATCCTCTTGAAGGGGCCTCCAGGTCATATTGACAAGAGGTAATCAACGAGTGCTATGACCAGAACTAGAGGGGCCCTGCCTCCAGCCAGGTGGAAGAAAGTGAAAGTAGGATCTATTGGACTGTGTGGATCCGATGGCCTGGCACGTCAGACCCACAAGAGTATAAGGCTTTAGTTGACACCAGTGCAAAATGTACGCTGGTGCCATCAAGCTACAGTGGGGCAGAATCCATCTCTGTTTCTGGGATGACGGGGATCCCAATAGCTGACTGTACTGGAAGCTGAAGTGAGCCTGACTGGGAACGAATGGCAAAAACACCCCACTGAGACTGGCCCAGAAGCCCTGGGCGTCCTTGTCATAGATTACATCAGGAGAGGGTATTTCAAGGATCCAAAAGGGCATTGTTGGGCTTTTGGGATATCTGCGGTAGAGACAGGGAATTAGACAGCTGAACACCTTAGCTGGTCTCTCAGAGGACCCTTCTCCTGTGGGACTGCTGAGGGTCAAAGAACAGGTACTGATCACTACCACAACTGTGCACTGGCAACAATACTGCACCAGCCAGGACTCCATGACCCCCATCCATGAGATGATTCATGAACTGGAGAGCCAGAGTGGTCAGCAAGACTTGCTTACCCTTTAATAGCCCCATATGTCCAGTGCATAAGTGCAAGGCAGAATGGAGACTGACAGTGGATTATTGTGGCCTGAACAAAGTCACACCATCACTGAGTGCTGCTGTGACAGACATGCTGGAACTTCAGTATGAACTGGAGTCCAAAGCAGCAAAGTGGTGCCACCATCATCATTGCTAGTGCATTTTTTTTCTTCATTCCTTTAGCAGCAGAGTGCAAGCCACAGTTTTTTTCCACCTGGAGGGGTGTCTGGTACACCTAGAGCCAACTGCCCTAGGGGTGTAAACACAGCCCTGCTATTTGCCATGGACTGATCCAGACTGCACTGGAAAAGGGTGAGGTTCCAGAACACTTGCAGTACAATGATGACATCATTGTGTGGGGCAACACAGCAGAGGAAGTTTCTGAGAAAGGGGAGAAGATAATCTGGATCCTCCTGAAGGCCAGTTTTGCCATAAAGCAATGTAAGGTCAAGGGACCTGCCCAGGAAATTCAGGTTTTAGGAGTAAAATGGCAAGATGGATGTCATCAGATCCCAATGGATATGGTCAACTAAATAGCAGCTATGTCCCCACCAATCATCAAGAAGGGAATACAGGCTTTCCTAGGCACTGTGGGTTTTTGGAGGATGCATATCCCAGACTAGAGTCAGATGGTAAGCCCTCTCTATCATGACACAGAAGAACGATTTCAAGTGGGGTCCTGAACAACAACAAGCTTTTGAACAAATTAAACAGGAGATTGTTCATGTAGTAGCCCTTGGGTCTGTCAGGACAGAACAAGATGTGAAAAATGTGCTCTACACCACAGCTGGAGAGAATGGTCCTTCCTGGAGCCTCTGGCCAAAAGTACCTGGGGAGACTCGAGGATGACCCTTGGGGTTCTGGAGTCGGGGATACAAAGGATCCGATCCTGATACGCTCTCTTCACTGACAATTCCTGCTATATTGTAGGGATACATCAAAAATGGAAAGCTGCTGTATGGAGTCCTATGCAGTGAGTTGCAGAAGTTATTGAGGGACAAGGTGCATCAAGTCAGGCTGCAGAGCTGAAAGCCATCCAGCTGGCTTTAGTTATCGCTGAACGAGAGAAATGGCCAGCACTCTACACTGACTCATGGATGGTGGCAAATACTCTGTGGGGGTGGCTGGACTGACAGAAAAAGACCAATTGGCAGCACAGAGGGAAACCTATCTGGGCTGCTGAATTGTGGCAAGACATCACTGCCCAGGTAGAGAAGTTGGCTGTAAAAGTACATAATGTAGGTGCACACGTACCAAAGAGTGGGGCTACTGAAGAACATCACAGCAATAGACAATTGGCTCAAGCTGCCAAGATTGAAGTGTCTCAGGTGGATCTGGACTGGCAACAGAAGGGTAAATTATTTCTGGCTCAGTGGGCCCATGATGCCTCATGTCATTGGGGAAGAGATGCAACAAACAGATGGGCTCGTGATTGAGGGGTGGATTTTACCATGGACACTATGTCCCAGATTATCCATAGCTGTGAAACGTGCTGTTGGCAAGCAGGCCAAACAGGTAAAGCCTCTGTGGTATGGGGGATGATGGTCAAAATATAAATATGAGGAGTCCTGGCAGATCAATTACATCACACTGCCACAAACCCTCCAAGGCAAGCGCTGTGTGCTGACAATGGTGGAAACAACCAATTGATGGCTGGAGATGTACCCCATGTCTCATGCCACTGCCTGGAACACCATTTTGGGCCTTGAAAAGTAAGTCCTGTGGTGACATGGCACTCCTGAAAGAATTGAGTCGGACAACAGGACTCATTTCAGAAATGGCCTCATAGATACCTGGGCCAGAGAGCTTGGGATTGAGTGGGTGTATCATATTCCCTATCATGCACCAGCCTCTGGGAAAGTTGAATGGTACAATGGACTATTAAAAACCACATTGAAAACAATGGTTGGTGGGACCTTCAAACATTGGGATCTACATTTAGCAAAGGCCACCTGGTTAGTTAACACTAGAGGCTTCACCAATTGAGCTGGCCCTGCCCAATCAAAACCTTCACGTACCATAGAAAGGGATAAAGTCCCTGTGGTGCATATGAGATATGTGTTAGGGAAGACAGTTTGGATCAATCCTGCCTCAAACAAAGGCAAACCCACCTGTGGGATTGTTTTTGCTCAAGGACCTGTGTGCGCTTGGTGGGTAATGCAGAGGAACAGGGAAACACATTGTGTAACTCAAGAGGATTTGATTTTTGGGTGAGAATAGCCTGTAATATTGAATTGTATAATATTGGTTGCTGAATGGCACTGCCATTGTGTGCCATAACTACCATGGACAATGAGAATGGACTGCTCCAGATACACCAGTCATGAGCTCTTGATGCAGCAACCAGCCAACAGCACACCAGCCCTCCCGTCCGGGAAGACATCTAGGATGGATAGAACCCACAGTCATGTGTGGTATTCACATGCCCTCTGAACAGAGAGAGACTTAGCTTTCTCAGGATTTCTCCTGAGAGAAGCTGTGAGAGAAGAAGAGAAAAGAGAATCAAAACAATTATTATCTCATTCAATCAAAACAATTATTATCTCATTTGCTGTTCCTGTGTTTGTGCTCATGTGGAGTATGGTATGGAGATGGTTTACTCAAGGTACTTGCTTGATTGGATTCTGGTGATCGTGTTTTGGATTCACTGACCAATTGGATCCATGTGTGACTCTCAAGAGAGAGTCACGGGTTTTCTAGTTAGCTAGTTAGTAATAGTTCTTGTTAGTGTAAAATAGTGTAATATAGTTATAGTACAATATAGTATAATAAAATAATTAATTAACCTTCTAAAATCATTGGAGTTCAAACATCATTCTTCCCACGTCAGGCATCCCAACACTGATAGTCATGGGCACAGAATCAGCAATAACAAACCCTGTGTTACTGAAGTCTTCTAACATAGGAAAATCTTCCTCAAATTTGAACTGTTGAAAACCTGACTTACATCAACGGAGCAACATAAAATACACTTTGTGTAGCCCTAAATTTAGTCCAGACAAACCAAAATATTTATCTAAAAGTCTTAGAGGGTATTTTTGGCTTTATTCTGAAGTGACTGTAAACAAAACCAAGTCACTAAGTCATATTAGTTATAGGAATGCACAGCATGCTAAAAGCTATTAGGTTGTATGAATTTAGACATTTCCTCCTCCTCCCCCCCAAATACGGCAGACACTGCTGGATTGCCTATACCAAAAGAATAACCCACTTGCTGATCCCATATGCATTTGAACAGATGCTCAATTTGTTTATTAGAGGCTAATCTATTTTCAGGGCTGGCTCTAGAAACATCACATCTATTGTTATTATGCTACATAATGCTTATTAATAACAGCAACTTATTTTGACTGTTTAAGCAAAACAGCCAATACTAGTCACACGACAGTCTTGCATATTTTTTTGTGCTAGCTGTAAGTTTGTCCAGAAATCAAAGCAAATGGCAGACCCACAGGGGCAGCAGCAGTCTTACTTCACAGGAAGATTCAACTGCATATCTAATCTGTTAATATCAGCTCAAAGGGATACCAAGACAATACTTAAAGATATCTATATACAATGAAGACATTTTAAAGCAATATGTTCTATTAATCACTTTTTTAAAATTAGCTTCTTCAATAAAAATGGATGGTTTTGTTAGCTTGTATAACTATTTCAGTTTTTAAGACGACCATCTACTAGGAAAACCTGATACTCCCATTGGGATTCACATTTGAAATTATGCTGTAAAGTTAGATATATTAGGAATTTGCATCTTAAATGAATTTATTTATAATTCCTGAAGTCCCCAATATTATTGCAATCAAACTGGTTTTCAGGTCAAACGTGAGCCTTAAATCAGAACCAGCATATTATATAAAAAACTGAAATGAAGCTACAAAGAATTTTAAAATTAGGTGGCACACTCTGGCTAGAAGATCACTCAGAGCTTTTTAACTCATGTTTTGCATTTCCCTCCTGAAAACAAATGTCTTCTGCCTCATCAGCAACTAAAGATTTAAAGCTCAATTTCAATACATCAATTGCACTCTTACATATGTAATCAATTTTTTGGTGAGGTTTGCAGTTACCAACTGCACAAAAAAAAATCCAACATGATGTCAAGCTGCATACACTGAGTTTCAGAGAAATTGTATAGAAAATGAAGTAAGCTCTGAATATCCTTCAGGGACCTTCATCTTTTCAAGTATTTTGGCATAGCAATATCTGCATCCTTTACAAATAGGGGAGACTGGCTTTATCAATATCTGCCTTATGCTTTGACCACACATTTCCTACAATTTGTAGCCTCCCATGCTAAACAAATTAAGTCCTAGTAAATACTCCCATAGAAGGCCTCCAAAAACCTGAAGTGCTGCAGGAAGTACTATCAATGATTCAGTAGGTGCCACTTTTTCTCTTGAAACAAAGGCACGATGAGATACTAACTTTCATAAAAACTTAGAACAAAGGCCCTAACAATTAACAGTTATCAGACATTACTACACTGAAGCATGGCAGAAGCTGTGCTTTATTTGTAGTGGAAGCTTTGTACAGTCTAAAGATGTGGCTTTTCTAAAATTAAGAGATCTTTGCCATAGCTTACCCGCTGTTTCTAAAGCAAATTTTAGATCAAGATAGTTATTGGCACTATAGCACGGCCACGTAGGTGACTGCATGTTTTCTACAGTCGTACTAGTTAGCCAGCGAGCCTCCTATTGCCAGACTGAGTCAGCTCAACAGGGCAACTCAGAATTACGAAACGAGCTGTCCACTTCCCGGGCCGGCTCTCTGCATCGCAACAAGGAGGAGCTGTGGAGGAGACGACGCAGAAGGTTTCTTCACCACTCCCAATATCAGCGGCCCTCCACAATGCCAGACAACACCGATAATCGCCCAACAGCACCAAAAACAGGTGGGATAAGCAGAAACTGCTTTGTCATGACGAAGGGCCCTCACCCTCCAGCGTGGGAGGCGGAAACCACAGACCAAGGCTCTCTCCCCTGGCTGCGCTCCCCACCCACCGCCCCCAATCCCTCACCTGCTGGATGCTACTAGTCTCGGGCACAGCGAACTCTTCTTTCTCCTTGGGAGTCTTCACCGTGATTTTGATGATTCGCGGCTGGGCAGCAGCGACGCCCTGAGAGGAGGACTCAGAGGAACTGTGGGCCCCCGCGGAGCTCTCCGCACTCTCCGACATGGCAGGTAGGGTCCGACTCGCTCCAACCGTAAGGTTCCAGGCGAGTCTTCGCACGCCACGGTCTCAGTCTCAAAGCGGTGGACAGAAACAACCCAACTGACCCACGGCGCGCACTGATGACGCCCCGAGTCGAGGCAGATACTGGAAAGGGGAGCTGTTTCCCCGGGCGAGTCCGCTTTCGGCGTGCTTGCGCGCTAGGGGCGGTTTAAAGATTTTAAATCTGAAAAAGAGACAGTGACAAATAGTTCCTTAAATTGCCATATGGAAATTTTACATTTATTTTTTATATAGTCATGTGACTTCAGTACTCTGAAGATCCAAATAAATACATTAAAATATTATTATGAGTTTTAGAATATTAAAGTGTTGATGTCCTACATATAATTACACTATTACTTGCATATAACATAATGCACAATGATATTGTATGAAGTAACAAAGCCGTATCATGCATGACCTGTATGACTTACATGTTAAAAAGAGGGAGAAAAATTACATACAGCTTATGAACCTATGTAAAGAGAGATCATAAAATTGCCTTTTCCTTCTAGGTTACTTGTTTAGCATCAACTTAAGGGTAAAACTTAATATCACAAATAACGATCTTTTACTACTTTAAAACTACAAGTACTATGGAAGCATTCCATAGCTGGGAATCAGATTTTCCTCAAATTCAGACCAAAAAAAAGACACAAAAAAACCCCATACCACACCACCACCATACTCTTAATCCATACTTAAATTTAGTATCACCAAATCAGGTCCTTTCCCAAAACATTAGTGATTTCCCTATACACCAGATCGTAAACTCCACATTCATATCCCTGTTTTAGTATCAAATATATGGATGGCTTTGAATTCTAGAGTCAAATGTCCTTTCTTCCTTATCCTTTGTTGGCTTGGTCTACTACTGAGATAATTTCATATAAACTATTTAAATTGGTTCAATAATTTTTTTGCTAAACAAATTAAAAACCTGTGAAAAAGTTTTAAAGTGCAAAATGGCTAAAGGCTATCCCAAATTTTGTCTGTCCTAGAGCTTCAATTTGTTACAGTAGAAAATATCTCAGGCATATTTAACCACTAAGCCTTTCCTTGGTCATGCTGTTTCCTTTTCCACACATAATTTGACCCTACAAAGTGTTGAATTCTGATCCAGGAGAGCACTTTGATACATGCTAGTGATGTATTGTCCTATTAACTAGCAGATTGGGAGCCATTATGAAATAACATTTTGCACTGCAATCAAGTGGTGATTTCAAGCAGAAATCAATTCAAAGAACAAAGAGATGTTCCTCATCCATGGCTCTTAGTTTATATGTGGTCTTATGCTGACTATATTATTTTACACTGCTGTATGGTATTATTACTTTGAATACAGTTTGTACTGAAATAGCACAAATGCTACCTGCTTTAACTTACTGCAGATTTACAAATGTTCATGTTTACAAGTCAGATGAGAGAATTAATAATGTGTTATTTACTAAGAATACCCAAGGGACAAAGTATACAAATTCATAAAAACCCCTTAAGTAAGCAAAAAGAAAGGTTTAATGGTAGTTTCATAATCTTAATTTTGGTACAGATAAATGAAAAAGAGAGTTTATTTGCCTATATTGAAAGTGTCAAGGTAGAAAATACTCTGAAACATGTCAACATTTGTGTGTTCAAATTTAGATAGTTCAGAATACATCTTAGATACAATGCATAGAAAATGAAAATAATCCAGCAAATCATTTTGAGTTCTTACTCTTCCATAGGCTGTTTTTATTTTGAACTTCTTTTCATTTTTAATTTCTTTACTCTTGGTTTTATTTTTTTCCCCACTTCCTTCTTCTTGTGCTTTTATTTCCTCTTTCTATAATCATTATGATAGATGGGGATGGAGTAATCCTGGTTACACATACAAATTAGGGGACGAGACGTGGGAGAGCAGTCCTGCAGAAAGACATCTGGAGGTTTGGGTTGATGGTAAAAAGATAGAAATCTTGCACAGCTCTCCTTCCAGTGAAGTCTCTAGACTTCAACAGCCAGGTCAGACCACTAATGTGAACTTTACCAGGTGCTGTAAATATTTATTAAAAGTAAAATTCTGAGCATTCTTCCAAATACTTTAAAATACTTTCTATTCCTAATAATTCCAAATAATGTAATTTTCAGAATTGTTTTATTGTTTCTTGTTAATACATATCTGAAAAGAAGAAAATTCTACCTTCAGTCTAATAGATCTGATTTACTTCAAGTCAAACATCTCACTAGTTTTCATTTCACCTTAATTCCCAGCTCTGAATAGACATCTCCAGTTTGTGATTTTTCCCCAGAGGTAATTGATTTAATCAAATGTAGTTGTTAGAGTTCAGGAACACACATAATCACGGAATATGATTATATGCAGGTGCTTTTATTGAAGAGCTCTGGGAATCAGAGGTACAGACCCATATCTGACTCCAACATGGCTTTCGAGCTGAATGTATTTTGTATTCTATCGTTATATAACTTGCATATTAATTATTAAACTTATATTGTTCTATTGTATACATTGACCTTATTCAAGCATGAATTTCTCGTGATCTCTCTCAAGCCCCTGACCACAGTTTCTCATTATTATTCTTACGATTAAACAGTAATTATATTTAATTACTAAACAATCATCGCATCTAACAATTATATCATTTATCATATGCTAGTTACACAGGTGCAGTTCTAGCAAGTACAAGGCCTATACTTTCCCAGGGTATTTTCCCAGGGCCTACTAAGCCTAACTTTCCTTCTAACTCCCCAAATCCCCATGATTTTAAAACCCTTTTACTATCATAGTCACTTAAATTTGCAAAATAACCCCACAAACCAAAATAAATGAAAAAAACACATGCCACACACAACTGAAAATGAACTTGCAGTGACCAGTGAATATTTTGCATCAAGATCAAAATACTGGCTGTGAAAAACGCCATAAAATCTTAGAAGATTAATATTAATGAAAATAGAAATGGCAATAGTAATAAAAATTAGGATAACAAGAGACAAAAAAAATCAAAGAATTATGGACATCCGGGTGCCTTGCACTCTGCCACAAAGCACACCTTGCTAACAAAGGATTACCCTTTAAAAGCAATAGCCTATTGCATATTCATATATCTCATACATAATTCAAACCTTCCTTTCAAACTAGAGTGTTTCTACTTAATTTTAGCTTCCCCCCTCATCTTGTAAATCAATTTTCTTGGCTCCTTGAATTCTGAGCGTTCTGATAAGGAGGCAATAATTCTTTTCTTGTGATCTTGGTGTCTTGTTGCTGTTATCTCTATCCAAATAGGATAATGCAAAGAATTTCTTGATTATCTTTTCCATTTCTTGCACTACTTAGAAAAAGTATCTTAAATCACATAGTTTCTATTTTAATATTATGCTTTAGCCTAAAAAACTATATTTACCACACTACTTAAAAAAGATTAATACAGCACTACTTAAAAGAGATTAATACAGCATAACTTTCCAACATAACACATATAGTATTCATTTTAACATTTGCGAAGAGCCAATCATATAATATGCATTTTTCACACTGACTCAAGCCAAATTGAATCAAATTGAGAATATCAGTAAAAGGTTTTGAACCAATTTAGCTAAATTCAGTTTAAAGTCACCTTAAGTTAAAACAAGACAATTCTGAGTTTAGACGAGGTCCCAGGTGGTATAATTACATTAAAACTTACAACCAAGATCTCCAGTTTTGCTATAAACTAGACATAAATTACTTATATTTCTGAACATTAAACCCCAAAGATGATACATTCGCCTTTCAAGTTTTCCATTAATAGGGGAAGAAAGAAAAAAAGTATTGGGGTATCCTGAGCAGGGCCAGGAGTTGGACTTGATGATCCTTATGGGTGCCTTCCAACTCATTCTATGATTCTATAATTCTATGAGTCTTGTTTAACCCCAAGTGGCAACTAAGTACCATGCAGCCACTCACTCACTTCCACCTCCACCCCTGTGGGATGGAAAGGAGAATCAGGAGAAAACCTAAAACTTGTGGGTTGAAATAAAAACAGTTTAATAACAAAAACAAAGTAAAATATAATAATAGCAATAAAGGGGGGAGAGAGATAAAAAAAACAAGTGATGTGCAATATAATTGCTCTTCACCTGCAGACTGATACCCAGCCTGTTCCCAAACTGTGATCAGCTCCCCCAGTTTATATACTGAACATGACATTCTATGGAATGGAATACCCCTTTGGCCAGTTCAGATCAGCTGTCTTGGCCATGTTCCGTCCCAGCTTCTTGTGCACCCGCCCACTGGCAGAGCCTGAGACACTGAAAAGCCCTTGACTCAGGGTAAGCACTGCTCAGCAACAACCAAAACATCAGTGTGTTATCAGCATTATTCTCATACTGAATCCAAAACACAGCACTGTACCAGCTACTGAGAAGGAAATAAATTCTATCCCAGCTGCAACCAGGACACTTCTACTTTCATATGTCCAAAAGAATAAAAAAAAAAAAGAAAAAGAAAAAAAACCTACATGAGATGTGTATTAAGTTTCCTTTCCCATTCCCGAGTTGAGGTTAAGACTCTTGTTTTAGTAAATTAAAAAGGTTAAATTGAAAATGCTGCATGCTGAAGTGTAACTGGATAGACAACAATTATCTTCTACTGATGTTATGGAGCTCACTTTCTGAATACCCTGCCTTTATTATAGCAAACCACAGGCATAATGCTTTTCTAGAACCAGAGTGCAACATCCTTTTTAGTTCATTAATAATTGCAATAAATTAAGTGCTGTTATCTCACTTTGAGTGGAATTTGTCTTTACTCTCTAGAAGACATTAAATAGTTCCATAAAAGTAGTGTTGCAAAATGTGGACTATGTAAAAACTTTTTTAAGAAAGGATGTTTTTTTGATGTTTGATCTTTGTGACTTTCAAGCCTAATCAACAAGAAGGGAGATTTAATCCATGAAACAGAGAGCAGCTAACAAGCTCTAAGTGATGTCCAGGTGTTAAAAAAACAAATTAAAGTTTAGGGCTTGACATGTGTCCTAGGGTGATGTTATGATGCTCGTATCCCCAATCGTGTGTTCTGTTTATGCTGGATATTATATTCTGTCCTTCAAGACGGGCTCGGAGAGCAAAGGTGGGGAGAAGAAGAAGCACAGAGTTTGTTAGCAGCCTGCACTCACTCCTCCACAGTCTGCTGGAACACAGAACTCCACTGTGTTGTCTGGGCACAGACGGGGTAGAACACCATGCTCCTTTGCTTTTTAGTTAGTTTAGCTATCTGAGGCAGTCCAAGTTTTTCCCTGGACTGGTTTTCTTTCCCTCTTCTTGGATCTATTCAAACCTGCTCCGGACTGAGACCCGGGGAAACACCGAGAGCTCTCACTCTGTGGCCTATGGGGGCCTACTCTGGGCAGCAGCAGCCTTTCCCAGCGCCAGAGGGACTGATAACAGAGTGACCACCCACTGGAGAGACTTTCTGAATTTGTCATCTCTTCAGAGCGGCTAATGAGTTTTGTCATCTGGTATTGTTCAGGTTTTTTGTTTGTTTGTTTGTTTGTTTGTTTTTGTGCTGGGGAGTGCTTTGCCTGTTAAATAAACAGTTTTTTTCCACTTCTCCCTGAGGAAATTCTTCCCAAACCAATTGGGGGGAGGGGCCATGTGGGTTTGCTTTCTGGGAGGGAGGGGGGGGGGGCTTTTTTGAGGTTTTCTCCCAAATTTGCCCTAAACCAGGACAACATGCTTCTATGATTGCAGACCTGGGGGGAGGAGGTTAACATAGCTTGGGAAAAAAGGATGCTCACTGATACTGGACACAAAGAATACAGAATTTATGGGACACCTGGTAGAACTCCCAAGATAAGGAAGAAACTAATAAAGTCAACTCAGCAACTGTGCTGAAATCAGCTCCAACTGGGTAAAAGGTAATTCTGGTGTGGGCAGATCACGACCACTGAATTATGGTGAAAAATTAAGACCCTACAATTCTTATAAAGATTTGTAGGGACGGTATGTTTATTTCAGCGCTGGGCGCATGTAAGGGATTTTTTTTCCTTTTCAAAGGACATGTGTGCCCCTGAAAACTCTTGATATTTTTTTGTCCCCACGACATCTAGCTAATTTACATATTCATAGAATTTTACAATAGGTTCATGTATATTCATTCTTCTGATTTCGTGTTACACTTACAGCTAGTTACACTTGTACTCAGTTTTTGTCAGAAAGTACAGAGAGAACTCTTGGGTCACTCTGCGCTGTCTGTTTCAAGGTCTGAAGAGTCTTTCTTATTTCTTATCTTTTTAGCTTGGAAATTTGTATTCTTTTTCCTTAGCTGGGGCAGTTTTGCTAGTGCTGCAGTTACTAGACTAAACAGCATATTTTACTTATGTTAGCAAGCTCAAAGCAGCACAATTCACTTAAATCTAAATGGATTTCTACCTTGTTAAATTTTTACTCTGTCTCATTCCCCCCTTTCTCTGATGCTAAGTAAATTCTTTTACTTTATGAAAATCTTTACATTAAGTGTCTCTTAATGCTTTACTATGTACATTTGACTTACTAGGCACAATTACAATAGTACAAGGAGTTCTTAAGCATACACAGTCTTTACAAGCACAGTTTTCTGATCAGTGACTGGATGAATCTCAAAGTGGTAGATACTTTGTTTAGTGTCAAGACACACATCTACTGTTTGCTACTTTTTGTTTACTTTTCATGCTTATACTTTATGTTCTGAGGTGTAGAGTACTATTTTTCATTATTTAAACAGTGGCATTGCATACAGTAAGTACAAAAGTAGTGGCTACATTAGAAACAGGATCATAGGTCACAGATGCTTCTGAGATTTCTTTATATAATCAGCAAATTTACTATAGTCCACCAGGATTGGAACTTTATGATTAAAGCTGTTGTTGCCTGCATTTAAAACTGTGCTTGTATAAAACTGAAAGCTAAAGACATTATTTTGAACTATACTAAGCACTTCTTCTATTAACTTGTGGTCTTGGACCTTGGCCTTTTAGGGATAATTCTAGGGGTTGTTTTAAGTTTGCTAGTCTACTTGCTGCAGTGGCTAGCTCTTTCATAGATCTAGTGTACTGATTAGAATCTGGGACTAAGACTATTTGGCATCAATTACAATCATACACAAAACAATTTTATAAATAAAATTACAAACTAACTTCTTGTAATACACTTATTTTGACCGAATAAGTTTTAGTCTTAGTTCATTGTCTCTTGGTGTCAAATTCTAAGTGGCTTCTGGTGCTTGTTTCATTCATGCATGGTGAATTTAGGTATTTTGCTTCTTAACTTTGATTGCGGTGTAGGTGGTGAGAAGTATCTGGAATGGTCTTTCTCACTGTGGTTCTAAAGTCTTTTCTGTAAGAGACTTAATGTATACTTAATTCTTAGGCTGTATGTTATGTATTGGTTACTTTGGTCACTTTGACAGTTCTAGTGGGGAATGCTTCTGGCTACCTTTGAAATGTATTTGCTAATACTCATAAATACTGACACCTTCTTTCTCATAGGGGTTTTGATAAGCTAATTTACTACTGCTGTCCAGATCTATGGCCCCTCCCAATCTGATTAAGTTTTTTTCTGGGGGTATTCTTGGGGTTAGTCTGGAGTCAAGGATTACACTGTCAGTTTACTTGAGTGATAGTGGCATATAAATTTTTGGTAATGGTCCTTTAAATCAGATATGTGTAAAAAGCTTGTAAAAACTACTACTTAAAAGTCAACACTTCATTTCGATGCACTCTGTAACACTGGCAGTCTTGGTCATTCTGGGAAAGGAGCTACACTTTATAAAAGCTTTTAAGTAGTTAGGCTCTAGTGTGTTTTCTGGTGCTCCTTTTTTACTAGTGACTACATAAATGGGGAGGGATTACTAGCTCCCCTTCAATGGTAGCTTACCCTTCTTGGATATATGTCCCTTTTGATTAGTATTGTTATTATATTCTGGCTTACTTTTAAGGGAAATCTGTCTATAATTACCTCACCTTTTGCTGCTTTCTTTGCTTTTCTATCTACTAGCTCATTTTTTTTCCCAATTTTGAGCTTACTCTCTGGTGTGCTTTAATATGTATATTTTTAACAGCTGGATTATCTCTTGTGTATGTTTGATTGTTCTTTCTTTGTGAGGTTAGCAGTCCCCTCTCTCTCTTGACAGCTCTATGTGCGTGCACAACTCTGAATGCATATCTAGACTCTATATAAATGTTTATTCTCCTTCCCTTTGCCATTTCTAAGGCACAGGGCAGTGCAATAATCTTGGCCTTCTGTGCAGAGGTGCCTGTTGGTAAGGGTGCAGATTCTATTACTTCTCTGGTAGTACTGCATATCTAGCATGTTGCTTTCTACTGGCAACATAGCTACTTCTGTCAATGAACTAGGTCTCTGCATTATCTAAAGGAATGTCCCTTAAGTCTGGATGGCTGGAGTAAGTAGCTTTAGTAGTCTCTAGGCAATTGTGGTGTACTGCTTCTCTTTGATTTCTACTGAGAAAAGAAGCTGGATTGACAATGTTAGTTATTACTTTCTTTATATCATCTTGTACCATGATGGCCTGGTACTTCAGGAACCTCTGTGGTGAGAGCCGGTGGCTGCTCTTTATTTCTAGTACTGCGAACACTGTGTGGGACACCAGTACAGTCAATTTTTGTCCTAGGGTAAATTTGCATACTTCTTGTATACTTAGTACGACTGCTGCTACAGCTTTGAGGTAACTTGGCTATCTTTTGGCATTGCATCTAGTTTCTTGGAAAAGTAATCAACTGCCCTCTGGTAGGAATTTAAGTCCTGAGCCACACGGGAGAATAGAAAGAATAGTTTATTTACATCTGGAAGTCTTAAAGCTGGAGCTGACATGAGGCACTTTTTAGCTGGTGAAAGGCCCATGTGGCTTCTTTTGTCTACTGAAGATCTCTATCTGACAAACAGTCTGTAATTATAAACCTACAGCTGGTACTACCTTGCTATGCCTGTGTCTTTTTCTTTAATACTCTGTATCTTTGGAGTTCTAGGAAATTTGAAAGGCTTTTTCTTTCTTCCTGCAGAGTTTCCCAGAACTCTGGTTCTTTGCAAGTTGTTCTCTAAACAGAGTGGGGGATTTTGAAGCTTTGAGGCACATGGACCATGTGAGCTAGGTTTTGTGCGCACTTTTAGGGCTTTTCTATTCAAATGCAAAAATTTTTTGGCAGGCTTCATGAATAGGGAGGCAAAAGAAAGCATCTTTCAGATCTAAAACAGTAAACCAGTTTAGTTTAGGTGTTAAACAAGTTAGTTAGGTATATGGATTTGCTACTACAGGATATAAATCCTTTGTTATCTAATTGACAGCCCTCAATCCTGTACTATCAATTATTGTGCTGATTTCTTCCCTTTTTCAGGGGGTACTGCTTAATTCTTACTGGTTGTGTTCTTTCTTTAGGCTTGATTACTATGGGGGGCGTTCTTTGCCTTCCCTGGTACATCAGAGGCCTATACCCCTGAAAATACTTGTCCTAATATCTCTTCACTAATTTCCTCCTTATTTTCAGTGGCTGTTAATATTAAACTTAATACCTCTATGTACCTTTGATCATTTACCTCCAGAGTAACTTCCTCATTTTAGAATGTTTAGCGAGTTGGGTATATACAAAAACTTGTAAATACCTCATTGTTATTTTAAAGGTTTGCAAAAGTATGTCTTCTCAGACTGGCTAGTTATTCCCACTAAAGCTTTATTTAAAACTGAATACATGGCCCTTGTATCAACTAAAATTCCACCCTTTCCTTTCTCCTGGTCCCACTGCCTCTCGCAGAGCGGTCTGTTACTTCTTAGTTCTGGATGAGATTGAACTGTCGGGAGGGGGATGGGTTTGAGTGGGTATACCTTTGGAGCCTGAGTCCTCTTCCCTTTTGGGGAGGTCTTCTTCATCCTCCATTACCTTAGGAGGAGCCTTTTACAAATCATGTATGTTTTTGTGTTTTAGGATGCTAAGCTTTGTCTGATTTCATACATCGCTGCCTTATATGGCTTGCTGAACAACACATCTGATTTGCCTTCTCTTTGCTCTGTTTTCTTTTTCAAGAGCTAACACCAGTGGGTCAGAGGGAACTCTGAACCCACAGTTAGTTACTCTGCCATTCTGGCTGATTTTTTAAGGTGAAAAACATATCAGCATACAAGACCTCATCTTATTTGCTTTCCTGCCTTAAAACAGCATTGATTGCAATAAGGTATTATAAATCTTTATTTTCTGAACTGCCCTTACTGGTGGTTTTTTCCCAGTGAACCCCCCCCCCCCCCCCCCCAGAGGGGCTAGTTTGGGAACTTCTTTGCTCTGGTTAGTTCTCATTCCTTACACTATTTTGCTTCCACCTAAGCCTCACAGTCTTTTCTCAGTTTTTCTCACACACAGACCTCCAAGTGGCAGGCATCAGATGTGTTCTTCTACACATAAACTTTAGGATCTTAGGTTCTGAATCGGCTTGATCAGGAACCTCCAATTTACACTCGGGGCATAGAACAGTAATACCAGCTCCTCTCACAAACTCTGTATTGCAATCGTACTCACGCAAGCTGCTAGCCTCTCAATGCACCAAAAACTCCCTTTCACAAAATCTCAGTCTTTTCTAGTTCTCTTCTTGCACAATCTAATTAAAGCATTGTTTCTACTGACACTTACTTTGTTGTCCTGCAAAAGACTGTGCCTGTTACAGCAAAAACTCTGATATGCTCAAAAACACAGACCCCCCCCCTCCTTACTCCTTATCTCAAATTCCCAGGAGTCAGGGCTTAAGTTGCGGTGGGGGGGAGGAATTCCTGGAATTCCTCTAATTTGTTTTACCACAGTTAAACATAAATCACTATACTGTAGCTCTTCTGCATAAAATGCTACACTTGTTGCAAACAGAATCTTAAAATCTCCACAATTACAACCATACAATCTCGAGAATCAAATTACTACAATGAGGGGGAAGAACTACACAAACTCACTGGGAAAGGTGGTATCTCTTAAAGTGCCCACTTTTCTTAACACAACACAGCATACAACACTTCAGCACCTATTCACACTAGCTTCCTCTGGTCCCCACACACTCTGGACACAATCAGAATAACAGCACACAGTAAAATTCCAGGAATCAAGTCCGAACCACTGGGGCAGAGGAACTCCCCCCCCCAGTTCGTCTAACTATGGTTAAAATGTGCACAGTCTACACAAATCACTACCTTTAAACACAGTAAACATCTTCACCCACATTTCTCCACTTGTTCTACTTCCTTTCGGGGCACTCCCTGCCCCCACAGCTTATCCCAGCCAGCGCCCCAGGCCTCACTCAGCTGCCTCAGACGCCGCTTCAGACACGAGTAGAACTTCCCCCCCCCCTGCACTGCGGGTACACTCACTCGTTCGCTTATTCGCTCCCTTTATATACTACGTACTCACACGATTACAAACACATTAACCACATAATGTCCGGACACTACAAGTACACAAATTTCGGGTTCACTCGACTTCACCCCCAGAAGACGCTAGCGGCTGCTCTATCGGATCAGTGAACCTGTCTCCAGCCCAGCCGCCCTATCGGCTGGGTGCCTGCAGGCACAGGAACGAGGCTGGGCACTCAAACGTCTTTGAATGTCTTACCAGCAGTCCTGTCTCTCTCTCTCCCCTCAGGGCCCTTTCGATACATACCGTTTATCCGCACACCAGCAGGTCATTGTCTGTCTCCGCAGGTGGCAAGCCAAGGCAGAGTGGAGCCCCCTCCAGGAAAATTCCCCGGGGCACGCCAAGGAGGTCCGTTCTCCCCTCTGCCCCTGCGAGGACAGAAACCCTCCTGGCTGGCTCGCCATAATGAATTATGGTGAAAAATCAAGACCCTACAATTCTTATAAAGATTTGTAGGGACGGTATGTTTATTTCAGCGCTGGGCGCATGTAAGGGATTTTTTTTCCTTTTCAAAGGACATGTGTGCCCCTGAAAACTCTTGATATTTTTTTATTCCTCTAGCTAATTTACATATTCATAGAATTTTACAGTAGGTTCATGTATATTCATTCTTCTGATTTCGTGTTACACTTACAGCTAGTTACACTTGTACTCAGTTTTTGTCAGAAAGTACAGAGAGAACTCTTGGGTCACTCTGCGCTGTCTGTTTCAAGGTCTGAAGAGTCTTTCTTATTTCTTATCTTTTTAGCTTGGAAATTTGTATTCTTTTTCCTTAGCTGGGGCAGTTTTGCTAGTGCTGCAGTTACTAGACTAAACAGCATATTTTACTTATGTTAGCAAGCTCAAAGCAGCACAATTCACTTAAATCTAAATAGATTTCTACCTTGTTAAATTTTTGCTCTGTCTCACCACCACCCCAAGAAACCCACTGTCTCAAAAGAAGAGAAAGACTGAGCATGTGGACTAATTAGCATGAGAAATGACAGAATTATTAATGAATAGAAGATACAATACTAACTAATAAGAGAACTATGTAACTTGTAGTCAATCAACATTAATTCCTTTTTTTTGCTAAAATGTATAAATAAAAAAAAGTTTTGATAGTTGGGGTGCTTGATTTGTGGAATACCACCAAACACCCAGGCTTGCGCAACTCTGAAATAAATAATCAATGTCTCCCTCAAGTGTGTAATTATTGGCTTGTTGCACGCTGGGTAGCAAATCCGATTTTGCAGACAACAGTAGCATTAGACAGGAAAAGAGCCCTGAGCTTCTGAACTATGACTGCTAGTTCTTAGATGAAATCACTCTTTCAATGTCTAGAGAGTAAAAAAGAAAAAGAAAAATGAAAAAAACCAAACCAAAACCCCCAACACTAATCAGTTTGCTTATCCTAAGCAGTCAACAGGTAGTTTCCAATTGGACTCTACTATCTAAGCATCAGTCCTACTTATTTTTCTTGTTTTATTCACACTATTATCTCAGTAAATAGGAATCTTTCTCTTCCTTCTCTCTGTTCAGAATTTCTGTCACCTCATCTCATCTTTGGTCTTGAAATTCTGGTTGTTTTTTTTTTTTTAAGTATAATCTTTATTTGCTGAATTTTGCTACATATGTTGCTACATAATGATTTACAGCTTATTTCAAAGAAACTAGGACATGTACAGAATACTATTGAAGATTTGTACTTGAAATCAGAAGAGTGACAAACCTGTAGCAGTAAGTTATATACACTCATGATCTAAAATGAATCAGATTATGGGAAAATAGCAAGAGAATTGCTAACTTTTCAGAAGAAAGCATACTGGGAGTGTGTGTGTGTGTCCCTGTACCCCCCCCCATCTTTCCTCCTCCCACCCCCCCCAAAACAGGCTGCAACAACTATAAAATAAGCCTTCTCTTTATGAACATTCAGTTATTACAAATATAAAAGGAACAAGATATGGAAAAATAGCATTCCTTCCCCTTAGCAGTCATACACAACTAACATCTAAGAATAAGGGTGACTTAGTGGAGAACAAATCAGCTGATTAAAGAATTTCCTTGCAATTTATACTGGACTGTTTAGCTAATGTATCATGTGGTGAAGTGGGAAAGGAGGACAGATTAATTTTTGAACAGTTAAAAACAGAATAAGCTTTTTTATGAGGAGATGAACATGCACTTTTACAATACTACTTCTTTCTCCATTTAATAGAATTCCTTCTGCTGCTAATCAACAGGCATTATACAAGCTAATTTTCATTTATGTCAAACTAAATAAGACAAGAAAAAACTGTTCCGCAGTGCTGGGGGCGGGGGAGGGGGGAAGATATGATGATGGACAGATGGACAGACACCTTTTATTGATGGTCAGGGTATTACAAAATGTGGAATATGTCCAAATTATTTTAAATCAGGATGTTCTTTGATGTTTGATCTTTGTATACTTTCAAACCTAATCAGCAAGAAAGGAAACTTCATCAGTAGAAGAGGTGGTAGTTAGCATCCATTAGTCAAGGACCTCCTGAAACTAACAAGCTTTAAGGATATAGTGGATCAAAATGTTAATGTATATGTTACCAAGTTGGCAAAATACTCAAGGTCCATGTATCCGATAGCTGAACTATCTTTGTTATAATACTAAAAATCACACCTACAGGTCAAAAAGACCCCTGCCCAGGTGAAGACCCTTCCCCTGAGCATACAGAGAAGTTAGATGGGATTATGTAATTTATATGGAAATTACTAACCAATCACAGACAATCATGTACTTGTGAGGTTACTAACACTGAATTTCTGTGTATAAATAATGGAATGGAAAGTCGAGGGGTGTGCTTGATTTGTGGCATACCACCAAGCACTCAGGCTTGCACAACTCTGAAATAAATAATCAATGCCTCTCTCAAGTGTGTAATTATTGGCTTGTTGCACACTAGATAATGAATTTGATTTTTGCAGTTAAAAAGTGGTGAAATCTATGTCAAGGAGGGACAGAAGGGTAATTTAAAATATACAGGAAGACAGATTTAAAGAATAGTGGAAGCCAATCTGTTGGCTTTTGGCTTTGAGACATCTGAAGTAATACAGCTTTGAATTCTTGTCTCTAAATATAATGTAACAATTTAGTGATGACTTGAAACAGAGTGACTGGATTTCAGGAAAAGCTATTTCCTGGATTTCCTAATTCAAGATTGCTCACAAATATGAATATATTGAAAGAAGGTATACATTAAAATTACAAGTCTTTTTGGGGAAAAGAAATATTTCTTAAGGAACAACAGAAAATGAAAAACAAACAAGCAAGTTAAAAAGAATCGGAGTTTTAAAATTTGAATTAAACTATTAAAAGACAGATTACTTTGATCCACCTAGTAGTGTTTCATCTGTTAGAACAAGATGCTGCAGTTACTATTTGATCACAGTACCCAGTTCTGAAAAGCAGTATCAGTGCAGGTTATACCAATTCTAAGTCCCAAGGATGTGGTATTGGCAAGTAAATTTTGAAGAGCTGGTCAGAACAACAAGCACCATGCAAACACACACACACACCCCCCAAAACTTCAACAGTACTTCCAGTATTATGAAATTTAAATAATTTTTTACTATTAGCTATAATGTCTAATTTCTTGAAGTTTTATTCCACTGTTAACACCTTCATGCTTTTAATTTTCACTGATAACCATAACAGTTTAATATTCATGGTATCAAGAAATCAATTGATAAAGACCTTTTTGCTACTTTCTGCTCCTATCTCCCAATGAAGTGTCATCTTCATACATATTTTGCTTTGGAAATTGCTCAGTGCTTCATTGGATTAAAAAAAAAGTTTACTTTTTGTTATTTTTTCTAGTTTTCTATTTTTAGAACTACAGGTATATTGCTTTGTTTCCCCCTTATTCTCTTCTGGTTTTTTCTTTCCGTATTGGGTCTGACCGAAGTAAAGTTCACAGCCCTCACAGCACTGTGCTTTACATTAGTAGCTGGACAGGTGTTGATAACAGACCAGTGTTTTGGCTACTGCTGAGCAGCGCTGTCCCTCTGACATTCCTTCCCCCATCAAAGGGGATGGGAATGGGCAAGATCCTGAGAGGGGACACAACCAAGCCAGCTAACTCAAATTAGCCAAAGGGATCTTCCATACCATACCATACCATACCATACCATACCATACCATACCATACCATACCATACCATACCATTCCATTCCATTCCATTCCATTCCATTCCATACCATATGACATCAGCTCAGATATATAAAGCTAAGGGAGAGAGGAGGAAGGGGAGGTATTCATGATTCTTCAGTGTTTGCCTCCCGGAGGAACCATTACGCACGATGAAGCCCTGCTTCCCAGGAAGTGTCCAAACATTGCTGCTGATGGGAAGTAGAGACTGACTTTTTTTCTCTTTAGTTCATGCTCACACAGATCTTTGCTTATTTCTTTCTTTCACTGTAATAAAACTACCTTATCTCACTTGCTGATTGTTCTCCATCTTATTCTCTCCCCTGTCCCAGTGGGAAAGGGAGTGATAGAGTGACTGAATGGGCACCTGGCACCCAGCCAGGGTCAACCCGTAACACCTTCCAACTTCTGTGTTCTCTGTTTACTGCCCAGGCACCTAATAGGGATTTACTAACCCAAATTAATTCAGGCAGCTCCTATTTCTACTCTGCAATACTCCACTTCAAAAACTATCCCAGTATAAGCAAGATCCCAGGATTTAGTTCTCAATTCAGTGCTGCACAAACAATTCTGCATTTTCTTAACCATATCACATTCACTGACAGTACACATGGAGCAAAAAAAAATGTTTTAATTTTGTCTCTTAGCACAAGATGAACGATTTACTACTGGTCATGTTCTGAGGCAAGACACAGGGTATTTTTCAGAGCCAAAAGATACAAAAGCTCTTTTTACATGGTAGTTGCATGTGCTGGCTTCTGTATATTGCAGCTCAAATACACATATATACACATATATTGGAAATAAAATAGAGATGTGCCATACAGGGAGAGAAAATAATGACTGTTAATTACATTCAGATTCACCAACAGTGAGATCACTTTGCATGAGCTGCCTAATTTTTAGTTTTGCTTTGGTGAAACACTCACCATTTACATCTTGATAGTCATTAAATAAAGTATTCCTAATTGAGAAATTTTAAGAAAGCAAGAATTCAAGCATACAAATGAAAGAGTAAGTTTTATTGAATTATTAAAAACTATCACATTTCAACTAGAGTCTAAGCTTTTGTCTCCCTGTTCTTTTAAAGGTTTTAAAGATCTTTTAAAAGTTTTCTATGCCTTCTGATGTTTACATATTTCTACTGGAGTTTCTCACGGATGTTCATGTAAATAATGATTGTTTTGCATTCTTCTTTGTTGGAGGAGAGAATTGATGGACTGTTGGTTTGACCAGTGTGGTTGGAGAGGTGGCAATTTAATCTTCCAATCCATTGTCAAATTTGGAATTCTATATAGTGCGAGGTCAGAAATAAAACTTCCTCTTTTCCCTCTTTTGCATCTAGTGTGAATGTGCGAGTTATTTCGTGTCATAGTGCGACATCTGGTGGCCACCGTATGTAGTACAGCCGTGGGTGAGGTCTTAATTCTTTTTCCCTGCCTGCCTTCCTGTTTGCCTGCAGTGCTTGTGGTCAGGGCAACCCCTGTGATTTCTATGGAGAACTCTCTGGTCTTGGATGTCTGGAAAGCTCTTCTGGAGCGAAAGAGGGCTTCTGTTCTTTGGGATGGCTTTAAGCAACTGTTTTACTGGGGCAAAGATTATGGGTTCTTTTCAGCCCCCGAGGAGGCGTTCTCCAGGGAGGCGTGGTGTCTCCTGGTAGAACACCTCATTGGCTCTCTCTCTGCTGGTTATAGTGCAGGCGTGGTGGCAATGCTGTTGGAGACGGATTGATCAGCTTTGGCAGGACTTCAGCCCCCCAGCCTCTCAACGGGGTGACGCTGAAGTCTTTTCGGAGGCTGAGGTGGATGTTGAGTCTTTGCGCGGATCGGTGCCTTCCCCTTCCCCCCAGGACACTGCGCTGGGTGATGGTTCCGGCTCGGATCGCGACTCTCGTTCCTCCGGGGTGGATTGGGCTCCCGGCCAGAGGATGGGCGGAGCCCCGCGGGCTTCTGGGGGTTCCGCAGAGTCGGTGGTGCCAACCCCGTCCCTTTTCGCGCGGGAACGCCCTCTCTACGTGCCTTTCCGGTGCTCGGGGGCTACGGGGAGCCCCTGGCTCAGCCTCCGCCTCTGCTGGAGCCTGATTTGGTGACAACACTTTGTCCGAACTGCGGGGCTTCCACAACGTATCCCTTGGGAACGGAGTCAGTCGCTCCCCCACTCTCCCGTTCGGGGTCGACGTCATTGATTGATTCTGCGTCTGCGCAGCCTGCCGGGCATGTGCAGGGGGAGGAAGCCGCTGGAGGCAGGACATTGGTCGACTTTCTGTTGGACCCCGCCCTAGTGGGCGGGCGGCCTGTTCCGCTCCACCGGTGTAAGGCGGTGTCTGCTATGGGGTTCCGCGTCACGAGCGGGACTCTTTTGGGTGCGGTCCCTGACGGCCCCATCCCCGCGCAGCCTGTGCAGGGCCCCGTGGCCGGGGCGCGGAGCGATGGAGCAGCTCTGCGAGCTGCGTCTCTCTCTGCGTACCGCTCTCCCCCCATGCCGGAGGAGGCTGGCCCCAGGGGGGCCCCGGCGGGGGCTGGCCCGTCTCTGCCTCCCGTCCCTCCTGCGGGTACCGGGGCTGCAGCGAGTGTGCACACTGCGGTGTTTACCTTTGCCGCGAAAGGTGACGCGGCCGGCGGGAGACCCGTGTTTCCCCGGGGCCGTGGGTCTTCTTCCTTGGCCTTGTGGACAGCTCCGCCATGTCAGGTGACTGTACGTCCGAGGGAACACGAGCGGTTTTGGCGAGAAGTCAAAGCTAAGGTCGAGAATGTGCTTTATCGTGCCTCTGTGCGTAGCCTCCCGGGGTGCGGAGATGGCTGCTCTGGCCCTGCTGATGCTGCAGGGGACGCGATATTGGGTGGTGTTGAGCCGACTCCTAGTCAGGCATCTGCTTCTGTCCCTGTGGAGTCCACGGGATGGGACTTAGCAGGTGCTGCCGCCTTACCAGGGGGTCTCCAGGGTTTCCCTATGCTCAGAGGTGTTGCTTATAACGCCCATCAGCCTTTACCATTGAAAGCTTTGATGGAACTCTATGATAAGGTTGGAAAATATGGTCTGGGGTCTGTGGAAGTCATGCAGATGCTTCGAGTGTTTGTTGCTGATTTGCTTATGATATTCGAAGCTTGGCTCGTGTTCTTTTTCAGCCTGTAGAATACGAACTTTTTGAGTCTAAATGGACTCAGCTGGCAGCTAGAGCAGCGGAGCGAAATGCTACGTTGGGCCAACAGGATCCCAGACGTGTGATTGGTACTGATGTGCTGCTAGGCACAGGCAATTATGCCGATCCTCAGGGGCAGGCTGGCTTTGCTCCCCTGGTGCTGGATCAGTGCCAGACAACAGGCATGGCAGTGTTGATTCAGACCATAGAAGTGGCTGCTCCAAAGGAGTAATTTGTGACTGTTGTCCAGGGAGCTGATGAGTCTTTCCTACGATTTGCAGACAGGCTGTCTGCCTCTGTGGAGAAGCAGGTGGGAGATCCTGAGGCAAGGAAGCTTTTGATTAAACACCTTGTGAGAAGTAACTGCAATGCCAATTGTAGGAGAATCATAGAGGCTCTTCCTGGTGATCCTTCTGTCCCTCAGATGGCAGAGGCCTGTGCAAAGGTAGGCACTTCAGGTCATAAGATGGCTGCCTTGGCTACTGCTGTGCATCCTGCCGTGGCTACTGCTGTGCAGCCAGTCTGGGTGATGCTGCAGGGCAGGCAGCGACAGCAGGAGAATGCTCAGGCCAGCAAGAAATGGAGAAAGAAGGTACAGCAGGTTACAACTCCCTTGTTTTTGTGTGGTCACTGTGGAAGGCCAAACCATACTGCAAATGTCTGTAAGGCAACTGTTCAGGCTAATGGCCACGCGTTGCTGGGCTAGGGAAACGGGAAGTGGAATGCGAAGGGGAGACGTGCCCACACACAAGCTTTTCTCCAAGCCCTGGAGTCGATGGAGGTCTGCTTAGCCAGCTTGCAGCCAGCACCCGCGGCTCAGCAGGTGTTGATGTCTGCACAGCAGTAACAGTTGTCATAGATTCTTGCAAAATACCCAAGGTTCCCCTGGATGCCTTTGGTCCCTTGGGTGAGGGCATGAGTGCTCTCCTTATGGGGAGATCTAGTGCCACCCTTCAGGGCATCATTGTGCACATGGGACTCATTGATGCAGATTTCATGGGACAGATTTGTGCCATGGTTTCCACACCCACCCCCCTGTCACTATCCCGAAAGGGACACGAATTGCTCAACTTGTGCCTTTTAAGTCTTCTGTTCGCAGGACAGTTGATTGGTCGCGAGGTGACAGCAGCTTTGGATCCACTGGGACGTCTCAAGTTCACTGGTCTGCTGTCCTGACCGAAAAATGTCCCGAGGTGCTGTGTACCCTGTCCATCCCTGGTGCAATGCTGCCAGAGATTCGTCTCCGTGGGCTTCTTGACAGCGGCACAGATGTCACAGTTCTCTCCCTTGCCGCCTGGCCCCCCGAGTGGAGATGCTTATTGCATGATTGGGAGGAACAGCGCGTTGCTATGTGAGCCAGCAGCCCGTGATGATCGCGAACCCAGAGGGACAGAAGGCCATGAGTCGGCCTCATGTTACTTCAACTAGTGTTAACCTCTGGGGAAGGGATGTTCTTTCCGCGTGGGGGGTGCGCATTGGGACGAATTTTTGATGGGAGCCACTGTGATGAAGGGCGCAGAGTGTCCTACACCTCCTTTACAGTGGCTGGTGGACAAACTCGTCTGGGAGAACCAGTGGCCCCTCCCTCAAGACAAATTAGTGGCCCTTCAAAACCTGGTGCAGGAGCAGTTGGACCAGGGTCATCTGGAGCCTTCTACCAGTCCCTGGAATGACGCTGTTGAGCAGGACGGGAACAGAGAACTCCAGATCAGAAGGCTAAGAAAATGAACTCTCTCTTTATTTCAAATGTACCACTCTATATATAGAGAACATCGAGAAGACTAATTTCATTGGTCTTAGAGTAAAAACATGTCACACCATTGGTGTGCAGTGAATGACGCACAGTAGCAGAACATATCTATAAACAATGTGAATAACAAGATAGATTAGAGAATTATTTACATTCTTTCCCAACTGTTTCCCAGGCTCTTGCCTGGTTAGAAAACCTTTCTCTTTCTCTCTGACTGAGCTGAGAATATCCACACTGGAACACTCCTGTCTTCTGCATCAAGAAAAAATCTGGGAAATGGAGCTTGTTACAAGACCTCCGAAAGGTCAGTGCCGTGATGGAAAGCATGGGAACATTGCAGGCGGGCATGCCGTCGCCTACCATGCTTCCCGCAGATTGGCTGATCCTCATCATGGATTTGAAGGATTGTTTTTTATCAGTTCCTTTGCATCCTGATGACAGACCAAAATTTGCCTTCTTGGTGCCAGCAATCAGCAATGCTGAGCCCGCACAGCGATATCAATGGAGGTTTTTGCCCCAGGGCATGCAAAATTCTCCTGCCATATGCCAGTGGTATGTGGCCTGTGCCTTGTCTGGAGTTCGCAAGCAGTTTCCTGATGCCCATCTTTATCACTATATGGACGACATTTTGGTGGCTGCGTCCACCCAGGATGAGCTGCTGAGGATACAGCCTCAGTTGCTGGATGCTTTGCATTCTCATGGGCTGCAGGTGGCTCCAGAAAAGGTTCGTTCAACAACAACCTCCTTGGAAGTATTTGGGGGTCAAAATTTTGGAACGGACAATCTGACACCAGGAGGTGTGATTTGTGCATTCGGTGAAGACACCGAATGATGCCCAGAAATTGGTAGGTGTCATCACTTGGTTACATCTGTACTTGGGACTGACCAATGCACAACTGTCTCCTCTGTTTGATTTGTTAAAGGGAGACTCTGATTTAAAGTTGCCTTGCACATTGACCCCTGAGGCACGTCAGGTGCTGGAGGAAGTTCAGCAAGCTGTTTCTGCTTGCCAGGTTTATGGCATTGATCCTTCCATTGATGCCACTGTGTTCATTACCACTCCAGATTCGCATCCCACAGGTATCATTGGCCAATGGAGTGACAAATGGTCCGATTCTTTGCACATCTTGGAATGGGTTTTCCTGCCCCATCAGCCGCAGAATATGGCAACTGCATTGTTTGAGCTAATTGCTCACTTGATAATCAAATGCCGGCAACGGTGTTTGCAATTGATGGATGCGGCTCCCGCAAAGATCATACTCCTGGTACAGTGGGAGGATTTTGACTGGAGCTTTGCACACAGTGTGTCCCTGCAAAGTGCTCTGGAAAACTTTTCAGGGCAGATCACTTATCATCTGCCCAGCCACAAAATACTGCAGGTGGCAAAATTCACACAAATCTCTTTGCGGCCCAAAAATAGTCAGGAGCCAGTGCAAGGACCCACTGTCTTCACTGACAGTTCGGGGAAAACAGGGAAGGCCATTGTTACTTGGAGAGATGGATCTGAGTGGAAGGTTCTGGAAGGTCATGAGCATGGGTCAGCCAATTGGTTGAATTGAGGGCTGCTGTCATGGCATTTCAGAAATTTTCCCAGGAACCTTTCAATTTGGTCACGGATTCAGCCTATGTGGCCGACATTGTACAGCAGTTGGGTTATTCAGTTTTGAAGGAGGTCAGTAATCCTGCCTTGTTTCATTTACTGAAGACTTTGTGGTGTGCCATTCAGGCCCGGGTTCATCCGTACTACGTTCTGCATGTAAGGAGTCACACCGATTTGCCAGGGTTTGTGGCAGAAGGTAATGCGAGGGTTGACAAGTTGGCTAACCCAGCACGGATAGCACCTCAGCCTGATACACTTGCGCTGGCCAAGGCATCACATGGGTTTTTCCATCAGAACGCACATACCTTGCAGAAGCAGTTTCAGTTGACACCAACTGAGGCTTGTGACATTGTCGCGTCATGTGACGACTGTCATGCGCTTGCTGTGCCTTTGCCAGCAGGGGTAAACCCCAGAGCCCTTAGGGCCTTGGAGCTTTGGCAGACCGATGTCACCCAGACTGCCAAGTTTGGCCGGCTCAAGTATGTGCATGTCACTGTGGACACGTTCTCTTCTGTGATGTGGGCTTCCGCTCACACTGGAGAAAAGGCCCGCAATGTCCTTGCCCACTGGAGGCAGGCCTTTGCTGTTCTGGGCATACCTTCTGCTGTGAAAACCAACAGTGGTCCTGCTTACGCATCACAGAAGGTGCGGCAGTTCCTGCAGTCGTGGGGTGTGTCACACAAGTTTGGTATCCCTCATTCTCCGACTGGTCAAGCTATTGTAGAATGCGCTCATGGTACTCTGAAGCGGGTTCTTCAAAAACAAAAACGGGAAATGCAGGGTGAAACCCCACACAGTTAGTTGGAAAAAACTTTGTATACCATCAATCATCTTACTGTGCCACAGAATTCAAATAAACCTGTCATTTTGAATCATCACCTTTCTTTGCAGGCTTCAGATGAGACACATCAGCCTTGAGCGAAGGTTCGGGTGCAGAATTTAGTCACCAAACAGTGGGAAAGTCCCTATGACCTTATCGCTTCGGGGTGTGGGTATGCATGCATATCCACAGATACTGGGGTACGCTAGGTACTGTCGAAATGTGTTCGTCCTGACCTGTGACCGCAGAGACAGAATCCGGCTGACAGGCAAAATGGAAACCATGACCAAACTGAAAGTCACCAAGTGGATGAATCATTGAGTGATGACTCAGATGCAGACGATGTGAGTGATCACTTCGATGATTCCTCCACAAGTGGACACTGAACATTGTTCAAATTTTTCCCTTTTAACGTTGTTCATTTTTCTTTTTTTTTTTTAACGGAAAAAGGGTGAGATGTTGCCCTGTTTGTTTAAAGGTTTTAAAGTTCTTCTAAAAGTTTTCTATGCCTTCTCATGTTTACATATTTCTACTGGAGTTTCTCACGCATGTTCATATAAATGATTGCTTTGCATTCATCTTTGTGGGAGAAGAGAATTGATGGACTGTTGGTTTGACCAGTGTGGTTGGAGAGGTGGCAATTTCATCTTCCAATCCACTGTCACTTTTGAAATTCTATATATTGCGAGGTCAGAAATAAAACTTCCTCTTTTCCCTCTTTTGCATCTAGCATGAATGTGTGAGTTATTTCGTGTCGTAGTGCGACAAGCTTTGCTAGAATAGTAGCAGAAAATGCAACAAATCAATTATTTAGAATGTTATTCAAACTAGTAATTGTTAATTTTTCTTCAAAAGCTTCCTAGTTGACATGGGTTTGGTTTTTTTTTTTTTGAGGGCTTTTTTGTGTTTTGTTTTTTGGGTTTTTACTGTTGTAAAATTATACAAGTTGTGGGAAATTCAGGACTCCTGAACAACTAATCAATATGATTAAGCAGAAGCCATTTATTGCTTACATTAAGCACTTATTTATACATTCTAACTGTACTGCACATGCTGATCACGCTCTTCTTCATCCGTGCCTCTATTTTGTCCATCCGCCTTGCATGCACCTCTCAGAATACGTGATTGGTTACTGTTGTAAAATGCAGGCAAACCCAATGGGAAGAATGATGATGTCTGACTCCAGTTCAGAAGGCTGAATGATTTATTTATTATAACTATGCTATAATACATTAATATACTATATAAAGGAGAATACTAAAAACTGCATGCTACTTTCTCTACCTACCATATCTAACAACCAACAACTCATGACCCTGTTCGCCAGAGTCCAGACACAGGTGGATCGGATTGGCCACCAGACTCAAACAATCCTCACCAGAATCCAATCAAGCAATCACCCCAGGTAAACAATTCTCCAAGCACATTCCACATGAGAAAAGCAAGGAGCAGAAATAGAAATTGTTTTCTCTTTCTTTCTCTCTGTGTACCTCTATGAAAAATCCTGAGAGAGAGAAAGAAATGTGAGAGAAAGACAGGTTATAGTCCAGGTGCCTCACCGCCCCTCGTTATCTAGTTCTTGTGGTCTTGGAATTCAGTTTCTTAGCTTCTTCTTTCTTATTTTAGCACAGTTTATATCTTAGTAACCTTGACGAATTCCAGAGGGCCCTGAGAAAATCCTGATAAGAACAGTTACAAGCTGTATGGCTGGTGCACACTGAGGCCTAAGTTGTTCAGATACAGTACTGCAACAAGTATATTTATATGGGACACAAACCTATCTGAACACCAGATATAGATATATACAAAACTGAGATAACATCTGGGGATAAAACCCACACTGGTTTGTTGCTTGCCTTTTTTTTCCATCTTCTTTTTCTTTTGAACCCACTCACACATTTTTAGTTGTTTGGGGTTTTTTTAAAAGGACTTCCTAGTATTTCAATAAAGAAGGCAAATCCAATGTTATTAAAGACAATACCACAAGAAAATTAGTAGTAGTTAGAAGGGTTATTCTGGACAGACTGGGAGGATTATAGGAGAGAATAATAACAACAGTAATGATGATCCCTGCAAGGTAGATGAGACTGAATTTTAAAAAAAGAATGATGTGTAAAGATAGTAGCATATTACACAGGGAGGGGGGAACAAAATGAGCAAGAGAGGGAATGATTTTGTAGTAATTATGAGACATGAAACAAAGACCAAGGTTTTTTCTCAATTCTTTTGTTCTTATTCTGTTAATTTATTACAATTAATCGCAAAACAGTAATTCACAAGTATAAATCCTAATTCTCATAGGACCAAATAACTACACTCTCAGTCCTCAGAAGTTTAAGCAGCATACTATTTATATGAAAGACAACTGAAATTCACTAACACGAGATGCATTTGCGGCCAAGTTGAACAAAACAGCATATGCGCAATCAGCAAGACATGGATCTTATCACTCATGTTTCAACATAATTTGCTTTGAATCTCCTACAAACACTTGACTACATACAGAAATAAGATATAGAATACGTGGCAGAACACATGGCAAAAAATGTCAAGAAGACTAAGTTATTTAGGTACACACAATAAGAGTATGAAAGGAACTTGTTGGTTTTGCTGTTTATTTACCAGCATACTTCAAGAAGTTTCAAAACACAAAATGAGCAAAGTTCTATTTGCCAAAACTGTGGTTTAGGTTTGCTCCTGGTTTTTTTTCCTTGCAATATGAATCACTACAGATTTTTTTTTTTTAAATCTGAAAAAAAATCCAGAGCTAATAAGTCAGTTCAAAGTACATTACTTTATTGAAGCAGTGACCCTTGAAGGGAGAATAATGCGCTCTGACTCCATATTGCAGAAGGCTGAATAAATTGCTTTTATTAAACTAAGTTATATTGCATTAATACTATACTATACTATAACTATATCATGCTAAAAAGATACTAAAGAAAAACCCGTGACTGTCTCCAGACAGTCACGACACAGCTTTGACACAATTGGCCAATCAATCCAAACAACCATCACCGGTGTCCAATTAACAAATCACTCTTCAGTAAACAATCTCCATAACACATTCCACATGTGCCAAACAACAGGAGCAGTGAATAGAGATAAGAATTGTTTTCTTCTTTCTCTGCGCTTTCTCACTGTGTCTCACAACTTCCCTGGAAAAATCCTGGGAGAGAGAATCATGTCTCTTTCTGTTCAGAGAATGTGAATACCACATTACTTGATGTAACTGAGACCATCTTGAATAAAATGATAAACATATAGCTACAGAAAATAAGAATACATTATATTTTATCAATTCTGGTTCTTTCTTGTTCTAATGCAGCATGAAGCATAGTTACCTAAAAACACAGAGAATGTTAACTTACAAAATGTGCTTTACATCCACAAGTTTACCAAATTAAAATAGTACTGTTAATATCATGTTGAACAAACAGGCAATGCATGCTGGTTTCAGGAAAGATTAACAGTATGATTGTACATGAACTGAAAGTACAAGTAAAATATTGCATAATGACAATTATTTCCCAAGCAACATTCATTGGTCTGCTTCTATAGTGTTATATGAAAACTACAAAGTTAGAAACTCTTCCAAGTTTTGGATTCAGCATTAATTCCCACCATAGAGCACTTAAGTGATATAATATTATGCAGTACAGATGATCTTATTGCATCAAAAATTATAAGTGTTCTACAATACTAGGTTTGTGCCAGTTAAGGACTTAGAACTAATAGTTACTGCAAAACAAAACTAAACAGAGAAATGTTGTGTCTTCTCTACTACAGTGGCTTATTAACAGTTATCACACAATATGCTGAGTTGGAAGGGACCCCCAAGGATCACTGAGGCCAACTCCTAGCCCTGCACAGGACCATCTCCAAGAGTCACACCATGTGACTGAGAGTATTGTCCAAATGCTTCTTGAACTCTGTCAGGCTTGGTGCTGTCATCACTTGCCTGGGGAGCCCATTCCACTGCCCAACCACACTTTGGGTGAAGAACCTTTTTCTAATATCCAACCTTACCCTCCCCTGACACAACCCCAGGCCATTCCCTCGGGTCCTGTCACTGGACACCACAGAGAAGAGATCAGTGTCTGCCCCTCCTCTTCCCCCCATGAGGAAGTTGTAGACTGCAATGAGGCCTCGCGACAGTCTCTTCTCCAGGCTGAACAGACCAAGTGACCTCAGTTGCTCATCATACAACTTCCCCTCAAGAACTTCACCATCTTCATAGCTGTCCTTTGGATGCTGTCCTGGGGTGATTCATAATGATATTGTATTCCACATCAATGAGAAAGGAGTTAAACAAAGAATTTTGGGGGTTTTGCCTGCATTGGTAGTTTGTTTTTACTCATATTTGTAGTTTCCCTAAACATTGTCACTTTCATTTTATAATTTAGCTTTACTTACTTGATTTTGCTTAAACGTTGTAACTTTCAATCTATAGTTTAGTTTTACCATATAACCAACATTCGTAGCTTTGTTTTAATTGCTATTGAGATTATTAGCTCATAGTAGAACATTGATAACAAGGGACTGAGAAGTTGAGCAAACCTCACCAGCTGTGGCTTGATTACAATAACTTCAGACCTTCAGAACACTAGATTTGTGGAAACAAGTCCAGTTAAAAGAATCCTAGATTCCACTTGGCTACGGTTAATTGCATAAGTCTCATATTACCAAGATAAGAGGTGGATAAGTCAGCACAAATTAACAGCGCATGCGCAAGCATGGAAAGTCAAGCAGAGAAACTGATGAGGAAGAGACTGGAATCATATAACACACCCGACATCCCAAAAAAAAGGGCTGCAGTTCTGAACAACGGACAGTAGATGACAATCTTGTTCAACAAACACATAAAGGACCAAAAATCCAAGAAATTATGAGCTTACGTAAGAAGGGGGACAAACTCTGGGCACGGCTTGGGGAATTCACAACTATATCTTCATAACAAAGCTACTTCTGCAAAAATTAACATTATATTATAATGCGCAACACATAGCATCCACTTGAATATTTATGAAAGCCAAAACTATAATATGTGTTTATCACAATACCTCTTCTTTTTCATAAATTATGTAGCTTGAGCAATAATTCTTGGTTTTTAATTTTCATTATTTGCTCTTTTTTTTCATAAATCAATTTTGCTTTTTCAAAGGAGTCTTTCATATTTTTTCGTTTCTTTAACACCATTATTTTTTGTACAGATAAAAGGGCTTTTCTAATGAGGGTAAACTCAAAGATGATACTGAGGCTAGTTTAAATTTCAGTTCCTCTACTTTACTGTCATCATCTCTGGTGCACTTTACGTCACTTTCTCTGTCAACTTTTCATATAAAAACTTCAGAGCCTGAGTATATCCTTCCATCCACAGCCGACAATATCCCAATAATCCAAGCAGTTTTCTAACTTCTTTCTTTGAAGAAGGGGGGCGAAGGGATAAAATTCCTGCAATCCTCTCAGGATTTAGTTTTTGGCTACCTTTGCTTATTAAGTGACCGTGGTACTTCACCTCTGACTCCACAAATTGCAATTTCCCTTTTGATACTCTCAATCTTTTTTCCCCAAGAAAATTCAGAAGTTTTATAGTAGCCTCCTTAACTTCAGCTTCGGCTTCTCTTGATAATAAAAGGTCATCTACATATTGATAATCTGTATTCCAGGAGGAGTAGGGAAGTTCTGTAATATTTCTTCTAAAGCTTGCCCAAATTTGGAGACTCAGTAAACCTCTGTGGCAGTTTTGTCCATCTTAATTGCTGTTTTCATCTTGTACTTGGATCCTCCCATTCAAAAGCAAAAATATTTTTACTATTTTCTGCTAATAGACAAGCACAAAATGCATCTTTAAGATCCACCACACTAAACCACTGATGTTGAAGTGGGACTTTACTTAAAAGGATATAGGGATTAGGTACCACTGGGTAGTGGGTCCAGGTTCTTTTGTTAACTCCCCTTAAATCTTGTACTAATATGTAAGTCCCATCAGATTTCTTTATTGGGAGAATAGGGGTGTTATGAGGAGACATACAAGGTTCCAATGTCCCATCCTTTATCCATCCTTCTATTACTGGCTTTAAGCCTTCTCTCCCTTCTAATCATATATGGTACTGACACACACATATGGGACATTCTTCTCTCTCATTCCTTATCCTTTTGGGGTCAATATCCCATCCTCTCCTATTTCCTTCCTCAGCCCAAACTTATTTTTTAATTTTTCCTTCATCTTCTTGGCAGAGTTCTGGCACTTTAGCTGTCATTTTCCCTTCTTCAGGTATAACCCCCATTCCTAATTGTACCTGGAAGTCTCTCCCCAAAAAGTTGCAACCTGCTCCAGGGACTAATAAGACATCTCCCACCTCTATTCTAGTTTCCCCTTCAATTACTACATTTTTGATTACAGGAACCTTAAAACCTTCTCCTTTAGCTCCTGTTACTTTTATAGTGTCATTACTTACGTTACACTCCTTCAGAATAGTAACTACACAAGTTCTCTCTGCCCCAGTATCAACTATAAATTTTAACGCCTCCCCCTGGAGGCCTACTTTTAAAGTTATCAAAGGCTTTAGATGGTATTTATCCCCCAGAAAATAGAGCCCCTGACATCCCTAGTCTGCTGATTCTTCTGATTATCTCTCTTGTAATACTTCCAGGTTTTTCTTTAGGCAAGGGCAATGTCTCTTATAGTGTCCTGTAGCAAAATTTCTGAGAGAGAGAGGACATGATTTGTATGTTTAGAGTGAAGGTTGAGCTACCCCAGTCTAGGCCTCAGATAGGGGCCTCGGTGAGGCCTTGAAGCCTATGACACAGTTAGAATTAGTCTGTGGCGCAGTTAGAAATTGTGTTAAGGTGTAACCACAGTGTAATGAGCTTTTTGGGTGTGAATTAGTATAGGTCTGCAGTGTGAAACTTTAACCACCTTAAGACAAAGACAAACAATGTTTGCTTGCCAATGAGAGTGTGCTCACAACTGTAAACTATGTTGAAGTGTATATAAAACTGCCATCTTATAAACAATAAAGGGAGAACGTATGATTAACCACATTGGTTTGGATCTGTGTTCATCCTGTCCAGCCTTCCCGGTTTTATAGATCCCCTGATTCAGTTGGCGCCACTGAACAGGGATTTGAAGTGTCTGATGAGTTGCCGAATCACCTCTATGATAGTGACGGGCGACGGCCTCCGATTCGCATGAAGGAGGACGCGATGGGAGGTTCAGATCCCGAATCACTTGTATAGCGATGGGGATTGGGATGCCAGAGCACTGAAGCCTCCTCTCTCCAAATCATGCTAGTCGTGATGGGAGAAAGGTTTCCAAATCATTTGTTTTGCGACGGGAAACAGAAGACTCCGTGGTTCATGCAGAGCCTGCTCGGCGGAGGTGAACGAGACGGAGCAGGGAGCTGGAGCGGTGTCGCTGCTGGGTCGTGTGGAAGATCGGGGGCACCCCGCACTGGTTGGAAGGTAAGCCGCATGCAAAGAGAGTGAAAGAAACAGGGATAGCGATTGGAAGGCAGTGCTGCGGCTTCTTTTGCATATTCTCTCAAAGAGAGGTGAAAAATTAAAAGAATCTGATTTGGAACAGTTGGCCCTGTGGGCCAGAAATAAAGGCAAATTACAGAAGCCCTCGCGCATTTTTAGCAAGACCGAGTGGCAAGAACTAGGGCAATTGCTTTGGGATTCTGCCGTTGAAGGCGGAAAAGACAAGAAGACAGTGCTAGAACTTGGTGCAGTTTGGAAGAAAGTCTTACATACCTTACAAAGTATGTCCGCTGAGAAAAAAGCGGCAGAAGCCGCAATTCAGACATTTGAAGGGTCCGTGGTAGAGAGGACAGAGGTGCAGCAGCCATCTCGAGTCGAAAAGTTTTTTGGTGTTAATAATATGTGTCCAATGAGAGGACAAAGGGCTCCAGTCAGCTCTTCAGTGCAGGAGGTCGTGGCTCGCATGGAGGCGGTGGCAGGACCCAGTCATGCGCAAGCGGCAGAAGTTCGCGTGCAGGCAGCGGAAGTGACTCGGCCAGCTGCCAAGCAGAATGAAGGGCATCAGGAAGTGGGCCAGCCGCCCCACTCTTGGGGCGGGGTTAAACCCGAGGAGACAGGCAGAGTTGATGACGAAACGGGGCTGGCTCAGGGGACGGAACACAGGGGCAGAGACCAAGGCGGAGACTGGAGAGAGGCAGTGCCGCCCCGTCACCCCCTGGGAGGCACGGTCACGGCGGCTGTGTGCGAGCTGGGGGGGGCGGATTCTAACACGGTTGCGGTGGCGGGATGGCAGTGGCGACGACACAGATGATAGCAATACAGCCCGCAGCAGTCCATTCACGTCACACTGCTGCAGCGCTGCAATGTCCCCTTCCACCAAACTCTGATTTGGACGAATCAGAATCAGATCCTCTCAATTTTAATTGTCACAAAAAGAAGCGATCACAGAATAAGATACTGAGAACAAATACCTTACAGCAAAAGATAGCCCACCTCGCCAACCTTTCAAATCAACAGGTTCAAGTAGAGGTACCTTCCTCTGAGCAGCAATTGATATTACCAGCTGTTTTTAAAAATCCAATTCAGTCCCGGTGGGCTTTAGTGGTGAAACATGCTATTTTAGATGGAGACTGGGATGCTGCCAAATCTTTTGCCTGCCCTGTCATTATAAGAAATAATAATGCAGCCTGGGAACCTCATGAATGGAAAATTCTCCAATCAGCCAAACAAACAGTCACAAATTATGGGATCAGATCAGAGGCAGCCAGGAACATCATTCAATATATATTTACAGCAGATGTGCTTTGTCCCTCTGATTCATCTAGTATTGCGTCCTTGTTGCTGACACCTTCACAATTCCTCATGTTTGAGAGGGAGTGGAGACGTTTGGCAGTTGAAGAAGCCAACAAACATGCAGTAGTGGGAGATCCTTTTTTATGGAGTCCAGCCAGATATGCTGACTGGGCATGGACCTTATGCAACAACCCAGGTCCAACTCACCTACCCAATTGAAATGCATCAATTGTCTCAACAGTTAGCTCATCAAGCTTTGCTTTCAGTACCAGATAAGAAGAAACCAGCACCTTATGCAACCATAAAACAAGGAACCACAGAACCATATGGACAATTCATTGACAGGTTGTCAGCCACTTTGAAGGATGCTCCTGATGTGCCACCAGACGTTCAAGACCACTTGTTTCACTCACTTGCCTTTGAAAATGCTAACTCACATACAAGAACTATCCTGATCACCCTTCCTCAAGGCTGTCCAGTCGACCAGATGCTTGTCAGAGGCACACGGGCAGAGCAAAGCAATCAAACTGCAGCATTCACAGCAGCCATCCAAGATTCAATGCAACAACAAGGACACATAATTGCAGCTGCTTTGTCAGGCAACAACTTCAATAACCTTCTCCGTCGCAGCAAAAGTCAACCCAACATCAGATCAACTAACTTCATCTGCTTTCAATGCGGTGGAACAGTCCATCTCCGATGAAACTGCCAAAAGGCTGTGTGGTGCCACAAGTGCATCAATGACAACCATGCCACAGAAGTTTGTCGCAAGTCAGGAAACTCCCAGTGCAGCGCGTCGAGGCACTGCACAAAGAAATAAATTGATGCCTTGATCCCACAGACTCCAAGAACAGCTTCCTTCTGAAAAATCAACCTGCCACTTGGGGGAGCCTCTGAGTGGATGTGGCCACAGCAACAGAAGTGACTGTAAATGATAAAAAGGTAGCCTTAATTCCGACCGATGTATATGGTCCAATGTACAGCACAACTTCTTTAATTGGAGGTTTGTTGCTTGGAAGATCCTTCACAAGTAAACAAGGTGTGATTGTGATTCCAGGTGTCATTGACGCAGATTACACCGGACAAGTGAAAATAATGGTTTATGCCTTGCAGCCACCTGTGACGATTCCAAAAGGAAGCAAGATTGCACAAATTATAGCAATCAAAAATATCCTGCCACACCGACAACGTCCAAAAGAACCAATCGAATTTGAAAGACAAGACAATGGCTTTGGATCAACTGGCCACGATGCCTTTTTCACAATTAACATGAAAGATCGTCCACACAAGAAAATACAATTACAACGTGGTTCTCACTGCATTCGATTAGAACCACTCCTTGATACAGGTACAGATGTTTCAATTATTAATCAGATGTACTGGCCATCTAACTGGCCTTTGCAAGCTCCAAGTTCCCACATTGTAGGAGTGGGTGGAATGAAAATGCCTTCAGTAAGCAGAGACCCCATCAGCATCATCTTTGAAGACAATCAAGTTATTGTAACTCAATTATACGTCATGCCTTTGCCCAAACTACTTCCAGGATTGATAGGCAGAGATGTGCTTTCCCAGCTTGGAATGGTTTTGACCACAGACCAGCATTTTCCTTAATGGCCACTGCAGAGCAGCCGCCCATCCTCAAGATCACCTGGTTGACCGAGACACCCATGTGGATTGAGCAGTGGCCAATGTCAGGAGAAAGGCTGCAAATTGCTGAACAATTAGTACAAGAGCAACTTGAAGCTGGACACATTCAACCCTCTGTAAGTCCATGGAACACTCCAATTTTCATTGTCCCCAAGAAATCAGGAAAATGGAGATTGGTACATGATCTACGAAAAGTAAATGAACAAATGCAGGTAATGGGTGCCTTGCAACCTGGTTTGCCAGCACCAAGCATGATACCACAAGGGTGGACCATTGTTGTCATTGATTTAAAGGACTGTTTCTTTACCATTCCACTTCATCCACATGATACCCAGTGATTTGCCTTCACCGTACCATCTATCAATAGGACAGCACCAGCAAAAAGGTATGAATGGATTTCTCTTCCTCAAGGCATGTGCAACTCTCCCACCATGTGTCAGCTCATTGTTGATTGGGCCCTGCGACCAATTCGTCAACATTTTTCCAATGCAATGATTTATCATTATATGGATGACATTCTTATTTCCAGCAAACAGCCATTGACAGATGCAGATTTAAATTGGCTCTTTTCACAACTGAAGCATCATGGACTGAGAGTATATCCAGAAAAAGTACAGCGATCAGCTCCTTGGAAATATTTAGGCTGGCTGATCACAAATGCACAAATTCGACCTCAAAAAATTACCTTACACATTGATATTTCTACCTTACATGATGCTCAGAGACTCTTTGGAGACCTACAGTGGGTTCGTACCATTGTAGGAATCACCAATGACGATCTACAACCATTTTTGCCATGGCTCCATGGCAGTGATGCCAACAGCCCTCGAGTTTGTACCCCTGAACAACAACGAGCTCTGATTCAAGTTTCAGAAAAATTACAACGTGGTTGGAGTGCTCGTCGCATTGAACATGTGCCATTGTCATTGTTCCTCTCTGTCATGGTTTGACACTGGCGCAATGCCAGCGCCCCCATGAAAATACACCTTCCCAAATAAATGCTGTGAGATGTTATCAGGAACAGAGCAGAGCAGGCCCAAGCTTAATAACAAAGGGAAAAAAAACTTTATTAAACTGCTACTACAAAAGACACACACACTAAATTCAGGATGAAGACCCTCTAAAACACCCCTCCTCCTCCCAATTTCCAAAACACCCACCATGAAACATCACCCGGGATTCCTGATCAAATTACTACCCTTCAGATAATCTGTACTCAGTCTATCAAGGGAGAGAGAAGTCTTTCTTGTACCACAGACCCCCCAGGAAACACAGTTGCCACCTCCTGTGTTTCCACGTCACACATGGCAACCACCCGGAGAAAATCTGCCAGTGTGACACTCTCCTTTCCATGTCACAGTGCTCTCACCACCATGCATGGACAGACTGCCCATAGGGCTCCTTTAAGGATGTTTTGCCACGGACCAAAAGAGACAACAGTTCAGCTTCTCATCTTGGGACTACAGTCCCCCCCCATTTTCCCCTGGGGTCGAGGGTCCAGGAACAGAGATCATCTTCTTCCTGAAGACAGAGGGCATCACCATTCCCTCCTCAGCTTTCCTCTGTTCTTGCCATTCCTGTGCTGTTAGTTGCTGAAGCAGGTCTCGTTGGGTCATCACTGCATCCCCCTAAAATGCAGTCTCTATTGCAGAAGAATTTGGTTCAGTCTATGGCTAACAAGAAAAGTCCAGCCAAAAGCTACTCCATCATCTCCTCCCACCTAAATATTTCTTCTTCTAACATGTCAGGTCCCGGACTGTCTCTCTTCCACTACAAATTAAGGAGGAGTAATATTTTACAAAGCCCTCATTTCCCGGAAAGGGTTAAAAGTTCAGACTCCCTGGACGGCTGAAATCTCTGCCCAGCATTCTCGACTCCCATGCTGGGCATCATCCCCACCCCCTTTCTCCTTCTCATTTGCTGGCAAATTTCCAGGTGCCGTCAGGCTCTCGGTCACTTTCCCTCTTGGGGGGGGGGGGAACAAAGGCATCTTCGTTTCTCTCCACCCTTCCGTCTGCAGGAGATGACTCGGTTCCAGACCTTCAGCCCCCCTAGGCCTACCTGGACAAGGCCGCATGGCTTCCCCTCCCCCACCCAGCCCACGGCTGGGCAGGGGAGAGTCTGCACTCTCTGACAACCGGAACCAAAGAGACAGTTCTCCTGGGAGTCCTTGCTTTTAACCCCCTGTGTTCTCAGAGGCGTGTCCATACTTTCAGTGGTCACTCCAGGTGCCAATATCCAAACCTGACCACTGATTGGTTTGACCCAACTTCCTGAAAAAAAATTCACTTCCATGTCAAACCACGACACTCTCCAACGCTTATGCCTGTCCACTTGCCAATGCTTTTCAATGGCAAAAGAAAAAGGGGGAGTCCCAACCTGGTTCAGCAGCGATTCTGCTCGAATGGCTGTTTTTACCTGTTCAACCAAAAAGTTGTGTTATGAGCAGGACAGATGCTCTTGCTGCATTGATACGAAAAGGCAGAGACAGAATTCTATAAATAGATGGAAAAGAACCAGCAGACATCAGTGTTCCTGTGAAGAATGAAGATCTAGAATGGCTGCTCAGACACTCCGTTGCGCTGCAAGAAGCACTGTTGGGTTTCACAGCAGTGGTGCACAACAAACAACCAAAAGGCTCGATGTGGTATTTCATCAAACATTATCAGTGGCTGGAAAGACCTTTGTGTTCATTGAAACCAGTTAAGGGAAAAACAATTTTTACCGATGCCAGACGAAGAACAAAAAGAGCTGTGTGCGTTTGGCAACAATGAGGAAAATGGTTGAAACATTGTCGTGGGGACAGGACATTTTTCATGCTCATTATCCCAATCGTGGTTTCTGTTCCCTGTTCTCAATTTGCTTTGTCTTCCTTCCCCCCCCAGCTCGCTGCTGGCTTGCTGCTTGGCTTGCTTGCTGCTTTTGCTTGCTGCTGGCTGCCTGCTTTGCTGGCTCTGTTTTCCTCTCTTTTTTCTTTGCTTTTCGCTTGCTTGCTTTTTTGCCATTTTTTTTTCCTTTTTCCCCGGTTTCCGTTGTCCCCTTTCCCCCACCCCCTTCCCCCGAAGATATCGGACCTACTCCGGGCAGGAGCTCCCCCGGGGTCTGCGAAAGAAGCTTTGTACCCTCTGCGGCGAAGAGAGATACAGCTCAACCCCCTTGGAATGGTGAAAACATCCGTGGTCATCTCGGGCTATTTCTCTTGTGCTGGGGAGTGTTTTTGTTGTTCCTTAATAAACAAGTTTTTTCCACTTCCCCTCTGAAGAAATTCCTCCCGAACCCGGTGGTGGGGGGAAGTTGCGGAGGGTTTTGTTTCCTATAAGGGGCTCCTTTGGAGATGTTTTCCCTTAATTTGTCCTAAACCAGGACAAATAATTTGGTGGCCCGTACGGGGAAGGCCAGACAAAGTGGAAAAAACTTTATTCTAACAATATTTTGGCTTTAACTGTTTTGTGGGAATATTGGTATGTCTCTTTTTAAAGGTATAATGTCATTTGGAGTGAAAGCCTGCCTCTATTTGTGGTCATTAGGGTTCTTTGAAGTTTTGATAGCTTTATGGTCCCTGGAGTTATTTTCTTATCCAGAAGTAGCTCCAGTATTGTCCCTAATACGTAGCTTTTGTAGCAGAGGGGCACTAACTAGAATATTTATCGGGCTGGGCTTGGCTGTGATACTTTGCAAGGGGCTTATAAAAATGTTGTTATCGGCTCCAGGAATGTATAATTCGTGGTTGTGGCTGTGTGCTAAATTTGTTATGGGGGAGGAGGTTTTTCAGCCTTTGCTTTCCTTTTCCTCCTCCGAATTGTTTACATCTCTATTAGAAAATGTCCTGTCCTCCCTGACTGCCAAGGATACCATCTTTCTGTTATTTAATTTAATAATCTGTCTCTATACTGTCTGCAGTTTATATAAGATGAAGGCTGAGATTTCTAGAGGGGCTGGTGAGACCTCTGATTTAGGAGTACAACCAAGGGTGAAAAATCCTGAGTGGTGCGGGAAATGGGAGGATATGGGCCAAATTTTAAAGGAGTTTTCTGATCCTGTAGTTTGGGACTTTCCATCTGAACACATCCAGAACCCAGCTGAGGTGGCGAAGTACCTGAAAGGGAAATGCCAGGATAACCCTAAGGAGAAAAAGATCATTGCAGTGAGCTGGGCCCTGGCATATGCTGATCGCACTCTGCTTGATACTGTAGGGCAACAGACAGAGGAAGGGGGGCAGGGAGATAAACCAGCAGCTATCCCAGTCACTCAGGCTGCAGCCAACAGCCCAGGCTCGCAGCCAGCAGCTAAACCAGACTGTAGGCCTCAACCAATGGCTGTGGCTACTAGCACGCGGAGTGGAAAGTGCACAGAGAAGACCGATCGACCAGTGGATGACAATGATGAGTATGATGCAGGAGAAGGACCCTCAACACCTCCTGACATAAAATCAGGAGTCAAAGCAACTGGCACAAGATCAGAGGCTAATATTGATTCCTTCTCCCTGAAGGACCTTCGAGGCCTAAGGAAGGATTATCGGCGACAGCCCGACGAATCTATAATTAGTTGGCTGGTCCGCCTTTGGGATGCGGCAGGGGAGGCTACCATTCTGGATGGCACTGAAGCGAGGCATTTGGGGTCCCTGTCACATGATCCTGTCATCGACCAAGGCATGATGAGGGGGGCTAGCCCTCAAAGCCTCTGGGAACGGGTCCTGGACAGCGTAGCACAAAGATATCTGTGTGCCGATGACCTCTATGTCCAGCAGACACGATGGAAGACCATAGAACAGTGGATCCAACGCCTGAGGGAGATGGCAGTGGTGGAGATCATTTTTTCAGAAGACGTAACAATTAGGAATCCGGACCTTGTACCATGCACACCTGTAATGTGGAGGAAACTGGTGCGACTTGGGCCACCTGAATACGCTTCTGCTCTAGCAATAATGAAGCGGGAGGAGGTATATGAGACTGTACTTGATATGGCAAAGAAGCTTCGGGCATATGCGGATGCTGTACATGGCCCGACTCATGCCAGAATTGCAGCTGTGGAAACACGACTGCAGGAATTAGAAGACAAAATAGAGGAAAGCCGCAAGAAACTCAGGGAAGAGATTAAGGAGGACCTCCTCCAAATCTCAGCTGTACAAATTAGAGGCCCTGGCACCCAACGCAGACGTTCCCTTGTTGGGGAAAGAAGGTACACCCCACGAGCTGAGTTGTGGTTCTTCTTACATGAGTCTGGAGAAAACATGAGGAAATGGGATAGGAAGCCTACTGCTGCTCTGGCACAACAGGTGCGTGAATTGAAGGAAGGTAAGAAAAGGAAAGCAGCCCCAGTTGCCCGTAGCCGAACAGCCAGGTATGATGATGATGATGACATGTCTGATCCCCTCGAGGGAACCTCCAAGACATATGCCCAAGGAAAGAAGGATAACCAAGCATAGAGGGGCCCTGCCTCTAGCCAGGTAGAGGCATGGGAAAACCGTATTTTCTGGACGGTGTGGATCCGATGGCCTGGCGCATCAGAGCCACAAGAATATAACGCTTTAGTGGATACTGGTGCACAGTGTACGCTAATACCATCGGGATATGTGGGGGCAGAGCCTGTTTTCATTGCTGGTGTGACAGGGGGATCACAACAACTGACCCTGGTGGAAGCTGAGGTGAGCCTGACTGGGAAGGAGTGGAAGAAACATCCCATTGTGACCGGCCCAGGGGCTCCATGTATTCTGGGTATAGACTTCCTCCGGAGCGGCTATTACAAAGACCCGAAGGGACTCAGGTGGGCCTTTGGAATTTCCGCTGTAGAAGCAGAGAACATTAAGCAATTAAACACCTTGCCTGGACTGACAGAAAACCCATCTGCAGTAGGGCTCCTAAGGGTGGAAGAGCAACGAGTGCCAATTGCGACCTCGACAGTGCATCGCCGGCAGTATAGAACGAATCGAGATGCCGTGATCCCCATCCACAAACTGATTCGTGAGCTGGAGAGCCAAGGGGTGGTTAGCAAAACCCACTCACCCTTCAACAGCCCTATTTGGCCTGTGCGTAAATCTGAAGGAGAATGGAGATTGACTGTGGACTACCGAGCATTGAATGAAGTGACTCCACCACTGAGCGCTGCTGTGCCGGACATGCTGGAACTCCAGTACGAGCTGGAGTCCAAGGCAGCACAGTGGTACGCCACTATTGACATTGCTAATGCGTTTTTCTCCATTCCTCTGGCAGCAGAATGCAGGCCTCAGTTTGCCTTTACGTGGAAGGGAGTGCAATACACCTGGAATCGACTGCCCCAGGGGTGGAAGCACAGTCCTACCATCTGCCATGGACTGATCCAGGCTGCACTAGAAAAGGGTGAGGCTCCAGAACATTTACAGTATATCGATGATATTATTGTGTGGGGGAAAACGGCAGCAGAAGTGTTTGAGAAAGGAGAGAAAATAATCCAGATTCTCCTGAAAGCCAGTTTTGCCATCAAGAGGAGCAAAGTCAAGGGACCTGCTCGAGAGATCCAGTTCCTGGGAGTGAAGTGGCAAGATGGGCGGCATCAGATTCCTACAGATGTCATCAACAAGATCACAGCTCTGTCCCCACCAACCAACAAGAGGGAGACGCAAGCTTTCTTAGGCGCCATAGGCTTTTGGAGAATGCACATTCCTGAGTACAGTCAGATCGTGAGCCCTCTTTACCTGGTCACCCGCAAGAAGAACAATTTCCATTGGGGCCCTGAGCAGCAACAAGCTTTTGCCCAGATTAAGCAGGAAATCGCTCATGCAGTAGCCCTTGGCCCAGTCAGGACGGGACCAGAGGTCAAGAATGTGCTCTACTCTGCAGCCGGGAACCATGGTCTGTCCTGGAGCCTTTGGCAGAAAGTGCCTGATGAGACTCGAGGCCGACCGCTAGGATTTTGGAGTCGGAGCTACAGAGGGTCTGAAGCCAACTACACCCCAACAGAGAAGGAAATTTTGGCTGCCTACGAAGGAGTCCAAGCTGCCTCAGAGGTGATTGGTACAGAAGCGCAACTCCTCCTGGCACCCCAACTACCGGTGCTGGGGTGGATGTTCAGAGGAAAGGTTCCTACTACCCACCATGCCACCAGTGCTACATGGAGCAAGTGGATTGCCCTCATCACGCAGCGCGCCCGTATTGGTAAACTGAATCGCCCTGGGATTTTGGAAGTGATTACAAATTGGCCTGAAGGTGAAAACTTTGGTGTCACAGATGAAGAACAAGAACCAGTGACACGGGCTGAAGAGGCTCCACCCTACAACCAATTGCCAGCAGAGGAAACACGCTATGCTCTTTTCACTGACGGTTCCTGTCGCGTCGTAGGGATGAATCGGAAGTGGAAAGCAGCTGTATGGAGCCCCACACGACAGGTCGCAGAGGCCACTGAAGGAGAAGGTGGATCAAGTCAACTTGCTGAACTCAAAGCCGTTCAACTGGCCCTAGACATTGCAGAAAGGGAGAAGTGGCCAAAGCTCTACCTCTATACTGATTCATGGATGGTAGCCAATGCTCTGTGGGGATGGCTGGAGAGATGGAAAGGGGCTAACTGGCAGCGTCGAGGAAAACCAATCTGGGCTGCTGAAGAATGGAAAGACATTGCTACCCGGGTAGAGAAACTACCTGTGAAGGTTCGCCATGTAGATGCTCATGTCCCCAAGAGTAGAGCTAATGAAGAACAGCAAAACAATCATCAGGTAGATCAGGCTGCAAAGATAGGGGTGTCAAAGATAGATTTAGATTGGCAACACAAGGGGGAGTTGTTCCTAGCGCGATGGGCCCATGATGCCTCAGGCCATCAGGGTAGAGATGCCACCTATAAGTGGGCACGAGACCGAGGGGTGGATTTAACCATGGACAGTATTTCTCAGGTTATCCATGACTGTGAGACGTGTGCTGCCATCAAACAGGCCAAGCGAGTGAAGCCCCTATGGTATGGGGGATGGTGGTCCAAGTACAAGTATGGGGAGGCCTGGCAGATTGACTACATCACACCGCTGCAGACACGCCAAGGCAAGCGCTACGTGCTCACAATGGTGGAAGCCACCACAGGATGGTTGGAAACCTACCCTGTGTCTCATGCTACCGCCCGTAACACCATCTTGGGCCTTGAAAAGCAGGTCCTTTGGAGGCATGGTACCCCTGAGAGGATTGAGTCAGACAATGGGACTCATTTTAAGAACAGCCTTATCAACTCCTGGGCTAGGGAACATGGCATTGAGTGGGTGTACCATATCCCCTACCATGCACCAGCTGCAGGCAAGGTGGAGAGGTACAATGGACTGTTAAAAACCACCTTGAAAGCATTGGGTGGGGGATCTTTCAAAAACTGGGAGCAGCATTTGGCAAAAGCCACCTGGTTAGTTAACACCCGAGGTTCCACCAATCGAGCAGGTCCTGCCCAGTCTGAGTCCCTGAATATAGTAGACGGAGATAAAGTCCCAGTGGCACATATCAGAGGTTTGTTAGGGAGGACAGTGTGGATCAATTCTGCCTCGAGTACAGACAAACCCATTCGTGGGATTGTCTTTGCTCAGGGACCAGGTTGTACATGGTGGATAATGCAGAAAGATGGAAGAACACGATGTGTACCTCAGGGAGACCTGATTGTGGGGTGAGACTCATATGCAAACATCTCAATTTGCTGGATGTTACTGCCATTGTTTGTACATTAAACCACACAGACATGGGACAGAAGGAAATGTGTAAATGTCGAAAGTCAGAGCAAGTAAGAATGGAAGGGAATGTGTAAGTGTGGAAGGTTTGAGCAGGCGGGAAGGAAGTTCAGTAACATGTTCACGATATGGGATAAGGGGTGGAATGTCGTGGGGACAGGACATTTTCATGCTCATTATCCCAATCGTGGTTTCTGTTCCCTGTCCTCAGTTTATTTTGTCTTCCTTCCCCCCCCTGGCTCGCTGCTGGCTTGCTGCTTGGCTTGCTTGCTGCTTTTGCTTGCTGCTGGCTGCCTGCTTTGCTGGCTCTGTTTTCCTCTCTTTTTTCTCTGCTTTTCGCTGGCTTGCTTTTTTGCCATTTTTTTTTCCTTTTTCCCCGGTTTCCGTTGTCCCCTTCCCCCCCCCCCCCCTTCCCCCGAAGATATCGGACCTACTCCGGGCAGGAGCTCCCCCGGGGTCTGCGAAAGAAGCTTCGTACCCTCTGCGGCGAAGAGAGATACAGCTCAACCCCCTTGGACTGGTGAAAACATCCGTGGTCATCTCGGGCTATTTCTCTTGTGCTAGGGAGTGTTTTTGTTGTTCCTTAATAAACAAGTTTTTTCCACTTCCCCTCTGAAGAAATTCCTCCCGAACCCGGTGGTGGGGGGAAGTTGCGGAGGGTTTGGGTTCCTATAAGGGGCTCCTTTGGAGATGTTTTCCCTTAATTTGTCCTAAACCAGGACAAACATTTAATCAAGGGTGATGGAAAAGACAGTCTACAAACCCTTGAGTTGAAGGCCATGTGTTGGGCTTTCCAAGTCTGGGACAAAGAACCACTCAATATCGTTTCTGACTCATTATATGTAGTTGGAGTTGTGCAAAGAATTGAAGATGTCAAAATCAACGTCTTGGAGAACTGTTCCTACAGTTGTAGAGTGTGCTGAAACAGTGCCAGCATGTCTTTTGTATCATGCACATTTGAAGCCATCAATGTAACAGCGGTTTAGGAGAAGGCAATGCATTGGCAGATGCTGCGGTCAGTTATGCTGTCCATGTTCCCCCACAGAATAAGTTTGAGAAAGCTTGCAACAGTCATGAGACATTTCATCAAAATGCGAGAGCCACGCATCGACAATTTCAGATCCCCCTGAATGATGCCCAAGGGATTGTTCATGCCTGCCCTCAATGTAGTCATTATGGGCCTGGCCTCAGACTTGGCACAAATCCAACAGGACTGAAAGCTTTAGAGTTGTGGCAGATGGATGTAACTCATGTTCCAGAGTTTGGTAGGCTGAAATATGTCCATGTCACTGTAGATACCTGCTCAAAATTAATTTGGGCAGCAGCACAGACAGAGGAAAAGGCTCTCCATGTGAAAAGACATTTATTTGCCTGCTTTGCAGTAATGGGTGGGCCTGTAGAAATTAAGACCGACAATGCTCCTTCTTATGTTAGTCAACAAATTGCTACATTTATGCAGAAGTGGGGGGTGAAACATACCACAGGGATCCCTCACTCATCTACATGTCAAGCTATTGTAGAGAGAGCCAATCGTACCCTGAAAGAATATCTAGCAAAACAAAAGCAGAATGATGAGACTGATGTATTTAATTGATTGTCAAAAGTATTGTTTACCCTAAATTATTTGTGTTTGGCAGAAGGTAGAGAAGAACCTGCAGTTGTAATACATCACCAAGCAGTGAAGGAGGGAAGACCACAAGCAATTCCAGGACTTGTTTATCACAAGGATATGTGAACAGGTGAATGGCAAGGGCCAAGTCCTGTGTTGTTTAATGGCAGAGGTTATATGTGTGTTTCAACAGGTACTGGTCCAGTTTGGGTGCCGAACACATTTACCCGTGCATGTCCGCAGGCAGAGATACCAGCCAACTGTGATAGCAATGTTGACAACAACAATCTACCTGGAACATCCCATGACAAATCTAGTACTGATGAAAATTAACTTTGTAGTGTACAGGAAAATAGGTTAAATGATCATAAGCATAACATTAAGTTTATCATAAGTTATAGTTTGTATTTAGAATTAAGTTTGTTTCTTTCATGTTAAACGGGGCAATCAAGAACATGAGAAATATGTGGTGGGTCAGAGTGTTTCTATTAAGTAGTGTTTTAGTAACTAAAGTATTTGGAATGCTTGACATTGACAAGAGACAAAAGATGTGGATCACTTGGGCCAAGCAAACTGGGCAAGATTCGTTCTGCCTGTTGTTAACCACACCATCAAATCCTTTCTGTACTTGTTTAATTGGAGTTCCATTGGGTTCCATGGCAAAGTTCAAAGCTTGGACTCAGGCCAAAATAAATCCAAAAAGTGTTCTGGGAGCGCAAGCTGTTGTAGTTGTGCAAAATCTTAAAGTTGTTAATGTCCAACCTCAGGAATTTGATCTTTTGGGTTCTGTTCCAGGAAATTACTGTTTGATATTTGGACCTCATGCTACTAAACCAACACAAAAAGAAAAACAGCCAACCGATGACAACACTTGGTTGTCTCCCAGATCTCCATTGTATTATAACTACTCAGAATATTGTAACAATTGGACACAATCCGTGATACCATCAAAAATGCTGCAAGAAAACTGCCACCAGGAATTTTCCTCATTTGTGGGGATCGAGCCTAGTCTGCAGTGCCTCAAAAAGCGATGAGAGGCCCATGTTATGTTGGTAAATTAACACTGTTTACTTCCACCATTCATCAGGTTCTAGGATTGCCTCAGAATCCTCAACGAGCCAAATGGAGTGCTCTCCAACTGGACCCCAATTGTAAAGATCAAGTATCATTATGGGGGCGCACATCTGTAATACTAGCCTCAATTTTCTCCCCAGGAGTTGCTGCAGTGCAAGCCCTCACACAGTTGAAAACCCTGGCCTGCTGGACAGGAAAGCAAATTAATATTACATCTAAAATGTTAAGTGAGCTTGCCACAGATGTAGATAGCATTCGTCATGCAGTTCTGCAAAAGAGAGCAGCCATTGACTTCCTTCTTTTAGTGCAAGGACATGGGTGTGAAGAATTTGAAGGCATGTGTTGCATGAATTTATCAGACCATTCTCAATCAATTTATAAACAGTTAATGCAACTGAAAGACAACATGAAGAAACTTGTCATGGACTCTCCATTTGCTAACTAGCTCAATTCTTTAGGTTTTACTCGTTGGGTCAAAGATTTAGTTTATTTTAGTATTGTACTTTTTCTTATTATTATAATTATTCTAGTTTTTATACCTTGTTTACTACAGTGCATGCAGAAAATAACTAACTGCGCCTTTAAGTCAATCTGGGTAGCTCAAAAAGAAAAAGGGGGAATTGTAGCAGAATTTCTGAGAGAGAGAGGACACGATTTGTATGTTTAGAGTGAAGGTTGAGCTACTCCAGTCTAGGCCTCAGATACAGGCCTCGGTGAGGCCTTGAAGCCTATGACGCAGTTAGAAATTAGTCTGTGGCGCAGTTAGAAATTGTGTTAAGGTGTAACCACAGTGTAATGAGCTTTTTGGGTGTGAATTAGTACCCTATTTCCTAGTGGATTGCCTAGGAAATCCATTGCTCCCTTTCCTGGGGTCCAGCCTCGCTCTGGGATCCAGTCCCAGTTACCCCAGGGGATCACTCACTCTTTACCTTTCTCTTTGTCTCTTCACCGGCTGGTCTCCTCGTGGAGATATGGAACCACAGCTAGAAAGACCCTACAGCCACTTCGCAGATCCGGACTGTCCAGTCCGCGTCTCACACACACCAGTCAATCCCCCCGCGTACAGTACTTACAATCCCTTTTCCTGTCCAGGTCTTCGTGCACAAGAATTGTGGGCTAGTTGCTGTGGTTTCTTAGGGAGCCTATTTTTTTTCTTTCTTTTGCTTTATGAGTCCCTTCTTGTCCAGGGGGTGTCAGCCTGCAGTCGCTGATGACACCAGAAGAAGCCGAGCAAGCCGCCAAACTCAGCAGGGAACACCTCCAGCTCAGAATCCCCTAGGACCACGGAGACGAGGTGTCCATCCTGGAACAAGTCCCCAGTTGTGAGCAATGGATGCCACTCCTCAGCTGAATTTTAAAAAAAATTTAATAAAGGACAATAGGGGACAAAATCAATAAAGCAAAAATAACAGCGCTGGGTATGTAGTTGTAGCCAGACACACACTGGCTCACAATAGCAACTCTTCTTATACACCCACTCTATTGCATGGGTCAAATACATATTCATAAGCCATTATACATATTCAGACATTTCCCCAAACTAGTTTGCATGTTCCAGGAACTTTTTAGCATGGCCCCTTCTCTGATGTGTCTTTTTAGAGCATGAGCAGTAATCTTGGATGTGGTTTTGAGACTAGTGTGTCACCTCCCCACAACGGGCCCCTATTCCGTGGTTTCAGCAGGTGACAGTTGTTGATAGTCAAAGTGGCAGTAGCAGGGGTCCCCCATCATGCCTGTTCCTCAAATGTAATCCAACCATTCAGCATGCTTCCACTACCAAATAAAGGAATGTTTTCCTAACTGTTTATGCTGTGCTTTCAAGTGATTTTCTTTGAATCAAATGTATGCCCAAAAATTGTTACTGTATCTTTATGACTCTGCAGCCGGGGCGGGGGGGGGGGGGGGGGGGGGGGGGGAGGGGGCGAGGCGGGGGGGGGGGATGTGATCGTAGGCATTTATAAATTCTTCCTGCCAGGGTTTTTTCAAGGCTTTTTGGGACATTGTATTTGCTGCTTGGTCTTTGTTCAGGCCAAGGTTATTCTTTCCTTTTGAGAGGGAAGATGTGTGCTAATGACTTTACAAACAATTTGATGGGCGAAGGTATGGGTGTTAACATCTTTGAAAAGGGTCTTAATGGCTCTACTAACTTTGGACAGCAGGTTTGTTGCAGAGCCCAGACAGCTTGGCTCCTGAAAGAGTCAAGTGGGTCTGCACAGGCTTGAGTTTCTGAACTTTGGGGTAAAATGACAGATTCAAGGAGGAATATGTGGTAGGTGGTTTGAGAAGGCTGTCCCTTCCTAGTTCCTCAGCCAATGGGGAAATAAAGAGGGCAACATGCAGCCGGGAGTTAAGGATAAAAGGAGGCTGTACCCTCCTAAACTCTGAGAGAGAGATGACCTCGTGGGCGTGTGCACCGGTGGACTTTTTTCCTGTATTCAAATAAAGTTGCAGGACTCCTCTGTCTCCTTTTTGGGCATAAACGTCTGCCATTTGTGGATTAGTTTTCCTGACATTTTTTAGCTTTTTTCTTTCTGGGCTCTGAGAAGCTGCAGTAGCAATCTTTGAGTTGCCTTGAGGGTGAATTCCACAGATGCCTGTCCAAAACCAGGGCCATCACGCCAGCAGAAGTGGAGTTCTGAAAAACACCAATCACTTGTTTTTTTTAAATCTTAAAAGTTTATAAGGAATAAAATAGTTATTCAAAATAGTAATAAAATTAGAGTAATAAAAATTTGGACAATGAGGATTAGGACACTACGAGACAATAGAAAGCAAAGAACTACAGACGTCTGGATGTTTTTGGGCACTAAGCTGTCAAAGACATGCCTTTTGACCAAAGGAATAACCCTTAAAAGCAATAGCCTCTTGCATATTCATATATCTCATACATGATACATAAATTCCTTGCAAATTAAGAATTTTTCTGGTTTCTGTCAACTTCTTCCCCTTAATCCTGGTGGTTCCATAAACACGGAGAGAAGGTGGAAGAATGTTTGTCTTTTCCAATAAGGAGACCATAACTCTTTATATGTCCTGTCGCTGTTATCACTGTGCGAAGAATTTCTTGATTATCTTATCCCTTTTCTTGAGCTAGTAAAAAATATCTTACATTGCGTAGTTTCTATTTTAACATTATATTGTAACCTAGAACTAACACACTACTTAGAGAATTAATACAGCATAACTTTATAATGTTACACATATAATATTCATTGTAATATTTGCGAAAAGCCAATCATAAAATATACATTTTTAACAAACCCTTAAAAGCAATAGCCTGTTGCATATTCATATATCACATACATGATGCAAACATTCTTTTCAAAAAAAAGGATGTCTTCTGCTTAATTTCTGCCCCCCCCCCTCCCCCCCATCTTGTAAATCAATTTCTTGGCTCCTAGAAGTCTGGAAGAAGTCTGAATAGTCCCGATAAGGAGGCGATAATTCTTCTCTTGCGGTCTTGGTGTCTTGTTGCTGTTATCTGTATGCGAAGAATTTCTTGGTTATCTTATCAATTCCTTGAGCTAGTTGCAAAAAGTATCTTACATCACATAGTTTCTATTTTAATATTATGCTATAGCCTAAAAACTATATTTACCACACTACTTAAAAAGGATTAATGCAGTACTACAAAGAAATTAATACAGTATAACTTTCCAACATAACACATATAGTATTACTTTTAATATTTGCGAAGAGCTAACCATATAATATGCTTTTTTCACAAGGTCAACACCAGATGAGCCATCTGACCTTCATCTGCTGCTAAAACTGCTCCATCAGGCTCCTGTCTTCCAGAGAGGAAGCTGACGCCATCTTATCCCTTTGTCCCAAAAGCCTGGGGCTGTTGCTGCCAGGTCCTGTATCGGGAACAGGTATTTTCTGGCATTTAGTGTCTCTCTTTGTTCCTGTAGGGTGGTGAGGTCTAGCAGTTTGATATCTAATAGATATTTACCTTTTTTTCCCCCCCTGTCTGTTGGTGTTCTGTTTGTTAGTAAACTGGGGTTTTTTTTCACTTTCATCTATTAGTATTCATTTCTTATTGACAGAAAGAGATTGTTGGAACCCTTAAAGGAGCTGTTGCCTATAATCAAAAGAAAAAAAACCCCTTGAAACAGTGTTAGAATAGTAAAGTAAAAAGCAGACCTTTATTTGGCACCTTCCAGGTGTCCCGGTGGTGATGGGCACACCCAGCACTGGATTTCTACAATTTTATAAGGTTAATTAATTAGGACATCTAACAGGTGCATCGAATAGGAGATTCAGTTGCCCCAGTAACCCACCCCTAGGTCAACCGCTTGGAATTGGTCCATGGCCTTCTTTGCCCCACTTCTTGTTATGACTTCTCAGATTCTGGTTGTAAAACAAAATGTTCTTCTTGTAGGTCCTCTTCCTTACAATAAGATTAAACAGAATTTCAGGAATTTATAACAAGATTTATTAGTATTACCAATATGGAGGACGGGACGTGCCTTGGCTCGTCTGGCCCCTGCGGCTGAACCAAATAGCGGCAAGTACGGTGTTTCACCCCAGAGACACTTTTGGCTAGCTGGATGCTGCAGCTGGGTGCGTGCAGACAAGTCCAGACATGCTGGAGCTCCGGTGACGGTGGGATGGAGCTTCCTCTCATAGAGGGTCTGCTCCTCAGGTTTCCGTCTACCGGAGAAGCCTTTAAGGCGATAGTGAAGGAAAGGAGTTGGTTCTGATGGAGGGTTTTAATCCAGAGCTTTTATTCTGGCCCTCAGGCTTCTGAATCCAGCAACTGCTCCAACAGAACTCTTGGACCGTGTGGTTGCTCTCCCTTTTGCCTGGGGGAGGGGAGAAGGGAAGGGATAGGGATCCCACCAACCAGGTACAGGAGAGGAGGTCTCAAGGGATGTTATGTGTAACAGGTATAATTCGCGCCATTTTAGCATGATATATATAATATTAAATATTTGTTAGAATGTACCCGTTTGTATTAGAAGCCCCCCCCACACTCTCAGGCAAAACCAGGTGTGTGTTGAAACCAGATTTACAAGAAAAAGGATGTGGCTCGCCAGGAGATGGGCCTTATCTGAAGTGATACAGAGACACCCAGGCGCTGATCATCACGTGAACGACCCGAGATGGATATCAGGAAAATCCCCTGGGCTGATACATGTGAATACCGTGTTCCCATAAATTTCATCAAGGGTTTCAATGACTCTGGACTTCGAATTGTTCTACCTTGTCACCAAGAAGGAAATCTCATCAACTTATGGGACTCTGAATGAAACAAAGGACTGAATGCCAAAATCCTGGCTTCAGGCAAGATTTTCCCTATAAAAATCGCTTGTACCAGGATGGTGGTGTGTGGGCATAGAGGAAAACCTCCGCTGAGGTTGACTTCTGTGTCTCACACCCAGCGCCGATCCCAGGCTCGGCGCTGCCCTTTACCTTGTGGCTGGCTAGTTAGATCTTGATTGCTAAAATAAATTTTTATTTTTATTTTTAATTTGGCTGGATCATTTTTCATTTATAACAAGGAACAAAGGACACCTGGATGGCCCAATGCCCCTCGGGGGTAGAGCGCATCTTTGAATCTGCCCAATCACTCAACGCCCTTCTGGAATTCCAGGAGTGACAGACAGTGCTCAGCAGGGGTCAGGGTGGGGAAAGGAGGGGTGATTGACACACCTGGGAGGAAATCTTCAGGGGAGAAACCCGGGATTCGGGGGTAAACCATGAAATCACACTGCAACAAAGGTTAGCTTATTGTTCTAAGATCTGGGGGGAAATGGTAGGAAAAGTACTGAAGCTACGGCCATGCATTAGCAATTTACAAAGCTACAAATATATGAAAAATATATAAAAAGTTTAGGCATCAGAGAGAACTCAGAGTGTTGTCCTTCAAATGGTCTCAAACCAAGACAAATTTGTCACCCAACTTAAGGGGCATGAGAAAGTGAAAAAATAGCATTCTTGCCCTGAAGACCTTGTACTGGGTACAGCACTCACTGGTCACCATGCTGCTCACTTTAATAATGGCTTTCTGGCATCTAGGCATGTATACTTATTCATATTTATTGACAATTTTGCCCCAGGTATATATCTTTTTCATATCAGGGACACAAATCAGGATTGCTGTGTTGATATGCTCTGTGATAATAATTAATGAGAAGATAACATCAGAGCCAATGAGAGTTGTTTGGGCTGTGTGTAGTTTTCTCTGGCAGTCCAGTGGTAGTGTAGATAGGCCTGGTCTTCCTCTGGGAGTCTAGTGGAAAAGCAAGCTGCTGCTCTGGGAATCTAGTGGGAAAAGCCTGCCTATGGGTGTTCCAAATCTCAGATTATATTTAGGTAGGAATGCTTGGCCCCTCCCCCTGGGCAGAGCATCTCACAATGGAATGATGTAATTAGTCATGCAGTGAGACTCAATGGCCCATTAACAGAAGATAGCTCCCCGGAGGGAGGATGGGTCATGGAAGAGATAAAGGAACACTGCCCCACCTGGCTTTAACAGATGGCCCAATTAACAGCAGATAACTGCCCCACCTCTAACAGATGGCAATAGAATACACACCCCTGGCCACATCTTGCATTTTCAACTTAAGACATTATCTACCCCTTATTCTATTATTATTTGTATTATACCTGCCTAAATTAATAAACTATACATAATGAAACCTTACACACAGTTCTCACTTAGGACTAGGTTTCCCTGTGGTACACAATGGGCTTCTATATCTTTTTGCATTACTCACTAAGTGTAACTAGGTTTTTGAGCAAAAATAATCTCATGGATGGGTTTGCTTTTGCCTGAGGTGAGACTAATCTAAACAGTCTTAAGTACCGGGGTGGATAACCAGAAGGAATGGACGTCCACCACCCAATAGGGGGATTCAGGGGAGTGGAAGGCGGAGGGACAGACAGACACACAAACCAATGGGGGAAGTTCAAGGGAGGGACCCCTGACCCTCATCCACTCACTCGATGCCCAAGGTGGAAGATTCTGGGAGAGCGGGATAGGAAGCCAAGTGATGGACAGGGTACCAGGGAGGGGACAGGGGAATGACTGAGCATTTTCAGGGAGATTCGCATTGAGGGAAAGGCGGGAAAGATCAGGGTGGAACCATTGGGAGAAAATGGGGGTTGAAGGGGCAAACCTTTACAGAACTGTTACAGAGATATAAAAACACAATACAACACATTGGCTACTCTTTATGAATTGGTATAAAGGTATAGTTTTGGCTACTGCTCTCTTTTAGCAGTGTCCTGGGACAGCTGAGCAGCTTTGAGTTTAGCAAGTTGACTTGATCTACTTTCTCTTTTAGTAGCTTGTGCAACCTGTTGTGTAGGGCCATATATGTCTGCTTTTCACTTTTGTTTCATCTCTACGATGTGATAGGAACTGTCAGTGAAAAGAGTGTATCATGTTTCTTCTGCTGATAGTTGGTTGTATGGTGGAGCTTTTTTAGCCTGTGTTACTTGTTCTTGCTCCTGTATGTTAGTGAGAATAAAGTTTTCATCTTTTGGCTAGTTTGTAATTATTTCCAAAATCTCAGGGCGATTTGAGTTTCTAATATGGGAGCGCTGTGTGATGAGGGCAATTTATTTGTTTTATGTAGTATTGGTGGCGTGGTGGGTAGAGGGAACTTCTCTTTTAAACCTCCACACCAGCACTGGTAGTTGGGGTGCTAGGAGGCGTTGTGCTTCTGTGCCAATCACCTCCGAGGTGGCTTGAACTTTTTCATGGGTGGCTAAGATTTCTTTTTTTATGGGAGCATAGTTTGCTTTGGATTTTCTGTAACTTTGGTTTCAGAATCCTGGTGGTTGGCTTTGAGTATCCTCAGGCACTTTCTGCCACAGGCTCCAGGACAAGCTATTGTTTCCGGCTGCAGAGTAAAGCATATTCTTCACCTCTGGTCCTGTCCTGACCGGGCTAAGGGCTACTGCATGAGTGATCTCTTGCTTGATCTGGATGAAGGCTCATTGCTCTTTAGGGCCCTAGTAGAAATTGTTCTTCTTGCAGGTAACTAGGTAGAGAGTGCTCACAATTTCACTGTACTTAGGAATGTACATTCTCCAAAAACTTATGGCGCCTAGAAAAGCTTGTGTTTCTTTCTTGCTGGTCGGTGGATGTTGCAGTGTACAGCTACGCAAATGGAGCAAAAAGGCTTTGTGAATTTGAAATGAGAGTTTCTGTTTCCTAAATATAAAGCTGGAGTTTCTATTCTGTATTTTTATGTGTATTCATCCTTCCCCCTGAAGCTATTCCCATTGGATTTTACCTATAATGTATTCACACTGGGCATTGTTCTATTGGTTTCACCTTATCTCTTATTTTCCCCTATAAAACCTGTGTCTGGACCCCAGATCATTGTCACTTGTATGTGCGGCGTTCGAGCAAATACAACCTACTTTGGACTGCACAACAAGTGTCCAATCTCTCGAGTCTCTTTATCCCGGTCTTGATCGCGCTCTCTAAATAGCTCTGTCCATATCAAACGAACCCACAAAGGTGTTTGTTGCTTCTCTCCGGCTGCTCCCGGAAGCGCCTGGCCAGCGCCCCGGGAAAGAGGAGCCGGGCGAAAACAAGGAAGTCAGAGAGAAAACAAGAAAAGCAACAAGTGGCGCCCCAACGCGTGGCTCTGATGCGGCAGCTGTTTTTACAGCGCGACAGATAGCGCTCCGGTTTGGGGCTTTTCCAGACGCTGATTTCCACTGCCATCACTGCAGGAGACCCGGCTGCTGACGCCGCCATCATTGAGCCGTCAGCGCCAGAGTCCGCCCGGTGGGAAAACATCTTGGACCACGGCGAGCCCGAGGGGGTTCCCGCTCCTTCTGCTCAGCTCGGCAGCACTATCGCTGCTGAGAAACTCTTCTGGCTCCTGCCGGGTTCCGGGTTTCCAGCAGAGTGAAGACGCAGCTTCTGCACACCCCAGAAGACGACTTCAGACCGGGAACCGCTGTTGTTTTTTGTTTTCTAAGGGTCGACGGTTCGGTAAGATTCAATACTAACGCGGGAGGGCCCTGGTTAGTGGATCTGGGTGGAGGCACCCCCATTCCTGCGGAGGGAAAGGGCACGTGAGCGCGCTGCGTGCGGGGTGCCGCCGTCAGGTTTTAGACTTTTTTAGTTTTTTTTCTTTGTTTTTTCAGCAGCAGGCGGGTGAGGCTTGCTGGTGGGCAAAATGGGTGGGAAATTGTCCACGCAGCAGAAAGAGATTTATTACCAAGTAAAAGTAACCCTGACGGAGTCAGGAGAAAGTTTTTCCAAAAGATTTGTGAAAAAGTTCATAAAGTGGTTGATTTTAAAGTTTCCAAACGTCTCAGCTCAGGATGTGAGGTAGAAAGTTTTTTGGAAGGGGGTTGGCACAGTTTTAACAGAAGGCACCAAGAAGGGGGATCCTTCAGTGAAAAAAGGCTTCATGAGGATCTTTTTGTTAGTGTATGACATAGTTAAAGAGGGCGCAGACAGTCAGGAAACGCGGGAAGCTGGAAAGAGTCCATCTGCTTTATTCCCCCCGTCTCCCCAACCCCCACAGTCTGAAAATGCTAATCGCTCTGTTGAAACTTCTGTTCCTAATCCTTCTTCTGATTCTTTTCACAGTTGTGGCTGTTCCCAAAAATGCTGTACTCCTTCTAACCCCTTCCCTCAACCCCCACGGGACGAACCACCACAAGGTGGCGGCGACCGCGTGGCGGGGGTCTTTGTCTCATCACAAGATGGACAAAGAAGCGTGGCGGGAACTCCTCCTTCCCAGGTACCCCCCCCCCACACCAGTCCCTGACCTTCCTTCCCTTTGTCCTGACCCCTCCTCCTCCTCTCTTGCGGCAGACCAAACTCCGCCCACAGCACCGCCCCTCCAGGTGGTTCCTTCAGCTCCACCCCTCGAGGTTCCATCACCCGATCCCGCCCCGCTCCACACGGCATCACCAACCTCAGCCACTCCCACACAAACCTCCACCCCCGAGCCTCCGGACCCTGCCCCCGCTCCTCCTGTTTCCCAAGCTCCGGCCTCTGGTTCCCATGGCGAAGGGAATAGCGGGGAAGCCGAAGCTGGGAAACAGAAAGCAGGCAAGGATTCAAATTCCTTGTTTCTCGCGCCAGTGTTGTACAACGCGAGAGGGCAAAACCCCAGATGGGAACCACTTTCATACGAAAGCATAAAGGAGCTCTGCAAAACAAAACATGAATTTGGGCAAAAAAGCGGATTTTTTAGGAGCATGTTAAAAGCAACTTTCAATTCTAACACCTTAGTTCCCACTGATTTAAAGCGCTTGTTCAGTTGCTTGCTCCCTCCATCAGAATACAGAATGTGGGAAAGAACTTGGAAAAGGTTTGCAGGAGACCTTCTTCCAGGAATTTTGCAGAGTCCCGATTATGCAAAAGATATAGAGAATGACGAGATCACCCTCGAACATCTTGTGGGTGAAGGGGATTGGAACCAAGCCCAAAAACAAGCAGCAGGGATTCCAAAACCAGTGTTAGATCTCACAAAAGATGCAGCAGAACGGGCATTTCTTAGTATGCCCTCAAAAGAACCTATAATACCTTATATTGCTCTCAAGCAATCTGTTTCAGAGCCATTCATGGATTTTGTTGATCGAGTGAGAGACACGGTCGAGAAAAAGGTGGAAGGGCAAGAAGCACGAGACGAAATCACATTTGAAATTGTCACCACAAATGCAAAGGCAGCTGTACACTGCATTGTGCCTAGTGTCAGCAGCCAGGTTTACACCACTGACAAAACTGAACCTTACCGGTTGCGACTTACTGAACCCATTCATTTCTCTAACCAGGAATGGCATTTCATCATAGCAACAGCAGAACTGTTGCCCAGCATTCAGGACTGCGAAACTCGCAGAAGGAATGATCTACTAAACTGCAAGTACCTTGTCATTCGTGACACAAAGTACACCCCACAAGAGATAGAGATCCCTCCTGCCATCCTTTCACTTGATCCTAGGACCTTCTATCTCATGGCACGTTGTGTCCACCCCCCTCTCTTCCTGTCACAGGGACAGATCATTGCCCAGGCAATTCCAGGGCCTCAGCCTCGCTGCTGAACCAGGTTGGGACTCCCCCTTTTTCTTTTGACATTGAAAAGCATTGGCAAGTGGACAGGCATCAGCGTTGGACAGTGTCGTGGTTTGACATGGAAGTGAATTTTTTTTCAGGAAGTTGGGTCAAACCAATCAGTGGTCAGGTTTGGATACTGGCACCTGGAGTGACCACTGAAAGTATGGACACGCCTCTGAGAACACAGGGGGTTAAAAGCAAGAACTCCCAGGAGAACTGTCTCTTTGGTTCCGGTTGTCAGAGAGTGCAGACTCTCCCCTGTCCAGCGATGGGCTGGGTGGGGGAGGGGAAGCCACGTGGCCTTGTCCAGGTAGGCCTAGGGGGGCTGAAGGTCTGGAACCGAGCCAGCTCCTGCGGACAGAAGGGTGGAGCGAAGCGGAGATGCCTTTGTTTCCCCCCACAGAGGGAAAGTGACAGAGAGCCTGGCGGCACCTGGAAATTTGTCGGCAGAGGAGAAGGAGAAAGGGGGGGGGATGGTGCCCAGTGTTGGAGACGGGATGCTGGACCGAGATATCAGCCGTCCAGGGAGTCTGAACTTTTAACCCTTTCCAGGAAATGAGGGCTTTGTAAAATATTACTCCTCCTCAATTTGTAGTGGAAGAGAGACAGTCCGGGACCTGACATGTTAGAAGAAGAAATATTTAGGTGGGAGGAGATGATGAAGTAGCTTTTGGCTGGACTTTTCTTGTTAGCCATGGACTGAACCAAAATCTCCTGCAATAGAGACTGCATTTTAGGGGGATGCAGTGGTGACCCAAGGAGACCTGCTTCAGCAACTAACAGCACAGGAATGGCAAGAACAGAGGAAAGCTGAGGAGGGAATGGTGATGCCCTCTGTCTTCGGGAAAGAAGATGATCTCTGTTCTTGGACCCTTGGCCCCAGGGGAAAATGGGGGGGGCTGTAGTCCCAAGATGAGAAGCTGAACTGTTGTATCTTTGGGTCCGTGGCAAAACATCCTTAAAGGAGCCCTATGAGCAGTCTGTCCATGCACGGTGGTGAGAGAACTGTGACATGGAAAGGAGAGTGTCATACTGGCAGATTTTCTCCGGGCGGTTGCCATGTGTGACAGGGAAACACAGGGTGTTGCAACTGTGTTTCCTGGGGGGTCTGTGGTGCAAGAGAGACTCCTCTCTCCCTTGATAGCTTGAGTATTGATTATCTGAAGGGTGGTAATTTGATCAGGAATCCCGGGTGATGTTTCATGGTGGGTGTTTTTGGAAATTGGGAGGAGGAGGGGTGTTTTAAAAGGTCTTCATCCTGGATTTAGTTTATGTGTTTTCTGTAGTAGTAGTAGTTTAATAAAGTTTTTTTTCCCTTTGTTATTAAGCTTGGGCCTGCTCTGCTCTGTTCCTGATAACATCTCATAGCATTTATTTGGGGAAGGTGCATTTTCATGGGGGCGCTGGCATTGTGCCAGTGTCAAACCATGACAGAGGTCCACATTTGGCACAGCAATCTAGGAACACAGTTCAAATTGAGGGGCCGAATGGGCAATTAGCATCGTTGTGCCCATTCGTTTTAGATTCAAAGTTCACTCTCTGGGGAAGGGATGCTCTGACTCAGTGGGGGGCAAAATTAGAACTGCCAACCCCCCAGGGTTTTTAGGTGCGGCCACTGAAGAGCGCCCTACCCAAAAACTCAAGTGGCTCACAGATACACCCGTTTGGGTAGAGCAGTGGCCGTTGCATAGAGAAAAGCTAAGAGCGCTCACTCAGATTGTGAATGATGAATTGGTAAAGGGACATATAGCGGAAACCAACAGCCCTTGGAATTCGCCGGTTTTTGTGATTAAGAAACCAGGGACAGACAAGTGGCGACTCCTCCACAATCTCAGAAAAATTAATAACGTAACTGAAGACTTGGGAGCTCTTCAACCAGGGATGCCTTCTCCATCTATGCTCCCCCAAGATTGGAAATTGGCAGTGATAGATATCAAAGATTGCTTCTTTCAAATTCCCCTGCACCCAGATGATGCACCATGCTTCGCCTTCTCTGTACCTTCCATCAACAGAGAGGCTCCCATGAAACGCTACCACTGGAAAGTCCTACCTCAGGGCCTCAAATGCTCTCCTACCATCTGCCAGTGGTATGTCGCCAGAGTTCTGTCCCCAGTGCGTGCCAAGTGGGAAGACTGCATTCTTTATCATTACATGGATGATGTCCTTGTCTGTGCTAACAGTGACAATGTACTTGCAGAGGCGTTGGAGGACACTGTCACAACCTTGTCAGCGGTTGGATTTGAGTTGCAGAAAGAAAAGGTGCAACACCTGTCGCCTTGGAAATATCTGGGCCTTGACATTAGCAACAGGACCATCATGCCCCAGAGGCCAATGATAAATGACAACCCAAAGACACTACGAGACCTCCACCAGTTGCGTGGGTCTTTGAACTGGATCAGACCCTGGCTGGGGCTCACCACGGGAGATTTATCCCCCATTTTCAATTTATTGAAGGGGGGGAAGAGTTAGACTCCCCGAGAGCTCTGACCCAAGAAGCCAGGGCTGCCTTGGAGAAAATTCAGTCCACCCTGGCAGACAGACAGGCCCACAGATGCCCCGAGGGCCTGCCCTTTTGATTTATCATCCTTGGTAAGTTGCCACACCTCCATGGGTTGATTTTCCAGTGGGACACAGACCAGCAGGATCCTCTCTTGATCATAGAGTGGGTGTTCCTGGGTCATCAGTTGTCCAAAAGTATCACCAAGCCACAAGAGTTGATGGCCCAGCTGATCATGAGGGCCAGGGCTCGCCTGCGGGTGTTGGCAGGGTGTGATTTCATGTGTATTCATCTCCCTATTAGAATATCTACGGGGAGACTCTCAAAGAAAACACTTGAGTACCTGCTCCAGATAAATGAAAACTTGCAGTTTTCCTTAGACAGCTATACCGGACAAATTTCCATTAACCATCCAGGTCACAAACTGTTTGAAACACAGTTTGATTTGATTCCAAAAAGCATTCAGAACAGTGAACCACTGAAGGCATTGACCATTTTTACCGACGCGTCAGGAGGGTCCCACAAGTCTGTGATCACATGGAAGGACCCACAGACTCAGCAGTGGGAAGCTGATGTAAAGGTTGTAGAGGGTTCCCCACAAGTTGCTGAGCTGGACGCTGTAGTCAGGGCCTTTGAGAGGTTTTCAGAACCAATTAACATAGTTACAGATTCAGCATATGTAGCAGGTGTTGTGTCCAGAGCAGAACATGCAGTGCTCAAGGAAGTTTCCAATCCAGCAATATTCAGTTTACTCTCGAAATTGATCCATCTAGTTTCCTACCGAGAGCAGCCTTTTTTCATAATGCACGTACGATCACACACTGACCTCCCAGGTTTTATCGCAGAAGGCAACCGCAGGGCAGATGCTTTGGCTGCGCCTTTACAGCTGGCTGGCCAGCCAAACATTTTAGAACAGGCCAAATTAAGCCATCAATTGTTCCATCAGAATGCACCAGGTCTGGTTCGCCAATTCAACCTGTGGCATGACCAAGCCAAGGCAATTGTGGCTGCATGCCCCGACTGTCAGGAGTCCACTTTACCAACCCTGAGTTCTGGAGTGAACCCAAGGGGACTCCGCAGTTGTGAAGTGTGGCAAACTGACATCACTCACATTCCGGAGTTCGGGAGATTTCAACATGTACATGTTTCAGTAGACACCTTCTCCGGAGCAGTTTTCGCCTCGGCCCATGGAGGACAAAAAGCCGCAGATGCAAAAAAAACACCTCATGCAAGCATTCGCGACCTTGGGGGTCCCCACCACTATCAAAACTGATAATGGCCCAGCTTATATTTCAAAGGCGTTTGGTGAGTTTTTACAGGAATGGGGGGTGAATCATCGGACTGGAATTCCACACTCCCCCACAGGCCAGGCTGTGATAGAGAGAACACATCAGACCTTGAAAAAGGTCCTCCTTCGCCAGCGGGGAGATATCCAAGCTGTTTCTCCACAACTCAGGCTCTGCAAAGCTCTTTTTACTATTAACTTTTTAAATTGTTCTTTTGATAGTCCTGAGCCGCCAGTCCTGCGACATTTTAAACAACATCAACAGCTCAGGCCTGACGAGAGACCTCCAGTGATAATTAGGGATCCAGACTCTGGAGAAATCCAGGGTCCACACCAGCTCATCACTTGGGGACGGGGGTATGCGTGCGTATCCACACCCTCCGGTCTCAGGTGGATTCCTAAGAAATGGGTCAAACCCTACACTCCTGGACGGGGAGGGAGTCCAACACAGAGTAACCCCTCCGATGCTTCAGAAGACCCCACAGATGACGCAGTTGCGTCAAACAGGAAACGCCGCAAGGGAGGAGGAGAACCCTAATTCCTGTTTTTCCTTTATACTGGCAGAATTTTTATAGTTAGTTTATCCTGTAGTATGGTTTCATTTTTCTTTCAGATTAGCAGGATGTCAATTTCTATGTTCCTGCTCCTCGTTTGGCTCCAGAAAATGACCTTCTACCTGTCCACAGGGGACGCATGGATCGTCCCTCAGCCACGGAAAAATGTGTGGGTCACCCTTTCCCAAGCTTTGAAACAAGAACACCTGTGTTTAGCCACTGCCTCAGCAGAAAATCCGATGTCCACATGCCTGGTAGGGATTCCGAGCAAGGGGCAAGAATTTCCAAAGTCCTTGATCCATTTGCAAACTGAATTAAATGAAAACAATCCACCGAATATCTGGGCAGAGTTCTACAAGCACAAGGATGTTGTAGAACATGTTAAAATACCTGTTCAGAATCCCCTGCTCCTGTGGCAAAAGTTTGTTCTAGACTTGCCCGCTGCTGATGGGGAGCCCCAGGAATTAGAACTACTGGGCTCCACAAAAGCTGAATTTTGCGTTCAATTTAATTTTTCACCAGTTAAAGAAATCAAACGATATGCAGAGGTCAGACAATACAAGATGGAATTCAGAGCGGGCCAATGGTGCACGGCTGTTGCTGTTTTAGAGGTCCCTAGCACCACAGATTTCTATCCCCGCAAGCTGGAAAAGGGAATGTTTTTCATCTGTGGGGATAGAGCATATCCAGGAATCCCTTCTCGTCTTGTTGGAGGTCCATGCACTCTGGGGCATCTTTCCCTTGCTTCCCCCAACATGACTCAAATTACAATTGGGCAAACAAAAGGTGAAACAAAAATTACTAAACGGAGTGCAAGTCAATTTGATGAACATTGTGATGCCGAAATTTACCATTGGGCAAAATCGAAAAGGGTTGCCGTCTCTGTGTTCCTACCATGGGTAGCGGCAGCCAAAGCATTGAGTGAATTAGGCAACTTGGAATGCTGGGTGACAAAGCAGGCAAGTTTAACATCAGCAGCCTTGAGTGACCTGCTTGCAGACGAGGAAATTACCAGGAAAGCCACCCTGCAAAACAGGGCGGCTATCGATTTCATGCTGTCGGCACATGGGCATGGATGCAAAGAATTTGAGGGATTGTGTTGCTTTAATTTGTCATCAAAAGGCCCAAGTGTTCAATCATCCATCCAGGAAATGAGAAACTTCATTGGCAGCGTGAAGCAGGAGAATGAGGGCTGGTTCAAGGGCATGTTTAAGGGCTGTGATCTTTCTGGGTGGGTGTTGTCCCTTCTAAAGGACATTCGTTATTTTGTTGTTGCAATCTTTTTAGTTTTGCTATCATTTGGGATTCTCAAGTGAATCATTTCTAGCATTGCTTCCTCCAAGTTTGCAGCCTCCACACCTGTCGTAGTTGCTGCTGCCACCACGGGAGGAGAATGGTGGGAAGATGGAAAACAAAACAACACTACAGTTTGATAGCCGCAGTTTGTCCTTCCCCCAAAGCTCCGTTCATTTTATTAAACAAAAAAGAGGGAGATGTTACAGTGTACAGCTACGCAAATGGAGCAAAAAGGCTTTGTGAATTTGAAATGAGAGTTTCTGTTTCCTAAATCTAAAGCTGGACTTTCTATTCTGTATTTTTATGTGTATTCATCCTTCCCCCTGAAGCTATTCCCATTGGATTTTACCTATAATGTATTCACACTGGGCATTGTTCTATTGGTTTCACCTTATCTCTTATTTTCCCCTATAAAACCTTTGTCTGGACCCCAGATCATTGTCACTTGTATGTGCGGCGTTCGAGCAAATACAACCTACTTTGGACTGCACAACAAGTGTCCAATCTCTTGAGTCTCTTTATCCCGGTCTTGATCGTGCTCTCTAAATAGCTCTGTCCGTATCAAACGAACCCACAAAGGTGTTTTTTGCTTCTCTCCGGCTGCTCCCGGAAGCGCCTGGCCAGCGCCCCGGGAAAGAGGAGCCGGGCGAAAACAAGGAAGTGGGAGAGAAAACAAGAAAAGCAACAGGTGGAGACATCGTGGTGATCTTATTCATGACTTCAATGGGAATCTGATGCCGTCCGTCTTGCCACTTTACTCCCAGGAACTGGATCTTTTGGGCACGTCCCTTGACTTTGTTTTTTCCTAATGGCAAAGCTGGCTTCCAGCAGAATCTGCATGATTCTCTCTCCTTTCTGAAATACTTCTTTTGCTGTGTTCCCCTACACAATGATATGATTGATATACTGTAGATGTTCTGTGTTGCAGTGTGATTTCATGGTTTACCCTCGAACCCTGGGTTTCCCCCCTGAAGATTTCCTCCCAGGTGTGTCAATCACCCTTCCTTTCCCCACCCTGACCCCTGCTGAGCACTGTCTGTCACTCCTGGAATTCCAGAAGGGCATTGAGTGATTTGGCAGATTCAAAGATGCGCTCTACCCCCGGGGGCCATTGGGCCATCCAGGTGTCCTTTGTCCCTTGAGACCTCCTCTCCCGTACCTGGTTGGTGGGCTCCCTACCCCTTCCCTCCTCCCCTCCCCCAGGTAAAAGGGAGAGCAACCACACGGTCTGAGAGTTCTGTTGGAGCAGTTGCTGGATTCAGAAGCCTGAGGGCCAGAATAAAAGCTCTGGATTAAAACCCTCCATCAGAACCAACTCCTTTCCTTCACCATCACCTTAAAGGCTTCTCCGGTCGACGGAAACCTGAGGAGCAGACCCTCTATGAGAGGAAGCTCCATCCCACCGTCACTGGAGCTCCAGAATGCCTGGACTTGCCTCCACGCGCCCAGCTGCAGCATCCAGCTAGTCAAAAGTGTCTCTGGGGTGAAACACCACAGTTGCCACTATTTGGTTCAGCCGCAGGGGCCAGACAAGCCAAGGCAAGTCCCGTCCTTGATATTGGTAATACCAATAGTTCTGGAGCTTCACCCTTTTTCAGTGCAGCCTGAATCAGTTTATGGCAGATAGTGGGGCTGGGTTTTCACTCCTGGGGCGGTTAGTTTTAGGTGTATTGTATGCCTCTCCATGTGAAAGCAAACTGGGGCCGGTATTTTGCAGCTTGAGGAATGGAGAAAAGCGTGTTAACAATGGCAATAGTGGCATATTATTTTTCTGCCTTGGACTCCAGCTTGTACTGGAGTTCCAGCATGTCTGGCACAGCAGCGCTCAGCTGTGGAGTCTCTTCATTTCAGCTATGATAGTCTATAGTCAATCTTTATTCTCTGTTAGACTTGTGCACAGGTCAGATGGGACTGTTGAAGGGTGAATGGGCCTTATTGACCACCCTTTGGTTTTTTAGGTTACGGATTACTTTGTGGATGGGGATCATGTCATCTCGATTCATCCAATACTGCTGGCCATGCACTGTCAATGTGGCGGTTGGTATTTGTTGCTCTTCTACCCTTAGGAGTCTTATTGTAGATGGGTTTTTTGATAGTTCAGGCAAGGTGTTCAATTGCTTAATGGTTTTTGCCTCTACAGCAGCTATTCTAAAAGCCCACCTGAGTGTCTTTGTGTTTTTGTAATAGCCTAGATTATATGGGGCCTCTGGGCCGGTCACAGTAGGATATTTCTGCTATTGTTTTTTAGTCAGGCTCACTTTGGCTTTCAACAGGGTCAATTGCTATGATCCCCCTGTCACCCTGGCAATGGAAACAGGTTCTGCCCCCACATTTCCCGATGGCATTAGGATACACTGTGCACTAGTATTAATAAATGCTTCATATTTTTGTGGCTTTGATGTGCCAGGCCATTGGATCTATACTGTCTAAAAGACCTGTTTTTTTCTGTGCCTTTTCCTGGCTAGAGGCAGGTCCCCTCTAGCCCTGGTTATAATTTTCTTTTGGGCATATATATTAGAAGTTCTTTTAAGGGGTTCTGACAGATTATACTTGGCAGCTCAGTCATGGGAGTTTGAGGTTACTTTTACTTTAGTGGAACTCTTTTGGTTAGTGTTTCTCTCTTTGAGTTGATGCACCTGTGCTGCCAGGACAGAGGTGGGTTTCTCATCCCATATTCCCATGTCTTCTTCATGGTTGCGCAGGAAGAACCACAGGTTAGCTCACAGGGTGTACCCTCTCTCTTTAGCTGGGGGACATTGGGCTCTGACTTTGGGGCCTGTGACTTTCACTGGTGCTGCATTGATTTTCCTCACCTCTTTTCTCATTTTCCTCATCTCCTCTTTAAACTTCTCTTTGAGTTCTTTAACTATGGTAAAGACATGAGATTGCATTGGGCCACTGATTATGCTTTTATAATTTCTAAGTTTGTTGGCAACAGAACTCACTGTTTTTTGGTTGTTATTGGCATTAATTGCTGCAATGAAGGTGGTGTATTGAGATGGCCTTAGATTTCCCAGAATCTACAATATTTGTCCTGTGCACCTGACTTTGTTGGGGTCATTATTATGTTGTCTATCTGTCCTAAAGAGTACCTCCGATACTGCTGCTACTCTTAGTTGCTGGATCCCTTCTTTAAGGGTTTTCTAATGTATTTTATGATGGAAACTCTGCATTCTCTTTTTGTGGAAAAACCTCCTTTTTATACTCATTAAAAGCCACTCCCAGAGGGAAAGGGGCCCTGGCTCCCTTATGAATACTTGATTCATGCCTGAATTTTAGGTTAAGGGTCTCAAATTCTGTTACCAAGGAGACCAAGAGACGAGAGGAATTGAAGAAAGATAAGGACAGAACTTTGCAGCTGAAACTTAGGTGAAGTCACTGTTACTTTTCACCAATGGTGTTATGTTGATTCATTGTGGCCAATAGTTGGGGTGGAAGAACTATAAACAATTGGAAAGTGTAAAAAAGGTCAGCCATTTTCGATAATAAAGAGTTGCTACCTGAGACTGCTTGTGGTCTCTGCTTTGTGTAGCGACCGCCTCGACAGCGGCATCTGGTGATCACCAAGTGGAACAACAGCCTGAACAACATACTTGGTCTGGACCCAAATGGGGTCCTAGTGACTGGCAACCGTGACCCACTGGGGAGTAGTGGGGGAGGCAGCGTTGCTGCAGCTGAGAGTGGTGTGTGGAAGCCACGGGGAGGTCCAGACCTGATTTTCTCCTATCAAGACACCTGGAAGCAGGTGAGCCACCAACTAGTAATAATGGGAAATAATTTATCTAATGAGGAAGAGACTGTTTTGGCTACATGGAAAGCTTTATTAAGAAATAAGGGAATTAATACTTCAGACTATGCCCTTTGTAGGCTGTAGGCTAAATCACAGGATTTTGGCACTGGTCCTGACACGGCATTTAGTGTTAAAGCATGGAAAAAAGTCAGGGACAGACTGTGGGAAGTCATCTGAGTGGGAGATAAAACTATTGTTGATCTAGCTGTTACTTTTTGAGGCATTAAAGGAATGGAAAACAGAGTGAGAACAGGCAGAGCATGATGCGGACGAAGAATCAGGCTTGATAACAGAGACTGACGGGGGGGATGAGTCAGATGGGGCCTCTGATGGGGAACTTGTTGAATCCATCCTTGAAGAAGGTGCAGGTGCCATGGAAGTTACCAGGCAGGCTACCAAAGCTTCCGGAAAAGCTGCCAGAGCTTCTAGGCTAGCTGCCAAAGCTTCCGGGAAAGCTGCCAGAGCTTCTGGGCTGGATGTCAAAGCTTCTGGGAAAGCTGCCAAGGCTTTCGGGAAAGCTGCCAAACTTTCCGAGCAAACTGCCAAAGTATGTCCTTATCAGACTCCTAAACCTCTTTATCTCACACCTGCACAGCAGCTCACGATGGTGCCTGTATACACTACACTGCTGCACCAGTTAGCTGAAATGTCTTTAGCAGAGAGAGAAACCCAGCCATCTGCCCCCCCGCTCCCCTCTGAGCTGCATGAACAATTTGCAAGGTCGTATCCTCCGTTGCCTGACAGTGACAGCGAATCAAATGAAGAGTCACCAGCAGTAACACCTGAGTTGGGACAAGGAACTGTTGATAGTTCATCTTCTAATAGATCTAGCCGTACTGCCCCATGGACTTTGCCTCCATGTCAAGTAATTGTGCTTCCTTGACAGCCTCAGAAGTTTTGGTACAATACGATGTGTTTCAAGAAACTTGGAGGTGAGTGGCTGATCGCACAGCTTTAACAAATATGCAGCTGCCTCAACATGACCCTCGTCATGCTGTGGGTGTTGATGCCTTATTGGGCACTGTGTCTTTTGCCAACCCAGATTTACAGGCAAGGTGGGATCCTTCAGTTTTGACACAAGGGCAGCAAATAGGCATGAGTGCTTTAATTAAAACAATGGAAATGGCAGCTCCAAAACGGAGATATGTTACTATACAACAAGGGATGAAAGAACCATTTTTGCAATTTGTGGAAAAGCTTGCTGCAGCTATTGAAAAACAGGTAGATGATGAACCTTTGCGACACAGATTGTGTCTACAATTGGCAAAAGAAAATGCAAACCCAGACTGTAGAAAGATTATTGACACCTTACCTGGGGAACCCACATTGCCTGAAATGGTTACTGCTTGCTCAGAGGTTGGTTCAGTAGAGCATACAATGGCAGCTCCATCTAAATGCTATAATTGTGGACAGCAAGGGCACGTAAAGGCACAGTGTAATACCCAGAAAATAACATCTAAGTCAAATGCAAGCAGCAATGTTATGTGCAATCGTTGTGCTAAATTTGGACACTATGCTAAACAATGCAGGAGTAAATATCATGCAAATGATCAGCTGTTGCAGGGAAACAGGAAGAAGAACACAAAGGGGTGCGTGGGGACGCAAATACCCCAACAACCACAGCAGCAATTACGGGCCTTTCTAGTACTGCAAAGCTACCCATTTGCGAACAATACTCAGGGGCAACAAGTGGGTCTGCAGGGACTGATATACCCACCACCGACACAATAGCTATTTTGACAAAAGAAATATGCAAAGTGCCCCTCAAAGTCTATGGCCCAATAGGATGGGGATTGAGTGCATTTTTGATAGGGAGATCAAGTACTACACTTAAAGGTATTCATGTGCATTTAGGACTTATTGATGCTGATTATTTAGGACCGATTCATGCTATGGTATCAATTGATGACCCCCCTGTCACTATTCAGAAAGGAACTTGCATCGCTCAACTTGTACCCAATACAGTGGACCGAAGCCATGGCACAGGAAGTTTTGGATTAACAGGAGTACCTCGAGTGTTCTGGACTGAGAAAGTAACAGAGAACTTTCCAGAAAAGACATGCATCCTCACAGCCAGTGGATCTCATCCAGGAACCATATCGGTAACAGGTTTGATTGACACTGGAGCAGATGTTATAATACTTTGTTGACCTCAATCATGGCCTCTCACTCGTGCAAGTTTTGGACTTATGGGGTTGGGTGGTGCTACAACAGGTGGTTTGTCAGCCATTGTAATTAATGTGGAACATCCTGATGATCAACAAGCTAACATCAGACCCTATGTTGCCAATGCTCCTCAAAGTTTGTGGGGACGAGATTGCTTATCTCAATGGGGTGTCAAAATTATGACGGATTTTTAATAGGGGCCACTGTGATGCAGGGTGGTGAACATCCAGTTGTAGCTTTGACATGGTTGACAGATAAACCTGTCTGGGTTGATCAGTGGCCCCTTACTACCGAAAAGCTTACTGCCCTGCAAGAATTAGTTGCAGAACAATTGCAAGCAGGACATATTGAAGAATCATTCAGCCCCTGGAATACCCCTGTTTTTATAATAAAAAAGAAATCAGGAAAATAGAGTCTTTTACATGATTTATGGCAGATAAATGCTGTAATGGCAGCAATGGGAGCTTTACAACCAGGCCTTCCTACACCCACAATGATTCCATAGGAATGGCAAATAGTTGTCATTGATTGGAAAGATTGTTTCTTTACTATTCCATTGGCTGAGTAAGACAAAGAAAAATTTGCTTTTACTGTGCCTTCCACAAATCACGTTGAACCCAATAAAAGATATCAATGGAGAGTACTCCCCCAAGGCATGAAAAACTCGCCAACTATTTGTCAATGGTTCGTGGCACAGGCCTTGTCAAAAGTGCAGGAGTAATTCAATCACTGCTATTGTTATCATTACATGGATGATATCTTGTTGGCATCTGACAACAAACAACAGTTATCAGCTCTTAAACACTGTGCTTGTGATGAATTTGAAAGCCTTCGGTCTGATTATTGCCCCAGAGAAAGTGCAGGAACACATGCCTTGGAAATATCTAGCTATGTTGGTGACTAACATTCAAGTTATGCCTCAACCTGTGAAATTAGACATTGATGTTAAAACTGTTACTGACGTACAGAAATTGGTTGGTGCAATAGGTTGGATTCGATAATATCTAGACATAACCAATTATCAGATGCAACCATTATTTGATTTGCTATCGGGGATCACTTCCTCTACTGATGAGAGGCAATTGACCCCAGCAGCAAAGAAGACCTTAGAAGAAATTGAATTAGCCTTAGCACACAAATTTGTTAACAGAATAGATACCTCTGTTGGTATTCAATTGTTTATTTTGAAGGACCATGAAATGCCATGTGGGATACTGTGTCAATGGAGTGATAATTGGGAAGACCAACTGCATATTTTGGAATGGATATTTTTGTCTTTCAGATCTCAGAAACAGCTCCAGGACTTTATGAGCTTTTTGCAGATATTATCATCAAAGGTTGCAGGCATTGTCGTAAGATTTTGGGACATGACCCTGTGACCATTGTGATACCTGTACAACAGTGGTATTTTGAATGGTGCTTTCAAAATAATTATTAATTGCAATCTGCCTTATCTTGTTTTACAGGCCAAATAAAATAGTATTTGCCTTCTCATCCTGTTTTGAAACTGACCAAGGAGATCCCTTTTGAAGGGAAGCAAATTTGTTCTCCTGTTCCAGTGGAAGGTATAGCAGTTTTTACAGATGGATCGGGGAAAACCGGAAAGGCAGCTGTGGCCTGGAAAAAGGATGATCACTGGGAGTATGAGACAATGATTCAGCAAGGATGTCCTCAATTGGTTGAACTTTGTGCTGTTCTTTTGGCTTTTTCTTTATTTTCTGATTCTGTAAATATAATTACTGATTCCATTTATGTTGCTAATCTAGTTAAACATTTAGATCAAGCAGTGTTGTATAATATTAAAGAGAAACCATTATTTACCATGTTAGTGAAGTTATGGACAGTTATTTGTGCTCAAAAACATCCTTATTTCATCATGCATATTTGTAGCCACATATCATTATCTGGATTTTTGTTGAAGGCAATGCCTATGTAGATTCCCTAGTAGCTGCTGCTGCAATCAAAACTGTACCTAATGTGTTGCAGCAGGCAGTTTTGTCTCATCAATTTTTTCATCAGAGTCCTCAAGCTTTACCGCAGCAATTTAAATTGTCTCCTGGTGAAGCAAAATCAATTCTTTCTTCTTGTCCTGACTGTCACATGACTCATGTTTCTGAATATTACGGTACCAACTCTAAGGGTCTATCCACTTTAAAGGAATGGCAAGCTGATGTTACAAAAATGCCAGAATTTGGTCGCTTTAAGTACGTTCATATTACAGTTGATACCTTTTCTCGTGCAATGGTTGATTCAGCATTCACAGGAGAAAAAACTCGTGATGCTATTTGTCATTTTTATCATGCCTTTTCTATCCTAGGTGTTCCATGTCACATAAAAACAGATAACGGCCCAGCATATGCTTCACAGAAAATGCAAGCATTCTTTCGTGCTTGAGGCATTGAGCATTCAACAGGTATTCCACATGTTCCCACGGGCCAAGCAATCATCGAAAGGGCTCATGGTCTTCTTAAATGTCAGGTTCAAAAACAAAAAGGGGGGATGCAACAGGAGTCACCTCAAGTGAGATTAGATAAAGCTGTTTATGTGTTAATTTTTTTGCGTCCCCTACCTGACTCACAGTTATCTCCAATTTTTTACCATTTTTCCTCTTTGAATTCTAAGCAACCAGATTTCCATAGAAATTTTAAGGTATGGGTTAAGAATTTAATTACTGGTATGTGGTCTGGTCCAGTGGAACTAATAACCTGGGGGAGAGGTTATGCTTGTGTTTTGACAGATAATGGTCCTTGATGGGTTCCTGCTCGCTGTATTAAACCTTATTTGGAGCTCACAATAAGGAATAGAATGGATGGTTCTGCAGCTGAAGCAGAACGTGCGGATGACACTGGCTAAGGCCATATATCAGGACATGTATCTCATCAGTCTTAATGTGTCTTAATAGTAATTAAAAGGTGTGGATTTGGTTTGCACTTATCAGGACAATGCAGGTTTTTGGAACCTTTGTTCTAGTATTCCTGCATCTCCTTTTGAGCACTTTGGGAGGTTATAGCTTAAGGTTTCTGTTGCGGCGCAGCAACGACACGCAGCGGCGTACTGGGTGTGAGCAGCAGAAGGGGGCGTGACACCTCCCCCGGGACCCCAAACCTCCTAAGCAGTCGTCAGGCGATCAATGTGGAAAAGATGAGATGGGCCTTGCTTGCTTATCCGAGGATGGTTTATTGTGGCAAAAGGGTGAAACTAAAATCGTCCATAACTCGAATATGCAGCAGAGGCAAGGACCCCAACACAGACAGGGCAGTGGGTTTTAAGGGACAGGACTAGGGAGGAACTTGGGACTAGGAACCAATAACAGAGTAGCAGGGGAGGAACATAAGGCGGGGATTACAATGTTTAAACCAATAGGGAGTTCCAGGGGAGGGGAACAGTTTAACTAAACCAATAGGGCATCAAGGGATACATAAATGACAGGGAATCATCTGGAACAAGGGGTAGGAATTAGGGAGGACTGACAGCAGGGACTGAACCAATGCCTCAGGGGAGGGGGGGGTACAAAACCACTTAAAGAAAACAACAATATAACAAAAACACACCACAACAGGTTTCAGTATTAGACATATAACTTTATAGGGTAGAGTAGTTAAGAAACTTAAAAGCACTTATAGATGGATGAAGGATGGGAATGATTGTATTAAGAATGGGAATATTAATTTTGTTGATGGTTGTAATTGTTGTTTTGTGTTTCCCCTGTCTGCTTGGATTTTTGCAAAGGGTCCGGCAAAAATCCATAGCAGCTGTGTTTACAGTTCAAAAACAAAAAGGGGGAATTGTGGGAAGGGGCTAACAGCTGGCCTTGTTAGCTAAAGGAGCAAAAAGAAGCTGAGAAGAAGAAGCTGATAAGGAGCTCTCTCCAAGGCTGTTACCAAGGAGACCAAGAGAAGAGAGGAACTGAAGAAAGAGAAGGAGAGAACTTTGCAGCTGGATGAAGTATTTTTAGAAAGTTAGCTGAAGTCACTGTTACTTTTCACCAATGGTGTTATGTTGATTCATTGTGGCCAATAGTTGGCGTAGAAGAGCTATAAACAAAGTGTATAAAAGGTCAGCCATTTTCAATAATAAAGAGTTGCCATCTGAGACTGCTTGTGGTCTCTGCTTTGTGCCGCGACAGCGACAGACAGTTGTAATGTCTGTGGGTTCCACTGCTGCACTATTAGACTCTCCCTCTTTGAAGCAGGGGGAGGGGTTTCTCACCAGCTGGGGAAATGTACTCCTTTAGCATTTGGTCTATCTTATGTATCTTTTTTATTAGAACCCCCACCCAATCCGAGTGGTTTATTTTTGAGTTGGGCTGTGGGGCAGGGTCAGGCTTTGGGGCAGCATCCCTAGTCTCTAGGGTAGTGTTAGACTTTGTGGCAGCATTTCTAGTCTCTGGGGCAGTGTTAGGCTCTGTGGTAGCATTCTTAGTTTCTGGGTCTGTGTTAAGTTCTGAGGCAGCATCCCTATTTCCTGGGATATGTATTAGGGTGGTTATCTAAGTCAATTTTCCTTTATCTCTGAATGCTAAATAAAACAGGCTTAACAGGCATATTAGCAACATTAACTACTGCATGATATCATTAGCATTTAGAGAAGATCTGAACCCTTTGAAAACTGGTGGGTTAGACTCAAAGAGTTGGTTGAAGGGTTGAGAGAAAATTTCCCCTGGTGTTATTTCTTTATAGTAGGTACTATTATTAAAGTAACCCTAAAAACATATAGTTAGTGTGTGATAGCCCTGAATTCATGTGCTTGCTTTCTAGAGGAAGTTAAACATCCATGAATTCTTCACATTATTAACCTATAAAGCAAACTGGATAATAGCCACAGTAGCTTTAGTGTCTGTGATGAAGAGAGATGGGGAAGACTGATAGGTGATCAGAATCCAAATTTATTGTGGAGTACCAATGCTTATATACTGTTTTAGGAAGACTAGTCATGTTTACTACAATGATTAGGTTAAAATCACATACGCAAACTTATGCATATTACATGTCTTGCTTGGAGAGTTTAATGAAATTTTTCTTTTTCTGGTAAACCAATCTGATTGAATCTTCTTGCAATCTTGATTTAATCCTCAAAGTTCTGTTTGCTCTTGCCAAGGCATCCTGTTATCAAATCTCTTATGCTAACCAGGTCCAAAGTCTATCACCTGTCTTGTGTCCCAATATCTCAACACTTTAGTTATAGAATCTATGTTTAGATAGGGTTTATAAATGGGAGAAATATAGCCACGATTATGTGCCACCTGAACCATGGTAACCTAGACTTCATGGTGACACCTAATGAGGTTTCTATATCTAGCACACAAAAATTAGGTTATTTAAGAACTGTTACTCCTCTTTTCACCCTTTTTTTTCTTGATGCTCACGAGCCCTACATCCGGATGTTTTGGGCACTGCCGACGTCCGTAATTCTTTGTTTTTTATTGTCTCGTAGTGTCCTAATCCTCATTGTCTAAATTTTTATTATTCTAATTTTATTACTATTTTTATAACTATTTTATTTCTAATAAAATTTTAAGATTTTAAAAAACAAGTGATTGGTGTTCTTCACAATTATGGTAGCAGAAGATAGTTTCTAACACCTCTCTGCTGGTGCCTTAGGAGAGTCAGGGTGAGGAAGACATGTCCTGCCCTGTTAGGCAGCCTCGTTTTGTTCCCCTAGTGTGACTGACAGATGCAGGTTATGATCTGATGGACAAAAGGAGGCAATAAAACAAAGAAAAGGGAACGGATTCCCTAAAACCCTGGTAATTAGCCCCTAAGACTAAAAGTGCACACGAAGAACAAAGACCCAACAAAGACCCAAGGATCAAGAATAGGTAAGTATTTGTTTGGATGGGGCGGATAAGGGGGGGATGAATGTGTGTGAATGAGAGGCCGGCTGGTTATCCTAGACCTGCCAAGTGCGTGCAGTAGTCTCCCATGCTGCGGTTTCAACTTTTCATGAGAAAAGCGGCCAGTAAAGAGACAAAGCGAGGGATAAAAAGGAGAGAGAAAATCCCCCCAGGGAAACTGGGACTGGGTCTCAGGGAAGAAGTGGAACCCCGTGGAGAGAAGAAGCCAAGGGTTTTCCTGGCATAATCCATAGAAAAAATAAATAAATGTCCTGGTTTAGGACAAATTAGGGGAAAACACCTCCAAAGGAGCCCCTTATAGGAACCCAAACCCTCCGCAACTTCCCCCCACCACCAGGTTCAGGAGGAATTCCTTCAGAGGGGAAGTGGAAAAAACTTGTTTATTAAGGAACAACAAAAAACACTCCCCAGCACAAGAGAAATAGCCCAAGATGACCACAGATGTTTTCACCAGTCCAAGGGGGTTGAGCTGTATCTCTCTTCGCCGCAGAGGGTACGCAGCTTCTTTCGCAGACCCCGGGGGAGCTCCTGCCCGGAGTAGGTCCGATGTCTTCGGGGGGGGGGGGGGGGAAGGGAACAACGGAAACCGGGAAAAAGGGAAAAAAAATGGCAAAAAAGCAAGCCAGCAAAAAGCAGAGAAAAAAGAGAGGAAAACAGAGCCAGCAAAGCATGCAGCCAGCAGCAAGCAAAAGCAGCAAGCAAGCTAAGCAGCAAGCCAGCAGCCAGCCGGGCGGGGGGAAGGAAGACAAAACAAACTGAGGACAGGGAACAGAAACCACGATTGGGATAATGAGCATGAAAATGTCCTGTCCCCACGACATTCCACCCCTTATCCCATATCGTGAACATGTTACTGAACTTCCTTCCCACCTGCTCAAACCTTCCACACTTACACATTCCCTTCCATTCTCACTTGCTCTGACTTTCAACATTTACACATTTCCTTCTGTCCCATGTCTGTGTGGTTTAATGTACAAACAATGGCAGTAACATCCAGAAAATTGAGATGATTGCATATGAGTCTCACCCCACAATCAGGTCTCCCTGAGGTACACATCGTGTTCTTCCATCTTTCTGCATTATCCACCATGTACAACCTGGTCCCTGAGCAAAGACAATCCCACGAATGGGTTTGTCTGTACTCGAGGCAGAATTGATCCACACTGTCCTCCCTAACAAACCTCTGATATGTGCCACTGGGACTTTATCTCCGTCTACTATATTCAGGGACTCAGACTGGGCAGGACCTGCTCGATTGGTGGAACCTCGGGTGTTAACTAACCAGGTGGCTTTTGCCAAATGCTGCTCCCAGTTTTTGAAAGATCCCCCACCCAATGCTTTCAAGGTGGTTTTTAACAGTCCATTGTACCTCTCCACCTTGCCTGCAGCTGGTGCATGGTAGGGGATATGGTACACCCACTCAATGCCATGTTCCCTAGCCCAGGAGTTGATAAGGCTGTTCTTAAAATGAGTCCCATTGTCTGACTCAATCCTCTCAGGGGTACCATGCCTCCAAAGGACCTGCTTTTCAAGGCCCAAGATGGTGTTACGGGCGGTAGCATGAGACACAGGGTAGGTTTCCAACCATCCTGTGGTGGCTTCCACCATTGTGAGCACGTAGCGCTTGCCTTGGCGGGTTTAAGGCAGTGTGATGTAGTCAATCTGCCAGGCCTCCCCATACTTGTACTTGGACCACCATCCCCCATACCATAGGGGCTTCACTCGCTTGGCCTGTTTGATGGCAGCACACGTCTCACAGTCATGGATAACCTGAGAAATACTGTCCATGGTTAAATCCACCCCTCGGTCTCGTGCCCACTTATAGGTGGCATCTCTACCCTGATGGCCTGAGGCATCATGGGCCCATCGCGCTAGGAACAACTCCCCCTTGTGTTGCCAATCTAAATCTATCTTTGACACCCCTATCTTTGCAGCCTGATCTACCTGCTGATTGTTTTGCTGTTCTTCATTAGCTCTACTCTTGGGGACATGAGCATCTACATGGCGAACCTTCACAGGCAGTTTCTCTACCCGGGTAGCAATGTCTTTCCATTCTTCAGCAGCCCAGATTGGTTTTCCTCGACGCTGCCAGTTAGCCCCTTTCCATCTCTCCAGCCATCCCCACAGAGCATTGGCTACCATCCATGAATCAGTATAGAGGTAGAGCTTTGGCCACTTCTCCCTTTCTGCAATGTCTAGCGCCAGTTGAACGGCTTTGAGTTCAGCAAGTTGACTTGATCCACCTTCTCCTTCAGTGGCCTCTGCGACCTGTCGTGTGGGGCTCCATACAGCTGCTTTCCACTTCCGATTCATCCCTACGACGCGACAGGAACCGTCAGTGAAAAGAGCATAGCGTGTTTCCTCTGCTGGCAATTGGTTGTAGGGTGGAGCCTCTTCAGCCCGTGTCACTGGTTCTTGTCCTTCATCTGTGACACCAAAGTTTTCACCTTCAGGCCAATTTGTAATCACTTCCAAAATCCCAGGGCGATTCAGTTTACCAATACGGGCGCGCTGCGTGATGAGGGCAATCCACTTGCTCCATGTAGCACTGGTGGCATGGTGAGTAGTAGGAACCTTTCCTCTGAACATCCACCCCAGCACCGGTAGTCGGGGTGCCAGGAGGAGTTGCGCTTCTGTACCAATCACCTCTGAGGCAGCTTGGACTCCTTCGTAGGCAGCCAAAATTTCCTTCTCTGTTGGGGTGTAGTTGGCTTCAGACCCTCTGTAGCTCCGACTCCAAAATCCTAGCGGTCGGCCTCGAGTCTCATCAGGCACTTTCTGCCAAAGGCTCCAGGACAGACCATGGTTCCCGGCTGCAGAGTAGAGCACATTCTTGACCTCTGGTCCCGTCCTGACTGGGCCAAGGGCTACTGCATGAGCAATTTCCTGCTTAATCTGGGCAAAAGCTTGTTGCTGCTCAGGGCCCCAATGGAAATTGTTCTTCTTGCGGGTGACCAGGTAAAGAGGGCTCACGATCTGACTGTACTCAGGAATGTGCATTCTCCAAAAGCCTATGGCGCCTAAGAAAGCTTGTGTCTCCTTCTTGTTGGTTGGTGGGGACATAGCTGTGATCTTGTTGATGACATCCGTAGGAATCTGACGCCGCCCATCTTGCCACTTCACTCCCAGGAACTGGATCTCTCGAGCAGGTCCCTTGACTTTGCTCCTCTTGATGGCAAAACCGGCTTTCAGGAGAATCTGGATTATTTTCTCTCCTTTCTCAAACACTTCTGCTGCCGTTTTCCCCCACACAATAATATCATTGATATACTGTAAATGTTCTGGAGCCTCACCCTTTTCTAATGCAGCCTGGATCAGTCCATGGCAGATGGTAGGACTGTGCTTCCACCCCTGGGGCAGTTGATTCCAGGTGTATTGCACTCCCTTCCACGTAAAGGCAAACTGAGGCCTGCATTCTGCTGCCAGAGGAATGGAGAAAAACGCATTAGCAATGTCAATAGTGGCATACCACTGTGCTGCCTTGGACTCCAGCTCGTACTGGAGTTCCAGCATGTCCGGCACAGCAGCGCTCAGTGGTGGAGTCACTTCATTCAATGCTCGGTAGTCCACAGTCAATCTCCATTCTCCTTCAGATTTACGCAGAGGCCAAATAGGGCTGTTGAAGGGTGAGTGGGTTTTGCTAACCACCCCTTGGCTCTCCAGCTCACGAATCAGTTTGTGGATGGGGATCACGGCATCTCGATTCGTTCTATACTGCCGGCGATGCACTGTCGAGGTCGCAATTGGCGCTCGTTGCTCTTCCACCCTTAGGAGCCCTACTGCAGATGGGTTTTCTGTCAGTCCAGGCAAGGTGTTTAATTGCTTAATGTTCTCTGCTTCTACAGCGGCAATTCCAAAGGCCCACCTGAGTCCCTTCGGGTCTTTGTAATAGCCGCTCCGGAGGAAGTCTATGCCCAGAATACATGGAGCCCCTGGGCCGGTCACAATGGGATGTTTCTTCCACTCCTTCCCAGTCAGGCTCACCTCAGCTTCCACCAGGGTCAGTTGTTGTGATCCCCCTGTCACACCAGCAATGAAAACAGGCTCTGCCCCCACATATCCTGATGGTATTAGCGTACACTGTGCACCAGTATCCACTAAAGCGTTATATTCTTGTGGCTCTGATGCGCCAGGCCATCGGATCCACACCGTCCAGAAAACACGGTTTTCCCATGCCTCTACCTGGCTAGAGGCAGGGCCCCTCTATGCCTGGTTATCCTTCTTTCCTTGGGCATATGTCTTGGAGGTTCCCTCAAGGGGATCAGACATGTCATCATCATACCTGGCTGTTCGGCTACGGGCAACTGGGGCTGCTTTCCTTTTCTTACCTTCCTTCAATTCACGCACCCGTTGTGCCAGAACAGCAGTAGGCTTCCTATCCCATTTCCTCATGTTTTCTCCAGACTCACGTAAGAAGAACCACAACTCAGCTCGTGGGGTGTACCTTCTTTCCCCAACAAGGGAACGTCTGCGTTGGGTGCCAGGGCCTCTAATTTGCACAGCTGAGATTTGGAGGAGGTCCTCCTTAATCTCTTCCCTGAGTTTCTTGCGGCTTTCCTCTATTTTGTCTTCTAATTCCTGCAGTCGTGTCTCCACAGCTGCAATTCTGGCATGGGTCGGGCCATGTACAGCATCCGCATATGCCCGAAGCTTCTTTGCCATATCAAGTACAGTCTCATATACCTCCTCCCGCTTCATTATTGCTAGAGCAGAAGCGTATTCAGGTGGCCCAAGTCGCACCAGTTTCCTCCACATTACAGGTGTGCATGGTACAAGGTCCGGATTCCTAATTGTTACGTCTTCTGAAAAAATGATCTCCACCACTGCCATCTCCCTCAGGCGCTGGATCCCCTGTTCTATGGTCTTCCATCGTGTCTGCTGGACATAGAGGTCATCGGCACACAGATATCTTTGTGCTATGCTGTCCAGGACCCGTTCCCAGAGGCTTTGAGGGCTAGCCCCCCTCATCATGCCTTGGTCGATGACAGGATCATGTGACAGGGACCCCAAATGCCTCGCTTCAGTGCCATCCAGAATGGTAGCCTCCCCTGCCGCATCCCAAAGGCGGACCAGCCAACTAATTATAGATTCGTCGGGCTGTCGCCGATAATCCTTCCTTAGGCCTCGAAGGTCCTTCAGGGAGAAGGAATCAATATTAGCCTCTGATCTTGTGCCAGTTGCTTTGACTCCTGACTTTATGTCAGGAGGTGTTGAGGGTCCTTCTCCTGCATCATACTCATCATTGTCATCCACTGGTCGATCGGTCTTCTCTGTGCACTTTCCACTTCGTGTGCTAGTAGCCACAGCCATTGGTTGAGGCTTACAGTCTGGTTTAACTGCTGGCTTCGAACCTGGGCTGTTGGCTGCAGCCTGAGTGACTGGGATTGCTGCTGGTTTGTCTCCCTGCCCCCCTTCCTCTGTCTGCTGCCCTACAGTATCAAGCAGAGTACGATAAGCATATGCCAGGGCCCAGCTCACTGCAATGATCTTTTTCTCCTTGGGGTTATCCTGACATTTCCCTTTCAGATACTTCGCCACCTCAGCTGGGTTCTGGATGTGTTCGGATGGAAAGTCCCAAACTACAGGATCAGAAAACTCCTTTAAAATTTGGCCTATATCCTCCCATTTCCCACACCACTCAGGATTTTTCACCCTTGGTTGTACTCCTAAATCAGAGGTCTCACCAGCCCCTCTAGAAATCTCAGCCTTCATCTTATATAAACTGCAGACAGTATAGAGAAAGGTTATTAAATTAAATAACAGAAAGATGGTATCCTTGGCAGTCAGGGAGGACAAGACATTTCCTAATAGAGATGTAAAAAATTCGGAGGAGGAAAAGGAAAGCAAAGGCTGAAAAACCTCCTCCCCCATAAGAAATTTAGCACACAGCCACAACCATGAATTATACATTCCTGGAGCCGATAACAACATTTTTATAAGCCCCTTGCAAAGTATCACAGCCAAGCCCAGCCCGATAAATATTCTCGTTAGTGCCCCTCTGCTACAAAAGCTACGTATTAGGGACGATACCGGAGCTACTTCTGGATAAGAAAATAACTCCAGGGACCATAAAGCTATCAAAACTTCAAAGAACCCTAATGACCACAAATAGAGGCAGGCTTTCACTCCAAATGACATCATAACTTTAAAAAGAGACATACCAATATTCTTGCAGAATAGTTAAAGCCAAAAATATTATTAGAATAAAGTTTTTTCCACTTTGTCTGGGCCTCCCCGTACGGGCCACCAAATTATTTGTCCTGGTTTAGGACAAATTAGGGGAAAACACCTCCAAAGGAGCCCCTTATAGGAACCCAAACCCTCCGCAACTTCCCCCCCACCACCGGATTCAGGAGGAATTCCTTCAGAGGGGAAGTGGAAAAAACTTGTTTATTAAGGCACAACAAAAAAACACTCCCCAGCACAAGAGAAATAGCCCAAGATGACCACAGATGTTTTCACCAGTCCAAGGGGGTTGAGCTGTATCTCTCTTCGCCGCAGAGGGTACGCAGCTTCTTTCGCAGACCCCGGGGGAGCTCCTGCCCGGAGTAGGTCCGATGTCTTCGGCGGGGGGGAAAGGGAACAACAGAAACCGGGAAAAAGGGAAAAAAAAATGGCAAAAAAGCAAGCCAGCGAAAAGCAGAGAAAAAAGAGAGGAAAACAGAGCCAGCAAAGCATGCAGCCAGCAGCAAGCAAAAGCAGCAAGCAAGCTAAGCAGCAAGCCAGCAGCCAGCCGGGCGGGGGGAAGGAAGACAAAACAAACTGAGGACAGGGAACAGAAACCACGATTGGGATAATGAGCATGAAAATGTCCTGTCCCCACGACCATAAATAAAAAAGAAAAAAAGAAGAAATAGTGTGAAAGGGGCCCCTAAAGATTCTGCTGGATTGAGGGATAAGAGTTCCTGAGAGCATCCAGGATTCAAACCTGCTGGGTTGAGGGATTAACATTCCAAGAGCATCCAGGGTTGAGCAAAATTCTGCTGGATTTAGGATATGCCCAAGAGCATCCAGGGTTGGACATCACAGCTGGATTGAGGGATAAAAATGTCCAAGAGCATCCAGGGTTGGGCAAAACAGCTGGATTGAGGGATAAAAAAGGGCCAAGAGCATCTGGGGTTGGACAACAGAGCTGGATTTCCCCTGGGGGTGGGGGCTGAGACAAAACCCGCAAAATAAGCCTTGTTCCCCCAGGTGTGAGGGGGAAGCTGTGACTACAAAGTGTGAGTCACACACATACAGCCTCAAAGGTGAATTGGCACCAGAGGCAACCAAATTCAGGGCACTACCCAGAGGCCTGGAGGTACTGAAGCTCAGAGAGGCTGACCCCAAAGCAAGGATGGCACAGTATCATAGGACCTTTTAGCACCGCAGCTGCGCAGGGTAGTCGTATAACCCATTCCCCGGGGGGGGGTGGGGGTGGGGGGGTGTGTCCAGATCGGGCAAGGTACGGAGCTCCGAACCCCTGACTCTGAGGCTATTCTAGGGAAGAGGGATAGCCAAACCTCGGGGCTCAGGGAGGTGGAAAGCGTCAGGGTGGGGGCTTACCCGGATCCGTGATTCTCTGGCAACAGAAATCCCTTCATGTAAGTCTAAGAGGCTTGCTAATACTTCCTTCCTCTGTGCAATAAAATAAAGGGAAATGTATGAAGTGCTGAACCTAAGTCAGTGGGAAATTTAGGGGTGTCAGTACTTAAGGTTCTGGAGTGTAAAAAGCACCTGGGGGGGTGTCAGGTTTGCGAGGTATGCCCCCCAGGCTCCTCATGCCCATGCCTTTCTGTATAAAACTGTACACAGTCCAGGTGGGCAAGATACAAAAACCAAAAAAAAACCTCAACCAGGCAGAAGTCGAGAAGTATTGTAATATATGATTTAGAATAAATTCATGCTCAGGACTAAAAAATACAGTATCCTTTTTAATGGAACCAAGTGATGGGAAAGAGCAATATACACAGGATGAATTCCTGTCTCAAAAGATAGTTATTCTGAAGGATTATCCTGTCTAGAAGATATGCCTTGAACAATAAGATGAATATTTGTCGCCAGAACAAGATATTCAAAGGGATTACTGTCTAACAGGATTTCAGCAATCAGAGTATTCTGGGAAAACCTCAGTTTAGAAGCACCACAAAAAAAGAACATGCATGAATATGTGAAAAAGGACAAAAGGAAACAGGAGGACCCCCCCAGAATCCCGCTAAGTCTAGAAACAGTATAAAAGAGACCCTGTGAAATCAGTACCTTGTAAACTGCTAGGGTACGGTGCTGCATTAGTCCAGACCCAGTTCACCCAGCACTGATCGCCTGGCTTGGTGCTGATTTGCTTGTGCCTTTTCCAATTTTTCTTTGATTTGATTTAATAAATTCCTTTAATTATTAAATTGACTGATTCATTTATAACAAATTGGTGACCCCAGACGTGATCCTACTCAGAGTTTCACTGTTCTCTCTCCCCATCGGGGGGGCGCGCCCCGCTGGTTACAGCGGCCCCGACGGTGTGAGTGAAACCGAGAGACCCTGTTGGAAAAATCAGACAGAAAAATCAGCCAAAGCCACAAGCAAAAAGAGAAAATGAGCTCGGAAGCTCCAAAAAGACTCATAGGAGGGGAGGCCCTCTGGAACTGCAGAAAATTTCACTCGTAAAACTCTTAAGTGCACAAAAGAATCCACGTGGGAAGACAAATTGTAAGTACCGCATGGTTGAGTGGGGTGGTCGGGCATGTAGGATCCTAAAATTCATATTCCGTACTACTGCGGGAAGGGGCAGTCGGTCATAGAAGGGAAATTGAAGAAAACCCATTGCACACGTAAAATCCAAAACTCGAGGCAGGTTTGGACATTGGCCACAGGAAGGCAAGGGGAGGAAAGGTATGCCCTCAGGAGTCGGGGGATTGGTAAGCCTACCTTGCCTAGGACCGGGAAGGGTCGAGGGGAGAGTTGCAGGGCAGAAGAAATAAAAGGGAGATTTTACCAGATTGAACGCCACGAAACTATTAATTCGCTGGACACTGATCAGTAAATCTGTAAAACTGCTAAACACTGTTAAGGATAAGTGTGAGAATGCGTGAGTGATTGAGATGCAACAATAGTTGCGGAGCGGATCTCCAAGTAGTGCATTTCCAGCCACCCGCGGGGCTTCTGGTCACGGACAGAGAGAAACGATTGAGAAATAATACCATAGTACCTTGTAAAATGGGACAGAGGAAAAGCAAACCTCAAAGGGAAACCCAGGAAAAACCCCTGGGAAGAAAGGAAAGCAACATACCAGATATTCCCCTGAGAGTCCCCTAGGTTTTTTACTGGAAAACTGGGAGGAATGTCCTTCAAGAAAAGGGAAATCGAAGGAAAAATGATCCATTTTTGCATGGATGTGTGGGGAGGAAAAGAGATTAGGAGTCATTTGATTTGGCCCATGTTCGGGACATTTGAGGAATGGGTGTGTCATGCCCTGAAAGCTTATGTAAATAGCAAGGAACCACGGGATCTGGAAGAAAAGATCTGGGTGGGATCAGCAGTTTGGTTATTTACAGTAAAAATCGGGAAAGGAACAAGAACTCAAAGTGAATCGTGAGACCCCTTAGACCACCACCCCCACGCTTACCTGTACAGCAGGCACGGCAACCCCACCCAATACCAGCACCCCTGCCCCCGCCAGCGCGGGCACCACAGCCTTGGGCCTCAGGTCTGGTCCCTGTGCCCCCATCCCAGCCTGTGCAGGTGCAGTGGCCCTGGCCTCCATCCTAGCCTGCAGAAGCTGTGGAACCGGCTGCCCCCCGCCCGGGGTTGTTCTTTCTCCTCCTGCGGGAGGAACACACAGTGAAATGGGGGAGGGAATTGATAGCGAAAGCGGTGGGGGTGAAGAAGAGAGGCATAATCTTCTCCCGTTGAGAAAAATACCAACTGCACCGGGAGTTATTGGATATGTAAATGTGCCACTTAACACCAGGGAAGTCAGAGCCTTCAGAAGAGAGATGGGTAGCATGAGAGGTGAAGACAGGCGTGTAAGAGGCTGTTTGAAGCCCCCACATTTGCCTACCAATTGCCACGAGGAGAAACCCCTTTCCCCCACTACAGTTCCGCCTTGGAGGGAGCGGCAGTGCAGGTGCAACTGCTGTACCATTATGTTAGCTGTTCCGAACAAGGCCTGGCAAGAACTTGGCAAGGAGTTGGCAAGGACCTGGCATGGACCCAGCAAGGAACGGCCTACTGCATATTCACTCACTCGCCACCATTTAAGCTGAATGAACTTTTGGGGTGACTCTAGTGGTCTCTCACTGAAGACCCCTCATCCGCCTCATTACCACTGTGACTGATGGATGGAGATCGAAAACCCTCCTCCTAAGGACTGAGACTGAGACCCCTACCACAGGGAGTGGGGAAACCACTAATGACATGACCTGTTCTTCTTCAGTAATTCCAATGGACTTATTCTTCATTGTGTTCGACCTGCCTTGGTGGTTTCAGTGGACTCACCTGTTCCCCCGCAGCAATCACAATAGACTCTCATTGTCCTGCATGTTCCCCCCTTTTTCCTCTGTGGACTATAACTGGACCCCTGAGTTGACCAGAACTTCGAAGACTTCCCCAACACAACAGACGGATCCCCATCGTCCGGACCACTGAGGATCTCGCCTGTGTTGGTAGCTATTCCCATCCCCCTCTTCTCTCTCTCTCTCTATCCTTTTATATCCTTTCTGATCCCCCACTATTGCATTTACTGTTTTGGCCCCTAATAAAGGTGCATCTGTTGTGATTAACTGACAGTCCCCTGCTGTTTGCCTTTTTGCACTTTTGGGATGGGTGAAAAGAACCATCATGACACCCCGCAACAAGCGGATCATGACAAGGCGGGGCCAGGGGTTGAATATGCATGGAAAAGTTGTGTAAT